>NC_064872.1:74538232-74843336 GCF_943734695.1 Anopheles maculipalpis
TCATTGCTTCCCCCCCCCCCCCCCCGTGTCATCGCCGTCTGCCTTGCGATTGGTTGTTAAAATTTTATTTTCCCGAATAAAAACCTCCGGCTGCGGGGTAATGTTTTATTTTTCACGCCAGTTTCCCACGGTCATCCGGCGCATCCTCTGATAACGGAACGGAAAACGGTGTACCGGTGTGCTGTGCTTGGGATTGGCCAGCCTTACCGTACACGAAATTCAACGATTTTCCCCATTTTCTGCGCCGTGCGGTGAAGTGTACTCCACGAGGCGAATATATGACGCCCAGATGAGGGCGCCCACTCGATCGATGATCATCGGGTCAGCCACGTCAACACTAATGTTTTGCTTCCTTTCTTGGCAGATGAATGAAGGCAAATGTGGGAATAACAATCACTCGGTGGTGGAACTGTACCGAAATTTGGTTCCGGAGGTTCCTACGTCAGCACCAAAAAAAAAAAAAGCTGCTACGCTCCGACCGTACCAAAAATTGGTGTGTTTAGTGCGATAAACCATCCAATTATGCGCACTGCAATCTGAATGATTAAATGATCAGGGCTTGTGTTGCTTTGGGTTCGTTCGCTCCTACTCTCGATGAATGGGAAGGAAAGCGCCACGATCGAAATAGCTCTACTGGTGCTGCTGCTGTACCCTCCAAACAACCGATCAAGCATCATCGATCGTGATGGTGATCGATGATCACGCGAAACAGTTGGATGGTGCGCTTCTGGAAAGTGAAAACGGAACTAGACGATTATTACGTCCTCCTCGCTACTCTCTCCAAACCAAATCAACGAAAGGGCTGCTGCTCTTGGAGCAGCAACATCAGCTCCACCAAAATCATGTTCAGCAACAGAGGATCGATTAGCGAAAATGCGTTTGAAAATCGATTATCGGCTACGGTACGCTTAAGAATTTTAATAATTCGAAATGATATGCTATGATAATCAGCCAGCTTGTAGTCTGCTGGCGTCCAGATGTAGTAATGCTTGGCGTTGTCCAGAAAAACTCTATGCTCCCAAAGGCTCTCAGCTGTTTGCATTAATCGATTGATGAAATCAAAACATATGTTTACTGCATAATGGGAATCATTATATGCTAATTTTGCGAAAACAGTTTATCAGATACATTCTATCTGCACGTGGAAGGAATCTGTAGAGGATGTCTGCTTGCAGTGAGATTGCAGATCATTTCCATTTTTAAGCGGAAAATAGGGCTCGTCATGGTTAAGAAACCAATTTTCCGATGCACATACTCCATCAAATTTAGAACAACCATCTACAAGGACGGGCGATTCTAGCTGAGTTGTAGTTTTAATGTTTTTGGATAATTACAAAATTTGGTCTCGACATTTGGTAACTCCTTTCAAACGTAGCAATTTTAGCGATTCGTGTCCTTGAACACTTTGAAAACTTCTTACGAAGCTCAAAAAAGGTATGAAAGATCCGACGTTTGATGTTCTTAAAGACACGTTCATCCGCTCCAACATGTTTTCCCCTAAAAATGGAGTCAGAAAAAAAAAACGGGAGAATAACGACGAAAACTTGCAAATTTTTCATTGATATTCTAACTGCATCCTGTGTGTGTGTTTGAACCAAATATCTCTCTACAATGTAAAACTTCCTTCTTCATCAAAAACCAAATTCACCCGAATCCCGTTAGAAATGTCTTAAAACTGGAGCAACACCCCGGTTTCAGGATTTCCTGGACGGCGGGTTGTTTGCCTACTGGCAGTTATTAAATTATCAACCCTACCAGACGAATGATCATGCCGATGATGACTAGTCAGTCATTAATCTTCATTAATAACATATCCTTGCCTATCGTTGCCGACTCGGCAGTGTCCTTTCGCTGATACGGTAGTACGCATGAGTTAAAGGAAGCGCCCGTTCAAAAATTCCCCAAAATCAACCATCACAGCCCGGCCCGAACACGCTGAAACGCCCCCCGGAGGCAATGTGTGTCCTTCCCGAAAACAGGGGGATGCCACTGGAAGCAACCAACTACGAAAAGTCCTCCCGCGAGACCTTGGACAGATCACGAGAAATAAAAGCAACAAGGTCCGGGACACATGCAGCCGAGGCTTTTTATTTTCGTTTGGCCACAAAAAAGGGGCATTGTGCCAGCGTAACCAACATGGCGAGCGGGAGAAAGTCTTTGCCGGGTTTAAAGCAATAATAATAATAAAAATAACTAAGCAAAACAACAAAACTTCCAGAGACATCCAAAAAGGTAGCAACATGCAACCGAAAACAAAAGACCCCCGAAAAAAAAAAGAACTCATCGAAGGGAACGCCTCAACGTTTCCTTGGCGGGAGATGTTGAGCACGGGATGCACAGTCCACTCGAGCCGAAGATCGTGATCTGTGCGCCCTCAGGGGGAGGAGTGTTATCGCGACTCCGTGCTTTCGGTTCCTTGGTAATGTCTGAGTTTTTGGTTGCCTTGTTTCCCGCTGCCGAGGACGCTCTGCCTGACGCTACGAATTGAGAAGTTGAGAAGGAGCAAAAATTAGCATTTCAAATCAATCCGCTCGTTTTTTTTTCTTCCTCGGGAGCTTTGCACTGCTCTTCTAGGGAATTGTACTTTATTTCTGCGTTCCCAGTGTTGAGGTGAGAAAGAACGGCTATCGTTGCGTTGCAGGCGCTGTGTGCCTTCAACAAAAAGGCTCTGATCCCGTGTTTCAGTTTTGTGTTCTTGTTTGATTTCCTTTTTTTGTTTCTTGGTGGCGATTTCGATGACTTCTGTGACTACGGGCAGGGTTGCTGTTTTAATCGTCCGCTTTTTTTTTGTTTTATTGGAACCATTTTACCATTCACATTTTAGGCCGTTGGCGGCACAACACCACACCACCATACCATGACGTGGGGATGGATGGAGATGATATCTTGTCAAGGGATGTTCGGAAGTTAGCATTCGCAAACATTGGAGCCCCGGCCTGGGTCAGCCAGAAACCAGAAGCAGATCGTATCAAAAGCGTTTGCCCGCGAGGGTTTATGCTTTAATTTGGGGAATGAAAAAAGCTTCCTTTGTGTACCGTATGTACAGAGCTGGGGTGGATTTTCGTGTGTTTGTGTATTTTTTTCGTAGCAGAAATCGCGAAAAACGAACGATCGTGTTATTATTATTCAGTACAATCTGCTGCTGCTGCTGCTGCTGCTGCTTTTACATGGCCTGGTGTGTCCTCCCGGTGCTGTTGTGCAGCTTGATAGCAAGTGGATTGACTACTGGCGACGACTGTGTCAAATACCAGTAGCATGCTTTTAAATGGCAGAACTAATTGCACCCCTTGCTGCGTTTAATCGCACAAACTGGTGGTTGCAAGGCACGGTAGTGATTTTTGTTTTATTCGTATGATCTGAGCCCAGAAACAGTGGAAATGTCCTCCGGGATGAAGTTAAGATATGCGTTCTCACATTTACACACCATTAAGAGGAAACAATAAAAATTACAGAAGGTCGTTCCATTGCAAAAAGTAACTTGGTGCAATCGGTTAAGAGCCGATTTTAGTGCAAGGTTAATGATCGTCACACATTAGATTAATGGTTTTGAGTACATTAAAAGTGTTTACACTTTGGGAAACGATAACAAATTCACTTTTACTTTTAGTATGAAGAATAATTACAACGACTCCAATTAAAACTGTATTGCTTCCGAACAAAATACCGCCCAAAAGTATGCAATGTGTCATACGTGTTTCATACGTGTTATTCTGTAATAAAAACATAATCTTCATATCGCTCTTATTTCTCATTTTTATAACATTTTGTTTCCATATTAGCTTGTTATCAGAGTAAGTCAACTTATAAGAAATAACAACGATAAAAACAAATAAAATAACGGATTCAAAATTGACACCCCAGTGAAAATTCTACCATACTTCACACGGCTGACAGTGTACGGCTGTCAAATCTGACAGCTCCCCATCGTCCCCGATTTGTTTACCATTATTTTATGACAAAATAGTGAATGTTTTTTTCCTTGCAAAACTCAAATAACACGCTTACGAATCGCACGGCCTTTCTATTTGTATCGTTAAATGTGTACGTAAATAAACCGTTTCACTTGTAACCACAAAGGTATAGTGCGTAAATTCCCTTCCGACGCACATCGAATGAAGGCGTAAATGTTGCGGAACTGAAACACTTGTGCTCGGTTGCTACGAAAAAAAAACAACCACCAGATACGCAAATTGTTCAATCTTTGGTGTCGAATTTCGGGTATGCGGGTGAGGCGATTGAATTGATTCCGTGCACAAAAGTGCAAACTGCAACCTTGCATCGTGCCGTGCACGTGTGTGCGGGGGTGAAACAATAGCAATCTAGCAGCATCAGTACTAATTGACCTTTACCACCCTAACCACTGTTCCTGCCGTGCTTATTTTCCACCAGAGCATATAAGCTTCTATCCTAAGCGAAAGGCGCGCGCGAAAGTCGTAAACGCGAAAAAAAAACAAAAAATGAAAATCATTTGCACGCAAGTGTTCAAGTGTTTGCTGTCCGGTTTGCTGCTGCTGCTCTTCATCCTTTTTAGCTTCGCTTCCCGCGTGCTCTTCGTATAACGTTCCCGCATTTCCCCGGTTCAGGCTGATAATTTCTTCAGCATCTCGCACCACCATCTTTCATCCACCACTATATCATCAGCTGTTTCGTTTCGTCAATTTCGCGGTAGTTCGACGTCCTTTCTACGTTAAGGTCACGCGTCGTATCTTATCTTGTGCCTTCCGCGTACGCCACACCAGACAGTGTGAAGGGGGCACAAAACGCGTAAAGCACACAAACAAAAATCAACTTGCGTCGACCGGAAACTAGCCGAGAAAGTGGTGGCCCAGCGTGGATGAGTGCGAGTTGGAAACGAATTTGACAAGATTTTGTGATGGTAAATTGATAATCACGGCACCGAGCACCGAGTCGTGATAATGCACCACCCTACTACTACTACTACTGCTAGCTACTGCATGCATTTCATGAGTCATCGCAATGCGCTCTGGGTGTCGTTTGTTTTTGTTCCGTTTCTGTACAAAATCATCTTCTCCGTTTGTTTCTTTGGCTGTGTGTATGTGTGCATTTTATTGGTTCTATGTTGGTAGATACACAGCAGCTTGCTACCCATTATCAAGTAGCTGGCAGAAAACAAACAATTGTGTGATTGTTGTAGGGAACCTGCTGGGGACTGTTGGGGTGCGGTCATCGCAAGAAGCTAAATGGGGTGTTGGTTTAACAAAGGCTTGTAAACAATGGTATCAGCAAGGGCTTTTCGTTAAGTTGTTACGATTTATGCTACCTAATGTATCGTTGTGCCAGTTGTTGTGTCAATCGTCAGCATAGAATCTCATGATCAGTTGTCGATCTTTCTCATCTTTTTCTCGATGTTTGTAGCACACTCTGTAATACATTGTATATCACACATCACAACATTTTCTATCTCATAAGAATCGAAGCTGCTAATTCTAAATCGTTAATTATAGCTTCTTTCCCTCCTTATTTTCTAGCTCACTCTTAATGTGGCAGTCGATCTTATGAAGCACTCCCGCATGCTTCACGCCGTATAATGGCAGACGACGATGAGATTAGAACGGCAGTACACTCGTTATATGCCATCCAGCAGCAGCAGCAGCAACAACAGCAGCAGCATCAGCAATCACTCCCGCCGGTCATACATCATCAATCTATGATGTACGGCGGTTCCCAGGGCTATGGTAGCGGTCCGCCCATGAACACGCTCGGCAGTGAGTATCCCTTCCTTGCCAAACGCGCACAACACAACGAAACGTTAATCACAATCTTTCTCTCCTTCGCTGCCGCTTCTTCAAAACACGCTCCAGTGACACGCTCGCAATCGCACACGGTAAATCTGCTGAGCGAGGACTTTATTGCCGGGTATATGGAGCAGGGCCGCATGTCGGTCGTTCGCCGATTTTTCTGCCTTTTCGTAACATTCGATGTCGTCTTCATTTCGCTGCTGTGGATCATTTGTGTTGTGGTGCGTTTTTCGAAAGCCGTCTTGGCTCTTACAAGAAACGGTTTCAATATTTATCCGGATTTTCCATTTTCTTTCCTTTTCTGCTCACTATAGATTACTGGCGACAACGTTATACATGCACTGCAAACTCAGGTCCTGCACTACACGGTCTACACATCACTGTTTGATGTCGTTATTGCTGCCCTCATTAGGTTTATTTTTCTTATACTGTTTTATGGGCTGCTCAGCATCAGCCATTGGCTAGTGATAGCGGTAAGTGTCTGGCTGTAACCTGGATCCCGTCCTTGCCGTTTCCTTTATTTATTTTACACTCACATTTCAGTTATCTACAACTAGTTCCTGTGCATTTCTTATAAGCAAAGTATTTCTTTATGATGTAAGTAGTAGCGTGCTCATGTGTGCGAATAATCCCAATTGAAATGTCTATTTTTTACCGTTACTTTCAGTGGACTGCTACACCACAACCGGTGTTCGAGGTGCTGCTGATAGTGGTATCGTTTGTGCTGGCATGGGGCGAAGCGTGGTTTTTGGACTGTCGCGTTATACCGCAGGAACGATATGCAAGAAACTATTTCGTCGGTACGTTAAAATTCACGCTATAAACGTTAAACGGTCGATTTAAATTTCAATCCCCTCACAGCGATTACGAATCCTGGCTCGATGGATGCGCGCACACCACTGTTGGGTCCCTTCCTGAGCGCAACCGTGGCTGGCCGGACGGAAAGTATAGGCAATTTTTACTCTCCGATCGATTCGATTCATAACAGCGACGACGATGACGATGAAGATCAGCAGGTAATGTGGTAATAGAAACATTGCGCGAGCGAGAGATAGGCTAGAGTTCAATGTTGCGGTGCAAGCTTTCAATTACCATTATTCAATTAGCGAATCGAAGATGCCCATGGTTAGGCTTAGGCCAATTGATATTCATTCTAAGCTCGGCTAAGACGCTCGTAAGCGATTAGTTTTCAAAGAAATACCAAACGAAGCAGGTCATCTAGCAGCGCGATGAAACAATTCCTAGCCAACATCTTCCAAAAGCGAAAACAGCACGCCATCCACGGCTCTACTGCTGCACTATCGTCCCCTACGATCGAATCCAGTGTTGTGTGTAATTTTCTCGGCACAATTCATACGCTAGCGAAGGTAAATCACTTCTTACATCCAAGTGAATGTTAAGCAGCTTTTACGCAATCGATACGGGCGTGAGACAAGGGCGATTGACATTGAAAACCTCCTTTTTTTCGGTCACCTCCAGGTCACCGAATCGTCAATGCAGATCAGAAATTGTAGAAACAGTGTCCCGAGGCGGGGACGGCGCATATTTTATTCAAATGTATCTCCATCTCGCACTGCACTGGGCTCTATATAACGATCTCAGGCTAAGATCAGTTCGATCGGATGCTTTTCGGCGAACGGATGCGGATCCGATCGGTAGTGGGTTCGATTTTTAAAAGCGTCCCTTTGATTTTTTTTTTGCTTTTCCCGATGCAGGACGAAGAGTTCAAGCGGATGGGCACGGAGTGTGTTCGGCGGGCGTACACCGTGCTTGAATCGGAGAGTTGGAAAATTGAAAAGGTAACTTCCAAGGGTGATACGATACAGAGCTGCCAGCTCGATAAGTTGGGAAAGGTGTACAAGCTGACGGCGAAGATACACTACCCGGCTCGGAAGCTGCTGGAGGTGTTGTTCTACAAAATTGAAGATGTTCCCAAGTGGAATCCGACGCTCGTGCAATCGAAGATCATTCGTGTAAGTGCAGGTTATATGATATTATTTCAAATCAATCCTTTAAAAATGGTCGTTTTCTCTCTTTTTTTTGCAGAAAATCGACAGCCACACAGATATTACATACCAGGCCACGATGGGCGGTGGTGGCGGTGTGGTAAAGTGTCGCGATTTTGTAAACCTTCGCTGCTGGCATCTGTGCCGCGATGGGCGCGTTATCGAGGGTGTCGACATCTTGCCGAACCCGTTAATAAATCTTTCCCCCGTAACGGAAGAGAGTGAAGGCCACGATGGTTCGTTAGAGCAAAGTGAGGACGAGGAGGATAGCGATGGAAGCATGGGAAAAGGTGATGTTTCGGGCAAAATTCCCTCTTCGAAATCCGTGCCCCAGATGAGTCAATCGCAAGTAGAGTTGGGGCCAAAGGGTAGCGCGAAGAAAGATAAGACTGCATTTAAAACGCTCAGCAAAAGCTTGGGCGCACAGGACTTTGCTGTCGGAGGTGATGGTGTTGCCGCATCGGTTCCGAACGTATCAGCTGCAGGGAAGCGGTCAGCGAAAAAGAAAGATGCTGATTCGAGCGGAGAATCAACGACGAAGGGTGGTAATGTGTACGTGAGTTCGGCAATCAGTATAGAATATCCCGGTGCTCCAAAAGATACAATATTTATTCGGTGAGTGGTGTTGGCATTAGTATTTTGAACAAGTTTTAATAATTAAAAAAACATATTTCAGAGGAGAAAACAAGCTGTCGTGTTGGGCGATGCGGGAGCTCGAAAATCAAAAGGATCAGTGCATCTTTGAGTGGCTGCTGTGTTTGGATCTGAAGGGATATATCCCACGCTACGTGCTAGACACTGTACGTTAGGGCGGTTAAATATTAAAATTTGAATTAAAATATAATTCACCCTTTCTCTTTCCATCAGGCCTACACTACGCTAATGCAAGACTACATGAACTACCTTCGCAAGTACGTCACCGAACTACGCAAGGAAGGAAAAGTGCCTGGTGGTTTCGAGTCCACCGACTAAGTGGACTGGGCGCATGAACGTGCAAAACGAATCGCATTACTTCATGAATCATTCGAATTTAGAATAGATTTACTGCTAACTACTACTGTTTTATTCATTGGATTCAGATTGAAGTGTAATCGTGCGAGGCCGGATTTATATCCCCTATACTAAGAAGCAACCAGGGCATGTGTGCAGAAGACATATTTTTTTCTAACTTCTAAAACAACGCGCTGGGGATTAAGATTTTGAGTCAATTACAAAGCAAGAAAGTGGATGGCTGCTATCTGTGTCAAGCCTAATTCTTCTAACGGAATGAGTTCCAATTATTGCAATCCTATATGTTTCCCATTTAACCAGCCCAGCGAATGTAAAGTACTGAATTAAATAGGAAAAGTCGTGATCTTCTGATGCTAACTTTTCGCTGGCGCGTAGACCTTGCTTCCTCACATGTCTATTTGGTATTGCTGTTATTTTATTGTGATATGAATAAAAGATTTATAATTGAGCGCATAACAAGACAAACTCGCTTGTAGCCTTCTAATAAGCCGACTGTTTCTTTCCTAATTACACTTAAGCTGAAGTATTAAAGAGAATACATACTGCAACACATTATTTTACTGATAGGTAGCACAAAACATTTTATTCCGGAATAGAACGCTTACATGTCGGCAACCTTCATCAGCTGCTTACTGCGGTGTTTTGGTGACCCCACTATCTCTCATTGTGTGTGGGAGCCTCAGATCCCAAAAAATTTAGCGTGTTTAGTTTCAAAATGTGTAGTTTTGTGAAGCACACCATATCGTCCGGTCGGTCGGTCGGTCGGTCCGTCAGGTGGAAGGCGAAGAAAGCACGAACACCACACAATCCATGTATCGGGCGCCCTGGAATGCTTATTTCTGCTCTTGGGTAAACCAGCTTTGGCACGCTTCGGCCGCTATTTCACACATGGTCGAAAGGACTTTGGCGTTTCCTTCGTAGTCTGTTGTGTTGGGATTGAAAGAATAAAATTAGAGTATTTTGGGAAACTATCAGAGGTCCAGATTGTACTTACCACCCGAGTTGCCGCTACGCTTGCCAAAGATGCTACCGTTGAACGGTGGTTTCCGGTAACCGGCCTCAGCCGATCCACTGAGGGCAAGCACGACCAGCAGCACAACGATCAAACTACCGAGAACTTTGTAGGAAGCCATTGCTTTTCTGTTGTGTTGTTTTTCGAAGTGAGCAGTATCAACTTCACTGGAATGCTTTACGTTTGCTGGGGCTGGTGCGAAGTCTTGTACCGGATAGGATTGTTCGCAGATGACTGATGACTGATACCGGATGTCGGCTTATCTTATATACGCTTTTCTGCTAAGCCTCGTCACACAAGCTGCTAACAGCAGCATCCACCCATCCGGGAAAAAGCGTTAATACCAAATCCCCAAACAATTCCCCAATTCATACCAACGGTGCACAGACGCGCGCGCGAATGCAATTAGGCGCTAGGGGTTAGAATTTATTTAATTAATTACACAAAAGGAAACATGTCCCAGCGAAGGGGATTGCAACCAATGTGGAAGCATGCGGGCCTTTAAGAAAAGGCGTGTGTAAAGATGTGTTTTAAAAGCAAGTAATCCCTCCTATGATGCTTGTCCCTTTTTTTAAGTCGGCAAAATCAACAACCATCCAGCAATTTTAAAGGTCAAAGTTATTCGATTTTTCCAACGACTCCTGGAAAATGTCTGGGAACGCTTCCGAATGCTTTCCCCGTGGCCGTGTATATCAGGTTGCCGCGAAAATCGATCGAAAAGACATTCGTAATTATTTTCGTTCCACGGCCGTTGGATAGTTGGAAGTTAATAATTTAGGACATCCATGTGTCACGCGAACGCTATTGTAGTACTGCGGCCACTTCTCCCCTTTTTTTTTTGGTCCTGAACGCCATCGCATAGAGATTTAATGGAAAACACCGAAACGTGGTATAAAAATAGAAAGCCCTAAAAAGTAAGGTGCCCCTTATGGAAAGCACATTGGGAAAGGAATTTCCGGAAGTGTCCAGGCGTTCGGTCACCTGCCTGGTAACTTCGTATCACCTGACATAATGAATCAATCAATATTTACGAATGTGGCAACGAGTTTCTTTGCTTTTATTCACTTCTACTTTTGAGGATTACTTGCTCTATCCGCTTTTTGATGCTATCCACTGATAACATGCCATCAGCAGTTATGGTTAAATGAAGCCTATGTGTTCCCTGATACGTCAACATCGGATAGCAGGACGACTTGATGAGGTGCTCTCTATCAATCAAACACACAGACACACATACATCCCAACTACAAGAGCCTATCCGTCCCATCCAGCGAGGAGTCGAACCATTATTCATCCGCTGAATGAACTACATAAAGAACGCATAAAAAAACGCGCCCACAGTAGAAGGTCGCCACAACATATCAAATGTATGGAATTATCATTAGCGCTGCATGCAACAGTTCTCTCGGCCGGGTTTTCGTTAGCCGTGGTGCCCGTGAATGCATCAGGAACTGTGGCGGGACCAGCTCGTTACCGCCTTTTCGATCGTTCCGTTTCGTTGGCCAGCACAGCTCGCTAGCTCATCCGAACATAGAACGGTTGGGTCAGTTTTAACCTGACGGTCGAGTGTATTGGTTCGTAAACTGCTGAAAGTGCATCATCCACCCCAGGCCGGTGAAAGTGTATCGTATTACGTGGTTGTAATTGAAGTGAGAAGCCACCATTAACGACAACTTTGACGAGGGCGCGATTGATAGATGGTCATGTTTGTGGGAGGTTAAGCAGTGCCATCAAATATAAATACGACGATAAAAATCATTTAAGATATTCTGTACGGTAAGTAGATAATCTCTTTTTACAGTATCTTTCGAATTAAATGCCATTAAGGGCATTACCACCTTGATGAGGATGAGGATGATGTTATCTCTCTCCATTTCTATTGCATTCTTCGTAATGTTACTCTTTTTTCAAACAAATTGTAATAGTTATTTTGTTTAGTAGAAGATTTTATTCTACTCCCAAACCCCCAAACCTTAAATTACACAACGGTCAATAGCAGTTGGATATGGAGCTAAGCGATCTGCCATTGCATCATCTCCATGAGCGAAGCGTGCTGAACGTTTCGTGACGAATTTACCGGCTTTCGTCATTCTCACGCCATCGTTGAGGATTTATTTTAATATTCTACTACGAATTTCTACATATCGTATTTAAAAAAAATTCTTTTGGATTTAATAATGGCTGTTCAGTTCAGTATAATTATGAGCTATGATTTTCAAAATGCTTGTTATTGCCTGTACTACACTTAAAGCTTTTTTTATTATCTCATAATTTAATACCTTTATTTTTATACTAGTATAACGCTCTTAGTTAAAATTATTTCTATTCAATGTGCTATTATCTAGCGAATTTAATTACTTTCTTAAAAAATGCTAACATTCCACCACTAGACCCATAGTCAAATCGCATCAATCAGGCTACCCAAGCAACTATGTTGTCAGATGAGAGAAGCACAGGTCTCGGAGAGAGCCTGTAGAAGAGAGACTCGGCGAATTTTTTCAATGAATGCTCACAGAAACCCCGAAAACGACGTAGCTGAGAAAAATAACACCCAATTTTGAAGGAAAACAGTAGCAGTTCTAGGCCGCGGGCCACGAGAAATTTTAAAATCACAATTACAGATTCCCACGAGTAGGCCCCGGGCGACGAGAATTTTCAAACTGTTGAAATTGATGTGAAACTGTCAAAAAATCTCAAAACTCAGATTTCTCCTTTGCCTGGTGTAGGTAGCTTGTGTGTTGCGCCTGCTTCTCAAAAAGCGATTTCAAAACGATAAAATTTCCCAGACACTTATGACAAGTTGAAATTCTCATTTTGAAATCTACCGTGGTCCGCAGCCTAGTGTTTTCGTTAAATTTTGTTAAATTTTCTCGAGCTGAAATTGTAGTTTTGAGATTTTTTTATTTCGTTCGATTTCAACAATTTCAAATTTCCCATGGCCAGCTGCATTAAGAAAGAAGATGTCGGAGCTAATGTCTCTAAACGATCTTCTTCCTTGTTTTTACTTGGTAAACTAGTCGTACAATTCATCCACGTTTTTGTTTGCTGAATTTTTGAAATTTATTTCTCAAACTGCACCTTCAACCTTTTTTTTAATCTCTCACCTAACATAACTTCCACATTCTCTTCCGCTCCTACCTTTCCGTCTCTCGTTCCAGCCATAAAACCCATCTAGCAACACTCGCTATCGGTCGCTTATCTGACGCCACGCTTACCAGAGCAACCAATCGCACTGCAGCACCGACACACCGGCCCACGAGCGGAGAGAATCCGGTTCGAACAGTTCATTCCGATTTGAACGCATCGCCGGTGCGGTCGCGCGTGTTGTGTGCTTTCCGCTGTGTCGTGCAGCGGCGCGAAACGGTCCCGGTTGCTGCTGCTGTTGTAGAATAATTTGCTTGCAGTTGCAGTTTGGTGTGGCGTGCAATTGCACCGAGTGGAAGTGTAAAAAAAAGGTACCAGGGCGGCTAATGGTAACGGGTGCTTTGAAGGGTTAGAAAAAGGGAAGAACTGTGTTATTATGCGGTTTGGTCTGGCATGGAAACTTACTTCGCTTGTATGGGACCAGACCCGGTTGGATGGATGTTTGTTGGAATTTACATAGCACACATATGTTTTTTCTTTATCAACCGCGTGTTCTGTGTGTGTGTGTGTTTGTGTGTCTGTAAGGAAAAAAGTGGTGCCCTCAGTCTAGTGAAATATGCTGCCGTTATGAATATAATATCAACTCTAGCGCATAGCGCGGAGTCATCAAGAAATTCATAAGCAAGAGATCGTCTGGGATCCAGATGATCTTACATCTGATCGTAACAAAGCAGTGGGCGGTTTGGAGTGCGTATGTGTGGGTGCGTGTATGTGTGTTTGGGAGTTTAAAAGGAGTCTGATGTGAATCTGGTGTGGGAATGGTAAAAATAGCTTCACCATGAGGCAGGATAAAAATATCTCTTCGTCCGGCTTTTCTCCCAATTGCTCTGTTGCCGACGATGATGGTGTTGGTGGTGATCGTGCGGGATCTCATAAATGCGTACAAGGTTCTCAGCATTCCGTGACGCGTGTGCGCAAGTGTGCAGAAGAGCATCGAAGATCAGAGAAAGTAAGATCGTTTGTTGTTGAGGGAGCATTGAATGAGATTATGCTTTGCCTGTGGTACAGGCCAGAGCAACGAAGGATAGCATAAAACGGAGCAGAGGTTAAGATCTTCTAGCTGTGACGATCGCAAGAAGTACTCTTAAAATGCATCTCCGACCGTGACGTTGCCAGTGCTCACATTCCAGTGTGGACAAACAGGCGGGCATTACAGCACAAGCGGACGCAATTAATACCGATTAAACCGATGTTGTTTAACTAAGGGGGAGAGTCTTTGCTTAATGGGCAATTTAATAAACTGCATTGCATGTGCATGTTTTGTTCCCGGGTTCTAGACATTGTGTTCTCGAAGTTCGATTCGAACCCGATCGAACACATAAAACCATTGGTCGCCACACTTGCGCGAGCGTTATCAATCAGCCGGGCTTGAGGACGGGCATTGAGTGGCGAGAGTTTGATAGCGCGGAATCGACCGGAACCCTGCTGATCTTTTGAACTTTGTGTGTATGTGTGAAAAGTTCATCAAAATTGTTTGTTGCTGAGTGTGTTGCTAAAGGAAAATAAGTTTAAATTTATGTGTACACTTACACTAACGCTTGTCCTCTACTACTCTACTAAGAGATCGCGTCTCGGTACATCGCATAACGCTATGAAGCGTTACGTAAGCGTTACCGCTGCAGTGACCGTCAGTCGTCGCCCGGCGTCCAATTATTATTGCGTGCACGAGGATCACACCAACGTCTGACCGTCATATATATTTTTTTTTCGTGATGACCCGGTCACGAACATTTCGCGCTGTCGATAATTGGTGGCCCGATTCGATTTTATCGCACCGAATGGGCTCCGATTAAATTGGTGATTGGTGGCAGTGCTAGTCTCACTTCTGGTTTACCATTCTATTCAATCGTGTGTTTGTGTGATAAATCTGGCATTAGTATTTTATAAGACTGCACTTCTTTGGTAGAGAGAATCCACGACCATCCTACCCCGACCCGGACCGTTCTATTTGAAGTGGTTTGTTTTCTCTCTGTCCCGTAAGCAAACTGGATTTTGTTTGCCTTTTCCATCGACAGTCGTGCGCTAAGTGGATTTCGTTGCATCGCACACGATCGTCGATGATCGTAATTTTCTGTGTTTGTATGAAAAAGATTACATCGTAGCGAAAAGAATAGAATAATGTGTGAATTATTACATTCACGGCAAAAGCAATGCTAAACATCAAAAGAAGTCCCGTGCGCATATCGATTGCCCTTTGGAACTGTTTGAGGGATGAAATAAAACGGAGACCCAAAACTTGGATGTGAAAGGTTCAGTATGGTGCCCCACCTGTTCAAATAGCATGCAGCACACAGTTTTTACTTGGATTTTACGCGTTCCGTTATCGGCCGAAACATAAACATAACCGCGTACGATAAGGGAGAACCCAAATTTCTCGACAAAAAATCGAAAAAAAGAATGAAGGGACAACATGCAATGTTTTCATTACCTTTTCTGTTAGCTTTTTCTGGTGTCTGGCCAACAAAAAAAAAGCATGCTCCAAAAACCTGTTTGAATGTAGCTTTTGCTTCCTTATGTTTCGCTGGTTTCCAGGATTCAGACTATCAGGAAGCGTTTGTCCTCCATTGGAGCATCTTTTGCCAAGTGACAAGGATGCTATCCCATTATCGCTGCCTCGGTACCGGTTCAGGTTTTTTTTTGACAACCAACCAAACAAACCTGTCAAGCTGAGCGTGTTCTTCGATCTGGGTAAACCGACTCGAGCACCGAGCGCCGACCGTAACCGATTCTGTTGCGTAAGCTGCCAGGTTCAGGTGACCTTTGGTACGGGTAGCGTATGGGGAATCGATTTTTTGGGTGCTTTTTTTTGGCTCATTGGGAGCCGATGATGGAGTAAAATTGACGTCAATTTGTGCTTGGTTTTTGTTGCAATTCTAGGCGAAGATGTACAGGCCGCACACCCCCTGAGATATGGTGAATGATCTATTCGCCTTGGTTTGCTTAGTCTGATGGTCACGGGAAGGATGAATATTTTTAGAGTATTATTGCACGCTAAATATTCAACAATGCGTCTCCCTACGATTTTGGCCGATAGCCCCCATCTTCGAACGTGAGGATCATTTCAAATTCGTTCGCCATACCTTGGGACGGGAGATGATCGGACTTGACAAACTGGTGTGAAGTGGTGGATCACAATATTTACCCATCGATGCACTGCAGAGGCTCGATCGCAAGCACGCCTGAGAAGGGCAATGTCCAGGATAAGGATTTTTTTTAGAAATTAATTTTAATACCATTAAAAAAGTCTACCTTCGCCTTCGATTTCCGATAAGCTGCACTGTTATCGGTAAACGAGTAAAAGCACAGCCGCGAAACTGCGCTAATTCCGTACTAATCTCAGTTAAATGTTGCTGAAAATATCACGCTCGCACTGCGATTATCACTGCAGTCGTTAATCTTGCCACCTTACCGGCATCAACATGTAAAGACACACCAAACAAATCCGATAAACCGGTGCAAGGAACTCGCAATTGTCACTTTGTGTGTGTGAAGTAATGCTTCTCTGTCCGGAACAATCCTTCTCTTCATCTCGCTGCAAATATGATGACGCAATGTCTGGAACGAATGAGATGACGAGATTTCCAGAGCAAACCTGGCACAGCTTCACTACAGGTGTAAAGGGACCAGATTTCAACCATGCGGGGGGCAATCGGCCATGTTGTGTTTAATGATAAGGTAGCACCTTATCACCAGACCCGTCTCACGGCGATGACTGAGACATTTGCGTCTTGCAAACAATTTCATCTCGTCCGAGAAGCTTGAAACATATTTTAGACGATTGTAAATAATGCCTGTGATTAGAGAACACTTTGACCATAGGGTCAAACTTCATACAGCTAGACCAAATGCCTACTCTATTCGATTGTGACGTTATCTTGTAGGAAGCAAAGCGAATTCTCCAATGTATAAACGATCGATAAGATAGACCAACAAAAAAAAAAGCAAAGCAACTTTCGATTTCTAAAGCCTGCCGGTTGGCAAAGATCGCAACGCACCTGGGCACGCACGACAGCGCAAAAACAGATGAATGAAGAATTGGAACGGGATTCATGCGACCGCTCGAAGTAAGCTTCATTTCCATGCAAATAAGCCAGTGGGCAGCTCTGGTAGAAGGAGTGTTGTCAACTGCTGCAAAAGTGAGAATTCGCTGTAAAAAAAGGCGACAAACCGGTTCCGGCCTTACCAGATGTATTTATGGTCAAGTTCAGTGTCGACTACAGCGTGATCGTCTCACAAAAAGACGTCCCTTGCTGCAACAACAAAAAAACTGCGGTTTAAGAGTTCCATTATTGCGATTCGCTTCGTACGTAGCAGCTCAAATCTCCGCATAACGTCGTAGTCACAGTGATAACAAATGAGTCCTCTTATCGACGTGTGCCTATTTCCCGGCTCGTAACAAACAAGCACAAGCACAAATACATGTTGTGATGTTTCTATGCGTCAAAACCAGACATTATTTTTGCTACGTTAGACGTCGAGATGGGAGTACTTCAAGAGAGATCTCGGCATGGTTGCTGTACAAAGTGCGATCGGTCATAAATTGCGTTGCAATGCTGTAGAACTTGTTCTGGCTCTGCGCTGGGGCGAACGGAAAGCGATGTCTTGTGAGTCACTTGGTCAGTTGGAAAATGGCGTGATAAACAACCTAGTTGTCAACTGTACCCGATCACCTCTACCAATATCATTGGATAACTAAGAGCGCTGTGTCCCAAATAGACGTCATGCAAGAATTTTTCTAAAACAACCTTTTTTTCTGGTTGTAGTTTGCCTCTCTTGGCAACTAACCACAGCAATGCAGCGAGAATGTAAATTTTGCGCCACACTCTGATAACCTTTCGACCGGTACCGCTCTTCTTGGGTTATTTTGGAGGGCATGTGATACGGCAATCCAAAATCGCCAAGAATGCTACAAAATCGACAGCCTAAAAGGGCAATGTACGGGATCCCTTCGTGTCGTTAAAAGCGTAGGGCCACTGGCATAACCCTGACGCGTCTCGCGTTCGTTACAATTCTACCATAATTGGGTACGCTTGTTACGAAAATGGGCCCCTCTGTAAAAGGGTCACAACAATTAGAAAGTGCATTCCCGGTCGATGGGAAGAGAGTACAGAACGCTAATGATTGCCTTAACACGATTGCTTTTTTCCCCCATCAGCGTCGCCGTGTGTCTTCATCATCATATGGTCCGCTAGGGAGACAAGATGGCCGACCAGAAGGAACGTGACTTGGAAGAGGCTGTAGCGATGTAAGTAGCCAGGTTCCTTTGTGCCGGCCACACAATTGAACTCAATGTTTGACGATTGATTAATGGATGGTTTTGCGTGTTTTTTGTTTACAGGGAAGCGGTAGCAGCACCACGTGTTGGCTGCTGTCGGCGAACGATGAAGTACATCGGTGCGTACTGGCGCTCGATGGTGGTCATCGTTGCACCGATGATTGCGTCCCTAGTGTTCCTGATCGATACCTCGCCCGCCTATCGGTGTATGTTTGTGGTGCTAACCATGTCATTTTACTGGGTGACGGAAGCGTTACCATTGCCCGTGACGTCCATGCTGCCGATCGTGCTGTTCCCCGTACTTGGGGTGCTGGAAACGGATCGTACCTGTATGATGTACATGAAGGAAACGATGTTGATGTTTATCGGTGGTATCATTATCGCGCTCGCCGTGGAGTACTGCAATCTGCACAAGCGTGTCGCGCTAAAGGTGATCTCCGTGATCGGATGTAGCCAGCGGCGACTTAACTTCGGCCTAACGGTGGTAACGATGTTCGTGTCGATGTGGATCTCAAACACGGCAGCCGTTGCCATGATGTGCCCAATTATGCAGGCTGTGCTGGAGGAACTCGAATCGGTAGGCAATAGCTGCACCTAATAAAGTTGGTAGCGGAACTCAGATTTCGTTTCCTTTTTTGGTACAATTCTAGCAAGGACTCTGCCAGATGTACGAACGCAGGAAGAAGACGGGCGAAGAGGAAGGCATGCTTGGCAAGGAGAAGGTGGACGATGAGTAAGTTATCATGCGCTGCCATCCGCCGACAGCAATTCAGCACCTAATTCTCTATTCGTGCACCCTTTTTCAGTACCCCTCGGCCAACAAAGACGACCCTTTGCTATTTCCTTGGCGCTGCTTATGCTTCCACCCTAGGCGGTTGCGGTACGATCGTGGGTTCCGGTGTGAACCTCACCTTTAAGGGCATTTACGAGAGCCGCTTCCCAACGGCACCCGGAATTGATTTTCCAAAGTTCATGTTCTACAACGTCCCCGGCATGTTGCTGTACACGTTCCTCACCTGGGTTTACCTGCAGTGGCTGTACATGGGAATGTTTAGGTAGGGCAGCGGAAAGCGGTTTGCACGTGACTCTATTGGATAGGATTAATAGAGTATTTTTCCTTTTATTTTTCAATTTGCAGACCGAACAGCCCCGAAGCAAAGGCAGCTGATATCGGTGCGGAAGGTGAAGCGGTAGCGAAGCGTGTCATCGAGACACGCTACAAGGAGCTGGGACCGATGACGTCTCACGAGAAGAGTGTTGCGTTCCTGTTCATCGTGGCGGTGGTGCTGTTCTTTACCCGTGAGCCAGGATTTATCACCGGTTGGGCTGACGTGCTGGACTCTGTGTAAGGGTGGATTAGCGATAGCTATGAGGGGACCCTTTCTTAATGACTTGATTATTGTACCATTTTAGCAAAATCAAGGATGCAACACCGGCTATGTTTATTGTGATCGTGCTGTTCATGATTCCGGCCAACTGGCGCTGTCTGAAGTTCTGCCGTAGCAATCCAGGTACGATGAAATGGAACTAGAATGTTGACAGCTAGTGTGAGCTATCCTAGGTTACGCTGCTAAGGAGCTATTCCACATTTGAAGTCTTTCTTTATTATTTTTTATTCTGAAATTTGTAATGATATTGATGTAATGATGTTGTGTGCAAGTAGAATGCTATTTATATTGTGTAATATTGATGAGTTATGGTACTTAGTGTTGGCAGTTAGTACTAGGCTCTTGAGTAGGATCTTTTTTATTCCGATTCCTTTTTTATTTATTGCTTGACCGTATTGGTAGAGTAGGCTTATGACAAATCTTGTAAACAAATTCCCGTGAAGGAGTCCTTAGGTTATTCATTTCAATTCTACACTTGTAATGTGAAGGACCTTCTTGCTTGTTGGAGCCACCCATAGTAAGCATGTCTGATGAAGTCATCCAAAGGTTTCTTATGATTGTTGGTACTCCAATTTGCAACCGTTTGTACTCGACTTTGATGATATACTTTTCAATTCTCTTACTTGGCTTGATAGTTTGTTTTGATAATGTGGATGCCTAGGATGGGATTTGGTATCCAATTGTATTCAAGAATCAATGCATAATCCCTGACCGAAAACGTGGGGCTCAAGTTAGGTCACTAGCTCAAGACACATAATTTATTAGAATCATTTTCTTTAAGTAAGTCAATGATACTAAAATGCTTCATTTCGCTTCACAGGACGCCTTCCAACGGAAGCAACCCCAGGACTGATTACGTGGAAGTTCATCAACCAGAAGGTACCATGGAGTCTAATCTTCCTGCTTGGCGGTGGCTTTGCACTAGCGGAAGGAGGTCGCGTGTCTGGCATGTCCGCGCTCCTCGGCCAGTCGTTAGCTGGATTGAAGACTCTCCCTCCTCTACTACTCCTGTTCGTCGTCTGCCTTACCGCACAAACGCTGACTGAGTTCACGTCGAACGTGGCCATCTGCAACGTGATCCTTCCGGTGCTAGCAGAAATGGTAAGGCATCATGAATATTCATAAGTTCGAAAGTAGAATTAACTTTTAATACTATTAATTTTCTTTCAGGCTATTGCGATCGAAATTCATCCACTGTACTTGATGTTCCCGGCTGCGATGTCGTGCAGCTTTGCCTTCCACATGCCCGTAGGAACGCCACCGAATGCGATCGTTGCCGGTGTGGGAAATATTGCGATCAAGGATATGGCAGTGGCCGGTATTGGACCATCGATATTTACGCTGCTCGTTATCTGGGCCAGCTTCCCAACGTGGGGTGCCGTCGTGTATCCGGAGCTGGCGACGTTCCCCGAATGGGCACGACCTGTCATCACGAATGCCACACTTAATTAAGCTGTTAGAGACGAAGAAGGATAGACAGTTTTTTTTTAAATTTCATTCGTTTCGTGCGAAAGAAGGAAAACAGTGGAAGATGTAAAGTACTTCAGCGATGGGACTGTAACGGAAAAAACCGGAGATGCAATCGGAATTATATGTGGCCTTGGTACGTGCATTATTTTTATATTTTAGAATACGTACCAAAATATGTGCCAAACGTAACCAAGCTCTTGGTACGCGTTGTTCCTAGTGTAAAGTGTGGAAAAGCATTTATTGGAAGGAAAAAAAAACTGCCAAACTGTAGGCGAGATGATGCACGTTTCTTGTTCACCCAAGTGTGGCTTTGACACTTTGGATTTTTCAGTTCGAGTGAACAAAATGAATTTGGTACTTAGCGAAAAAGAACCGCAAAGTAATACAATACTAGGGACAGTGCCTAGAGAAAAGGGGAAATTTAGCTAAAATACACATCGAATCAGCTGTCCGTGGCCGGTGTGCATTTTTAAGTCTTCGTGTCTTCCAGTGTTAATACAAAAAGTAAACAAAAAGTTCAAGGAATGTAAATACCGGCCAGGGCAGCAGCAACGAGCGAACAATGAGCTACTTAGTGTAATAAAACAAACATAGCGACTGACAGATGGAACAGATTTTCTTGTTCTTTCCACATATACTTAGACACACACACACACAAAAACACAGACTCCTCACTCGAATGAAGAAGACATTAGTGGGATGAACATTAGACGTGACACTATTTTTCTTTTTCGTTTAATTTTCTGTTGTACAATGTTATAGGAAACAAAAGCAAATGAAAAGCGACAAACAAATATGCAAAAAACGCACTAGAAAAAAGAAAGGCTAGAAATTATTAGTGATTACTAAATAAATATATAATTATTGTTAAAATGGATGGTTGTTTTTGTTTCGAAATGAATTCGCACCGAACAGAGTACGAGGCTACGATGGTGAACCGATCGACATAGAGATCGATCCCAGTTAACCCTTAATGAGCCAATAATAGTTTATTATTTCATCAGCAGATAGACATCATCATTTTCACATCCTTATCAACACTCTCAACTGTATTATAATTTCATGGGAAGAAGAAAGCACAGATTACAATGAAAAAAAAGGGCGTTACGAAGCGATCAACAAATAATGGATTATAAATTACCACTAATGTGGCGCACGAATGCATTTACGACCCCGTTCAGTAACAACATCCGTTTGACCGACAAATGCGCGCTATCATCACGCTTTATCATCATCAGCAGCAGAAGTACAAATTGAAATTTCTTCATTTAGTAAACAAACAAGCAACATCGATGGGGAGTTTGTACGTGTCGGTGTTTACTAAATAGTGGTCGGTAAGTTTTAAAACACACCTCGACATCGGGAAACCTCGACATCTTTCGCTGGCGCACAGTGACGTTCGAATGTTATTTAAAAAACGATTAAAGATTCAATTCTAGTGCAGTAAATTGTGTGTCTGTGTATTTTTTGTTTCGCTTCCGGACCTTTACCCATCGCCGTAAAGCGTTGTAATGATCGCATTCGAAATTGGAACGCGTTCACTTGGATCAGCTTTAATTAATAAAGTGAACGTTATTTGCACCTGTTTAGATCCAGTGAGTGGCGTAATTGAAAACGATAAAACCCACTCATTTCTAATTGCAAAAGCTCCACGTGCAGAATATATGTAGGTTATGAAACACTCGCCAGAACAGAACCTCGCTCTGTTTCGAAATTTAACCAAGCGTTCATTCAACCGAAATTTGCTTGAAGGTAACAAAAATTCCACAGGCCACCGGGACCTTGTTCAGCTTTACGTGACCGTAGTACGATGCGTGTGTGTGTGTGCGACGTGTGCCACTGATCCAATCCAATGCCATCCGACAGTGTAAACGTGCTTCCTGTTTGGGTTTAGGGTTCAGTTTTGCAACGTGATCGATTGTCGTCCTCACGCTCCGTAGCGATTTTCCTTTCCTCAAGTAAACAAGCACAAACTGTCGTCATTAGGGACTGTGGCTGCGTTGGAGAATTTTCCAATATAGCCAACAAAAAGACAAAAAAAAAGTGTAATCGTAATTAATGCTCCTCCTATCGCAAACAGACGACTGCATGCATGACGCAGATTCGTCTTGACGCATTATCGAACGGAACTAATGTAAATTAAATACAAAAAAAAACACACAACACCAAATCTGAACTAATAAAATTAATAGCTCGGTCAAGGATAAGGCCACTCGGAATGCGCATCGCAAAGCCGGGAAGCCATTGAACCTCGGCGGACAAGTGATAAAGCAGCGTGATGCTCTTGCAGCATATTTTGGTTGATTTGTCGATGAACTGTCCCCTGTAGGAATCGACAGGCATGTTGAATGGTGCAGTGATCTGGTTAATCCTGAGGGTTGGTTTGAAAGTCACTCGAGGCAAGGAATTTTCTTTAGAATTTTTCCAAAATTCCAATCCCCGTAATCGTAGTGCTGCTAACTGTCAATCATGGGAATTTAATATCGCACCCTTATCATCGCCAGTATCTCCTTCTCACACACACTTAACCTTATAATAGTTACCCGTATGTAGGTCGTTGGACAGACCAATCAATTGACGGTTAAAGGCTTTTGCGTGCAGATAAGAACTAATTCAATTCAGCCAGCCCTTGAGACACTATCAGCATCTAGCCCTGCCATACGATCTGCGGTGCGTACATTACTATCAACAATCGATAATGAGCTCTTGTGAACTTCAACGCACTGCTAGCTACAGAACAGGAGAGTGAGAGAATCGATCAATTTTACCCAGCTCCACAGACCATCAGACAGTAGTAGTAGGTCCCCCCACACACGGAACTATTCGAACAACCTGTCGTTGAGTCGAAAATTTGAACAGCTGTACACAGAAGAGAGGACCGTGCGGTTGGCGCGAATGGCTAGCGAACGGTAACGAAATTAAGCGTAACGATCGTACACGAGCGGACGGGCGCGCGCTTACACAAACCGGGAGCCATACAAACTCACTCCACTCTACACGCGACTAGTGCGCGCGCGGACTCTAGTATCACAATCATAAAGGATGCTTTTCTCGCGTCCGGCGTCTCATTCAGCTTCCGTCGGTCAAAGGAGACCGACCGCGTTGTTGGGCGACCATACCATAGTACACGGTTGCTTAGATGGTGAAGAAAGGCCGTTGCGTTGTATGCGCTGTTTTGAGGAAGCAAATTGACAGAATTGAAGTGTAACTAAATTTCCCTGTTCCGGGAGCTGTGGTCACTAAATTTAGGTTAAACGGTAAAGAATAGCTGAACCCTTGGAAGGGTACGTGTCACGTGTGTGCAGTGAGAACGCGGTGTGTTGATGTGTCTTTTTGGGTGATAGAACCATTCGAAGCTGTGGTGATAGAGCCTACCTCAAGCCGGTTGTTGCGGTGTTTACAAAGGTGGGTGTTTGTGATCATCCCCTCGTGGGGAGTTTCGTGGCGCTTAACAATTAGGTCGCAAATTTTGTGAAGGTGAAGGTGGTAAATTAGAGTTTTAGAGATGGGGGAAGCAACGGTGGTAATTAAGAAGGAGCAGCTAACACTGCAGCTTGATCCTGTGATGTAAGTTAGAGGAAGATCCTGGTTCCCGATGGTGAATAAACATGGATGAATTCTTACAGGACACAAGTGCCGGAAGGATGTGGCCGTCGCATGTGGCTGTTTATGGGGGTTTATTGGAAAACGATGCTAGTGCTGCTTGTCCCCTGTCTAGCGGCCACGGTTTTCTTTATCGACACATCACCCCCATTCCGGTGTATGTACATCGTGATGGTGATGGGAGTCTTTTGGATTACGGAGGCCCTTCCACTGCCGATCACGTCCATGCTTCCGATTGTGCTGTTCCCGATGATGGGCATTCTGGATACGAACAGGACGTGCATGATGTACATGAAGGACACGATGCTGATGTTTATCGGTGGCATTGTGATGGCACTGGCCGTGGAGTACTGTAACCTTCATAAGCGCGTTGCACTAAAGGTGATCTCGGTGATCGGTTGCAGTCAGCGAAAGCTTACGTTCGGGCTTACCGTAGTGACAATGTTTGTGTCGATGTGGATCTCCAACACAGCCACGGTAGCGATGATGTGCCCGATCGTACAGGCTGTGCTGGAAGAGTTGGAAGCGGTAAGATTTTTCTAGTGCGAAATGTTAAGGAAGTTCATTAAACTCAGCTATCTCGATCCTTCAACAGCAAGGACTCTGCAAGATCAACGAAAAGTCCAAATCGGTTGAAGGTCCCACGGGCGAGGAAGAAGAGTAAGTGTTCCGTGGCAGGTGTGGCAAGGTGAACAAGCATAACGAACGAGCTATTTTCAGTACTCCACGACCCACAAAGGTAACGCTGTGTTACTACATCGGGACGGCTTATGCGGCAACGTGCGGTGGTGTTGGTACGATCGTCGGTTCCGGTGTGAATCTCACCCTGAAGGGCATCTACGAGAGTCGATTCCCTGATGCACCTACCATCGATTTCCCGTCGTTTATGTTCTACAACGTGCCCGGTATGCTGATATTTACCTTCCTGACCTGGGTTTGGCTCCAGTGGCTTTTCATGGGAATGTTTAAGTAAGTAATTGGTAATTGGAGTTCTAGGGAAAGCAACCACTAATTCTTGATCCCTCTTTAACCTAGTCCCGACAGTGAAGATGCCCGTGTCGCCAATATAGGTCCCGAAGGTGAAGCCGTTGCCAAGCGAGTGATCGAAAATCGCCTGCGAGAGCTCGGACCGATGAGCTCGCACGAGCTTGCTGTAGCCTTTTTCTTCGTCCTTTCGGTTGTGCTTTACTTCACCCGCGAACCAGGCTTCATGATGGGATGGGCTGATCTCGTACCGGATGTGTAAGTGTGCTAAGCTTGCAGCTGGAACTCCCCCTCCAATGTCCTTACCACGTGCTTTTGCTTGCAGCAAAATTAAAGATGCAACTCCCGCCATTTTTGTCGTGATCATGATGTTCATTGTACCGGCCGATTGGAACTGCTTGTCTTTCTTCCAGAAAGGTGGCGGTAAGTTGCATGCAAGCGTTTTAACGCCGCTTGCACCAAAGCTGCTTCGAGCTTTCTGCGTGTGTGTATAGCGAGCTTTCTTCTCAGCGCTTGACAATCCCTGGATGCTTTCGCTTTTCCTAAAGGGCGACTACCAAAACGTGCCTCACCGGGTCTTATTACGTGGCGGTTTATCAACCAAAAGACGCCCTGGAGTTTGCTGTTCCTGCTCGGCGGTGGATTTGCCTTGGCTGAAGGTGGTCGCACTTCCGGTATGTCGGCCTTGCTCGGACAATCGCTCGCCGGGCTGAAGGTTTTGCCGCCGCTGCTGCTGCTGTTTGTGCTGTGCGTCGTTGGTGAATTTCTTACCGAGTTTACCTCGAACGTGGCCATCTGCAATGTGCTGCTGCCAGTGCTGGCGGAAGTGGTAAGGTTCTCCCTGTGGTTTCGTCTCATTCTATCTTTCCTGTTTACTAAAGGTGGCCTTATGTCTTTACTTTAGGCAATCGCAATTGAAATTCATCCCCTGTATCTCATGTTTCCGGTGGCGATGGTATGCAGCTTTTCGTTCCACCTTCCAGTCGGTACACCGCCAAACGCGATCGTTGCTGGGGTGGGCAATATTCGCATCAAGGATATGGCGGTGGCCGGTA
Source organism: Anopheles maculipalpis (assembly GCF_943734695.1). NCBI lineage: Eukaryota > Metazoa > Arthropoda > Insecta > Diptera > Culicidae > Anopheles > Anopheles maculipalpis. The sequence goes on from NC_064872.1 coordinate 74,564,940, forward strand.
TAGGTCCGTCCATCTTTACACTGATCGTCAGCTGGGCCAGCTTTCCGACGTGGGGCAGCATTATCTATCCGGAGCTGGCAACCTTCCCGGACTGGGCAAGGCCCTTGAATGAGACGACACTGTAAATGGGGGAAAACGGCTGCGCTTAAGGTTGGGAGTAGCCGCAAAACTCGGTATTGTAAGATTGTATTTTTATGTCCGTTACGTGCCATTTCATTGTTGTAAGCGTTTAGAGTGTAATAAATCTATTTTTAAACACACGATCTTCAACTACAGAAGCCCAGGTACATGTTTTTGTTTGAGAATTTCAAGGTCTGTTTGGGATACAAAATTAATATTTATAGACAGGTGCTCACTTCGCAGCAACTTTGTGAACTTGTTTATTGACCAACCGCCTCAGGTCGTTTCGTAGTCGCATACGACACGTGTCTGTCACCTTTACCACACACGGATCATTCGTTAGAAGGCATTAAGCCAACTCTCCACCATACATTACCATTCGACATCAAGTCAGGGGACAGTAGTCTCCTTCGTTGTAGCAGGGTAGGTTCTGTTTGTCCTTTTCCGGTCGCTCAATACCGACCTGAGCACCGTCCTCGTCCACACAGTAGCACTCACCGCGTCGACACGCCAACCGTTTATAGTTCCCGTTCGGGCAGCACTCGGGGATCTCGAGACTTTTGCTATCGATCAGCAGCTTCCTCGCCCTGGCACACTCTGTAAAGCGAGCGGATTGTGTGCGCGTTATGCATTTGGGCCGATGACGCATCAAGGACACACGACAAAACTTACTGCAGTTCATGGACGCGGCAAGCCTTGAACCTACCGGCGCCCGGTAGTCCTCGATCGGTGCACCGTCCTTGTCGGAACAATACTTGTAGCTACCGGTCGGGTGTAGTTGTATGCGATCGTAGTATCCATCCGGCTGGCAGATGTCCCGATCGAACTCGAGCACGTTGTAGTCCTCCATGGCGTACTCGCTGATGTCGTAGATTTGGGTGATCTTTACATTTTCGCAGTCCCGCAGGTAGGTTGTGTTTTCGTGCAGTCTTTTATCGACTGCGAGAGGAGATAGAGATGACAGTAATAATGTTCGAGCTAGCTCAGTAGTAAAACTTACAACAAGGAAGACTCGAAAGACCGCGCGTGACGTTTCGAAGATCGGAAGTTGGACGTCCACTGTGCATATCAACGCAAACACACATATCGTCAACGCACTGCAGTTGATCGAAGGATCCTTTTGAGTCACAGCGTGACGTCAGCACGGGATACTGAGAGTTGAGCAGAGTGCGTGCTTTTGCCGCCAGGCGGGAGCATTCTATAGAGATTAGGAGCAAATTAGCTACTTCCATTTTAAGTAGTTTTTGATCTACCAAAACCTTACCACATCGCATTGAAATCTGTATGCTGGCAGTGTGGACAGCTTCTCCAAATATTCGCTGCCCATCCTCATCAACGCAGTAGCACCTATAGAATTTACGAATAATTTTCCAGCAACTTCTATCACCATTTGTAAAATGCTTACGTTTGTCCGGGAATGCATCGAACGGGTTGAAAGTTTCCATCCCCATCACACTCTGGACGCTGCATAAGATGTCCAATAAGTCCTGCCTGCCGTTGATCATCAAAGTTCTTTTGGGCGGTATAACACTTGCTCGACTCCAGCACTATTAAAGGAAATTGTTTACTATTTCAAAGCGATTGAAATCATTTCCAAAATCCCCATACTTACTCGGTTGACACGTTGGATGTTCATCACCTTCTGCTACCTTGCAGTAGAGCCCCGGGCCGCAAATTCCCGCCGGCACTGGATACCCTAGCCCACCGACCGAACAGTCATCGCCGAGCTTTAGATTCTCCACACAAGTCTTGCAACAGGAGCAAGGCGTTGCAGATGGAAAGATGATACCATTGTGTGTCGCATTCTGTACTCTGCAGGCCGTTTTGAGTGCATCACATTCGTTGTTTTCGCGATAATTCTACAGAAAAGAGAAAAAAAAGCTACAAATGAAATTGATCAAGAGCAATTGATTGCATTTACTCACATCACAGAAATCTTCGGTGCAAACGTAATTCTTCGCCAACTCCAGCTGTGCTTCGATCAGGGCGATGATCGCAATCAACCCCAAAATGATTGCGCTGGATAATCGGTACATTTTTTACGACAGCTCACCGTGTGCGCAATCAACGCGGCCACTTTCACCGATCTGTCTTAACGCGTTCGAACTGACAAATAAGACACAATAAATCACCTTCTAGCTGAGGTGAGCTATTGGCGGTGCAATCAATGACAAAGTGTGCCTCACTCGGCAGATAACGATTGATAAGAAAGGTATGTATGTGGACATTGATTTTTATGTCTCACAAATACATATCTCTTGAGTGTAAGTGTTGTTTTATAGAGGGATGAAATTGTTGTTGAATTTTTAAAAAATGAATAAAAGTTATTTCGATAATTTGCACAAAAATAATATTCTAATTACATATTCCCTCTTTGGATGAAAATGAATAAAGTGTATCAAATTCTAGCCAGTTGGTTAGGCATGCAATGACTCACATCGGTGTGTTTCCCCAAGGCTTTTTTTCCCTGTTCATCCCTACATTCTTGAAACTGGAACGTGTCCTATGGTAAGAAATTTTCGGGAAACATATCACCTCAATTGGCATTCCGAATATGTTCCGGACGTCAACAAACGCTCGGCACGCAATCGAAATCCCGGGGTTCGCAATCCCAAAGAGCATCATCAACAGGTCGCCGGTACAGTGTGTTTGGTGTGCATAAACAAAAACGCTACTGTTGACGAGCTAGCTGGTGAACTCCATCGAAACGCAACATAGCAACCATCGCTACCGGCTTTCCGGTCGGTGTTGTCAACGCAACGCAACGGTTGCCCCATGCTAGACGACGCTTTCGATCAACGACTCCTTCGTAGGGCTCTGGCGTGCACTACTCGCTTGCCGGTGCCACTTGCAACACGAAACGCGTCAGAACGGAAAATCAGTTCTTGGTGAGGTGGAAAAGAATCGAACGTGTGGCGAAATCAGAAGTTGGCGTCGGTTGACTGAGTTTCGGGCAGGTTTTTGTCGTGCCCAGAAATAGCGGGCACGTTGACAGAAAAAAGTTCTGTTCGGACATTCGCGTCACGGTGGTTGAGAGGCGATTTTCGGCTACCAGTTCCAGCGGGCGGACCACGGCCAGGAAATGGATCCGGTGCTACTCGAGCGCGAACGTGTACTGTTCCGGCTGAACGAAGAAATAAACGCCAAGTCACGGGGACTGTTCGACCTGAACGAGAACGTCAGCTGGATGACAACGAAGCGCCGATTGCGCCACGGTATGAAGAAGCTAAACAATGCCGTCCCCGTTGTGGGTCCGCCGGGCGATGAGTCGTCCTCGTCGGAGCTGGGAGCCTCGATAGATACGACCACCGGTGGTGCTACCGGAACTGGGTCGGAGGAGGAGCCGGAAAGTGATGAACGTGCATCGGCAGCCGTTATCTTCGCGGTGGTCCACGATGGGGGAGAGCAGAACACGTACGGTGGGGGTGAAAAGGAGCGAGTGCAAGCAGGAGACGATCGTGGACCGGCCTCCACGATGACGACCCTCACCGAGATACGGTGTGATGCGATACAGGAAGAGCATACACATCGGGCGAACAATACGAACCAACAGCTGCAGCTGGTGAAGGTCACGACCGTCTCGGTGTCGGAGCGCAAGGTAAGCAATGGGCAGCGTGGGACAGGCGGAGCCGGTGGACCGGTGGGTGGTGGAGGTGGAATGCTGATCGCTAGCAAATCGGTGACATCGGCCGCAACGGCACGCAATCTTACCAAAAACATGGCCGACGTTGTGCCGAAGGTGCTCGAGAAGAAGAACATCAGCTCGGAGGGACTGATCAAGTAGGTTGGCGTCGATCGCTCGTGGAGCTGGTTAGCATGACGTTAATGATGCTGAGGTTTGTGCCCTCCACCTTCGTGTTTTGCGTAGGTTCCTCAAATCCAAAGTGGCTATCCTTCAGACCGAACTGGAAGCGAGCCAGAAACAGAACGAGGCGAATGTCAAGGATCTAAATTTGGCGCTCGATCGGTTGAAGCAGCTCGAAGCGCTGAAGGAACAGCTGCTCACGAAGAACGGTGCGCTCGAACGCACCGTCAAGAAGTTCGAGGAGCGAAACGTGGAGCTGGACAAATTGCTAAAGGTGAGCACGCCAGCAGAACTCGTGGTTTGGTGTCGGTGATGATGAGTCGGTGCCGCGCATTACAGCGCAACGCGATGATTGATGCTTCTTTTTTTTGTTTTGTGGGACAGGAAAAGGACGCCCAGCTGAACGTGTCGGCAAAGGAACTGTTCGGGGCACGGTCGGAGATCCGCAATCTGGCCCACGTCAACCAGACGCAGGAGAAGCGACTGTTCAAGACGCAGGAGGAGGTCGAAAGTTTGCGCATCAAGCTGAGCATCGCGAACGATTCGGAAAAGGTATCCGTTTGTTACGTTTGTTGACGTTGAACGATGCTTTTTCCACTTTTTTTTCGGTCGGTAGTAAGTGTTTGGGGATAGTGTGTGTGTGTGTATGTAAACGAGGTGGGAACAAAACAATTTTTACTGAATTTGGTTCTTGACGAGGAAACAAATTGTTTCCTGAAGAGTGTTAACGATGATGTACGGGTTTGGGGGTTGGAAAGACTCCACAAGGTCCAACTGTGATGATTTGTTGAAAGAGTAAGGTTAGAAACTCGGGGTTTCCTCTCCAGTTCGGAAAGTCAACCATGGGAATGGGTGATTTATTCTGTGACTGTCCATAGTCTGCCTTTTTGAAGCCCATGAGTCATTAGTTTGATTCAACAGATTTGTTTTGTATCATGTTTGAAGAAGATTTTATGACGCTTTTTTTCAAATTGTGATTTATTCTCACATCGGACAATTAGAATATTCACTAACCTAAGAATTGAGCTTAAATTATGATATATTTTATTACTAATATAATTTAAACTCACCAGGCTTATTGTGAGACGACAGCAATACATACAAGCTAATCGACAACTTGAACTTTATCTCTCCACGGACCAGCACAGTCATAAAAATTTCACAGAGTATTTTTATTTAAAAATTGTGTTTTCGTTTGGCATTTAGCAATTATCCGTTTTTCCTTATTTTTCTTCCGTAACGAGCCATTTTTACCGGTGTTAGTTAGAAACAGCGTCCTAAAAAAACGGTTTTTTATCTACCACAAGCAGGCGCACCTTTTGCAACATAAATTCTTGTCATGAAATAATTCATATAATGAAATACTATTTTACAGTTTCACACTTAAAAAGGCTTACGCTTTGTTCATATTGCTGTGAACGCTCTGAACCTACAAGGTTGCAAAACAAAAAAATAGACTATCAATCAATGATGGTTTTTCCATGACGGAATAAGCCACAATCACTCAAATATCAATTTATCGAAGCCTACAAACTCAAAAATTATCAAATCATAGCCACATTTTACAAATAAACTTGACCTTTGCAGCCTCCAGGAATTTTCACTGGTTGCGATAAAGCAGTGACATAATTCTAGTGACAAATTTAACGCAAGAAAGGGGTACAAATCCCATAAGCGTCAATCCCCCGTGATGAGGCCCGACTATCCTACTGAGTGATATAAATAGTAAAGAACAAATAGAAAAAAATAATTGAGCAAAATCGCACACTTCTTTTCCATTAGTGGGGATTTTATCGTGGAGCTGGGTTTTAAACTCAAATTTCAAACTCATTTCAACATTTAACGCAATAATCGAAATCGCTTTCCTTCTCATACTTTCGTTCCCCTCCCAGGAAACGCGTGATGCCGCCCGGCAGGAGCGTCTCACGTACGAAAAACAAATCCGACAGCTCCGCAAGCAGCGCACCGAAGTGCTGGCCGACTACAAGAAGCTGCTCCTTAGCGTCGATCAGATGAAGAAGCAACAGTTTAACCAGGAACAGTCGAGACAGATAAATGACTTTGAGAAAGATTATTTGCGGCATCTAGACGAGGCCGCATCGTCGCCACCACCGTCAATGCCGCAGTAAAGTGTGTGCGATTTCGTATCGAATAGAAGTAGCAGCAAATAAAGTAACTCTATAGTTTTCATACAAAAGAAAAGAATACTTTTAATCGGTCATCGGTCGTTTCGATCGTAAAGAGAATAGGATGTGCGAGCGTGTGGTGCGTTTACCGCGATTAGTCATTCCACGACCAGAAAGGCAATGCATTCCGATGCGGGTGCAAGAACCAAGCGGGACAAAGAATTGTGGAATAGCAGCGGGGGAAGGTGCGGCCAAAAGGAAGGGTAAAAGGAAGAAGGATGACGCGTGTTCTTCCTGTACCGAATCAATGCACCGAATCTGTTGCATATATGCAACATGCAGCACACGATCGTGAGCCATTTCCAGGAAAAAGGCCAATAAAGGTGAAGACGGTCGCACAAAAAAAAAGCTTACGATCGAAGCTGTTGGTGGTGAAGAGATTTTTTTTCTCCTCTTTATATTCATCGATGTCTGTTGTCTCCTTTCCAACTCCTCGAGAAGGTCTTTGTTGCACATTCTTCATTGGGCGGCTTTCCGTTTGGGCTTTGTCTTGTCCGGATCCAACTCCGGGTGCATTTCTGCATTTCCCCATCGCGTCATTCTTCGTTTCGCTGGCCGGTGTGGTAGTGTTTGTGTTGCAAAACTCGACTGCAACCGGTTCGGGTGTCGGTGGTTTTTTTTTTTTTTTGCTTCTCCGAACCCACACAAACACACAGCCCCAATGAATGCACGCTGCACAATGCTGCCATGTTGGAAAACTGTGTTGCACATGTTTGCGTTTATCGCCGAGTGCAGCAATGGCGCCCGAAAAACGTGTGCGCGCGCCCGTGTGGGCCGTCAATCGATGCACACGGAACCTTAGACAGGAACTCGATTTTCAAATGACCGGTCCCATAGTGAGCCGTTGGCGCTCGGCCCGTTGATATGACCCATTTCCGTACGGAGCGATCGCTATGGCAGCTCCCCCGAAAAGGAGGACACTTTTACTTCTGTGCCGATTATTCGATGCTGGTATGATTCGTTTCCCGCTTTCTTTCTTGTGCGGACCCGGTTGAAATTAGTTGATGTTTCTAGGGTTATTTATTTATGCTTGTTTGAGGCGCCCGACGCTGATATCATTACCGCTGACCAGTCCGGGAAGGCTTAATGACCGCAAAACGTTTGCATACCGCCTTTGCGCCAACTGTTGCTGTGCTGAAGAACGAAAGTAAATGAGAGAAAAAGTTTCCTAATTACTAGGCCGATCGAATTAAGGTCACTTTTGTTTTTTTCTGCTTCTTCTTCTTTATCTTGTATGACCGTTTGAAGATTCTTTTAGTGCACCCGCAGTACCTTGGGGTATTGGGAGGTGTATACAAGCTCATTAGTTCGGGTGCGCCGATGTGATGTGTGATGAACGCTTTGTGCTACTATTATTGCTGCCTCCCAGAAGTAATTGACCATTCAGATCAATGGTGCAATGGGTTGTGGTGGTAGAGATCGTAAAAAAAGGTTGCAACGAAATCTGCCTTATTGAGGGTTTTAGGTCGGCATAAAGCCATTTCGAAAATAATAATTTTAAATAGCCTTTTGTGTTGAGGTTATTTGAGGAGTTTAGTTTTAAAATTTGAAAAGTTCTATTATTTTAAAAACAAGTCTGTTGAGTAACTGAAACAAAATCATAACGATTATCCCGTTAGGAATGGATTTGAAAATAATCATCCCATCACTATTACAAGCTTTCTACCACTCTACAGACTACTGGACACTGATTACCGACTGAGCATTGCAGCATTAAAATCAGAACCAATGATTACGATAAAAATCCCATCTCACGACCCAAAAGAACAGTTTCTGCTCTCCGCCCAAAAGCATCATTGCTCTTTGCTTGACCTAGAAAATGATTCTAATTAAATTATTCCTGCTTAACGGACGCAATATTTTGAACGTCCGAACGCCCCGAAAAGCAACAAATTCAATTAAGCCCACTATGCACGAGCCCGCGAACGCATCACACTAACACTACCAGCGCGATCGCAACAGCATAATGTTGCTGCGCAATCCATTCACACGTACAACACATTCCATCGCAACACAGCATAGGGGGCGCATGCACCTCGACAGCAAAACATCACCAACACAGGTGTACACTGGGGGTGAAAAATGCACACAGTTTTAATTCTGCGATGCGTACGGGCTGGAAGGAAAGGTGTTGAACCAACCCACAGAAGGTAGGAAAAAGACGGAAAAACCCTGGTAGGCTTAGTGGAAGATCAGTTCACAGAAACTCCTAGAGGTTAAGCGGGTATCAAGCTGTTTTTTCGTAGTGTTTATGAAGATCAACCGCATTTCTATTTCATAATTTATTTATGAGACTATTGATCAAAAATGACATGCTTAAATTACGACACCAACCACTTTAAATTCAGTATGAAACGCTTCAAAATAAGTTTGATGTTTGCTATTGAAATAGAGTTAAATTTAGCAACAATAATAGTGATATTCGGACTCAATCTTTCTTGGATCTGCATCTATAACGTATCAGAAAGACAAGTAAACTAATAATAGGCCGACATAGCCTAGTGGGTTGTTAAGCTAAAAAGAGAGTTTTTTTGAGTGCTCTTGTCGTTTCAATACTGTTCGGAGACTTGAGTTTGTAAAATAAAAATAAGTGATATAAACTGCCTTTAGTTAGTTATTTTCAATCGATTTTTTTGAGAACATATTCAGTGTAATGCAATTTCGATTTGTTTAATATGATTTGTTTCGTCTTTTACTCCCACACAGGTGTACGAAGCACGGAATTTTATTTATATTAATAAAAGGATAGCATGAGTTATCACAAAAGTCCACTGACTATAGAATAATTACGGAAAACAAATTTTTTTTTTTTAAAACATTGCTCTATAACTTGTTTTTACGTAAAACCCCAGAAACCAGAGCTTAGAATTGGTTCGTAATTTTAGTATTAATTAAAAAAAAAGTCTGCTATTTTTGGTTGTTTATTTTTGTTTAATTGGTAGCAATAGAAATGTTGTAGGTAAATAAATGTATCAAAACGAGATCTGAACATGGTTAGCACTAAATAAATGATAAGTTTTCTGATGATGCTTTTAATTTCTTATTGTATTTTTATTCCTAATCTCAAAGCTTCACCACATCGACATCAATACTTTTCTTCCGCTTCCAACGTGCCTAAGCACGGTAAGCGGAGCAACATTTTCAAGGTATTCCGGTCTGCGGGCGCGTTGAAGTCACCCGAACGAACGCAACAAACTTATTCGGTCCGTAGCCTCGTAGCGGTAAAGAGTAAGTCGATCTGCGCACAGTTTGTTGCGCCTTTTATCTTGCTTTTACTTTGGTTCTTTCGCGATCTACGCCCCAGTGCCGTTGTTGGGCGGCCCACTCGGTGTGTGTTCCTGTTTTAACAATATAGCTATTGGTAACCGCGAAGTGTGCGAACGAACGTATAGAGCAGTTTCTGTTGTTGCTTTAGAAGCTTAAGTTATTAAATACGTTTGACTATTCGCTGTTCGGCGATCTCACCTGTGGCGATCGTCCTTCCGTTGTTGTTTAGGATAAGATTTTTGTGGATGCCTTCTCGCCTTTATCGTGTTTAAAAATTCATTCCAAATTTCGTCACCCGCTGGTACGCAACGGCGATCGAAGGTAAAACACAACTTCCCTCAACATCTGGCTGGTCGCCAGCAGGAGCAGCATTAGCAGCAGTGTAGAATATGTGCCTTGCGAGATTTGTCTTCGGTGAACGCAAACCTAAAAGGTGTAGTCGATGTGGATTGCGTGCTTTCTGTTTGCCTTTAACCGTCCGGTCTGGCTGACAAAAGATCGTGTTTGAAGATATCGTTGTCGTCGTGGTGTGTGTCGTACAAGTGCGTGTGTACTCTGTCCTGTTCCGTTTGGTGGGTTGTGCGAGAAGCGTTCTGGGGCGATAAATTCTTCACGTTTTGCTTGAGTTTTCGTTTGGGAGTTTCGAGTGGCAATAACCCATTTTTCATAATTTAATATTTATTTTCCTTTTTTTCCCTCCGTTCCGTTTCGTATTCCGTGCCGGGTTTGAAACAGCAAAAAAAAAAAAATAAATAAAAAGCAGCAAGGAAATGTGTTTGGTGTAGCGATGTGCGTGCAGTGCTGCTGTTAATCCTTGTGCACAACCGAATGTGTGTGTGTGTGGCTGTGGTGTGCATTTTCGAGAGAAGAAAAAAAGTGCATTGAGTGTGTATGTAAGTGTATGTGTGCACCGATAAGAAGCAGTAAAAGGAGCCGCCTTTCGAGTGGTTTTCCGACGTTCAGTGACAGGGTGAGTGGAGGACACCCCGAAACAGGATTTCTTCGATCTGTCCTCGGCACAGCGGCCCTTGCGGCGATCGTGCGCTCATCGAAAAAACGAAACGGTCGGCAACAGTAGAAAGAGAACCGACCGTGCCCAACAAGCGCAACAAGGAAAACACGGCAAGAAAACTGCCACCATCGATCACCATCCCGTGTTCGTTTGCTTTTGGTGCGCAAGCCGTTGCATAACCTCGACAAAGTGGAAAGTAAGTATCTTGTAAGTGAGCAGGCTAGTTGTGTCCACTGTACCAAGATCGGTCAAGATGGTTACCGGTTATCGAACGGCGCTGCTGTCGGGTGCGTTGTGTTTTTTCCTTTCCAAAATTTGTCTTGTTCTTTCGCCCAAGTCCAGCGGAAAGCTTGATTTATTTTTACTGCTGAAGGTATAGTTGATTGTCGTTCAGAATCAAGATGGATTAGCAGTCGTTGCTCCTTGCTGAAGTATGACCAGGCTTGATTTGAAGCAGCATATTACAAACCTTAGAGGGAGATTATCAACGGTCATAACGTTAAAATTTGAGAAGAATTCTATTTCAAAGCCAATAGAATTCTTCTATTGCCAATAGAATAGCCAAGTGATATATGCCAATATCACTAAAATTTACACTGCATTTTTAGCTCTCGAACGCAAAAAATTGACTCACAAGCTACGGATAAATCAAATCAAGATATCAAGAAATGGCGGCCTAAGACCTTATGAGGTTGCAGAGCCAAAGAATACTCTTTTGTCTGACTGAATTATTAGGCAGATTTGCCTCTCAACAGGCAAATTGCAAGACTATCTTTACAGTTGCATACAGTTGTTACGAAAACTACTTATTTAGTGGGATCTTTTCGAGACACTGTATTGAACATTACCATACTTCTATATTCTAAACCAAAACAGCTGATGGTAGTGTATTTTAAGCCTCAGCACACAAGACTGACTAATCATTTACTAAAATCAAAAGCTCCTAGAATGGCAAAACAATATGTGATGATGTTGCAGAGCCAAATCAGAAGAAAAAGAAAAAATATTTTTAGCTACATTCAAAGTCTCTCAACAGGCAAATAGTAAGATCATATTATTAGTTACCTGCAGTTGTTATCCAGATAATTTATTTATTGGGAACATTTTGGGCCTAGGCATTAGATGCTCTCAATAGACAATTCGTTTCAGCTGGCAATGATTTGGTTAATAGCAGAAGCTTACCATACATCAAATAATCAGCATAGTCTAAAATTAGGACCCCGACAAAAGCATTCGATTAGAGATAAAACTGATATTTAACAGTTTACCTTGATCGGTGCCATTGCTCTGTAAAGTCCGACGTCACGATTGTTAATAGTTCAACGATTCTCTTAACTCTTCCTGGCCGCAACATGACCGTAGAAGGTGGGACAAGGGATGTCGATGTTGATGTTGTTTTTTTGTTGTTGTAGCATACACTTCAATCATGCCTCAATATTCAGCCGATCGTTCGATCCGTTGGGAATAATTTGAGGATGAGCTCAGCAGATGACCTAACGTGGCGCAGCATTTGGCACGACCCGCGATCGATGCTAAATCTCGCCAACATGAGCTACCGGTTCGGTGGTGTCTTCCCTTGCCAAGGCTTGCCAAGGCCAAGCCACTACATCCGGAAGTGATCATTTATAGGGATGATTCGGATCATTTTTATTTACGGACACGAAGTCACGATGAAACCGTATAATTTTATCACGCTAGATGATTAGAGTTTGTGCGAAAAAACACTCCTCATCCAGCAGGATGTTGTTGTTGAGCCATCAGATAATAAAAAGCATGGGTCTGAAGACTGCAACAAAAACCATATTAACGCGACAGTTGTGTCCATCACCTACGTCATTCGGCAGATGTTCCAAAGAGCATAACGGCACCTGGTTGCAGTTAGGAATGGTGGGAGATTTTCCCAGTTCCACCCTTTAAACAAATCTAGATCCCGGCCAATCCCTGAGGCATCACTTTCCTCGCTCTACTTAACCCTTGCGCTTTTGCCGTTATCCGTTGTTCCCAATGTTTTTTTTTTTTGTTATATGTATGCGATCGGGTGGAAAATCCGCACATGCTGTGGCATGCGTTCCGGAATTGCATGTGTGTACCTCGTTTTGTTCCGAAGCCAGGAACAAAGCTAGAAAAATGGGAGGAAAAACAGCCATATTGAGGTTATGTAATGGGAAATTAAGCATAACTGTGTATGGTAAGAGATAGCAACGGCCAACCGTACCGACCTTCGTGGTCCGTGTAAGAAGCCCCATTCATGGTAAGTTCCCATGAACTTTTTTCCCTCCACCGACACCGCGGGTCGTTCTGATATTTTAGAAGTTCCCTTGCGGATCACCTTTCAAGTACTTGCACTGCCCCTTACCAGAGCAAGGTCGGGGGGGCAATCATATTATAAGAAAATTGGCCACCATAAAATCTAGGCACCAGGTGCGAACGTTGAAATAGCAAAGTCGTGAGCGATGGGGTGTCTGTTTGTGCTGAATTTGCGTGCATGATTTAGTAATAAAAAAGGCATACTTTAGTAACACACCTCACGAACTTTAATGGCGTAATTCTGTTGTCTTGCGTCGCTTGTATGAGTCACAATTTGATGGGATAGATTTGACGTGTAGAGAAAATTTGATTCTATCCCCGTACGCACACTCATTGCCCAGCTCAAGAACGTCTTCGTCTTCCTTGTGTGGTGGGAGTACAGCAAGATTAATTTGATGTAAGTGCTCCCACACAAAATCCAACCGTACGCAAGAAAAACCCAACATCCTCTCAGGGAGGATACACATACTGGGCCGGGAATAGCCGTTTACTTATTCAACAACGAACTCCCCAAGTAAACTCAACTCACGTCAACGTGACACATTACGTTGCGTTGCGTTAACCTTCAACTCTCATGGACTTTACGTTTCCCTTCACACACACGCTCGCTCTATCTCTCGGACGTGTAGCATGATGTCATCGTTCGACTACGGGCTAATGTCGGGGGAGTCGACGTTTGTGTGGAGGCGTTCGAAGCTCACGTGCACCCACGCTACCAAGCCTCAGCTGACTTCCGTCACGGAATGGAGCTGGTTGATGATGGAGATGCATTTAAAGGCGACGTGGCCGCTTCTAACTCCTCCAGTCGGTCCACGGTCTGGTCTGTGACCTCTCGCCTTCTCTTAACGCACGCCACATGTGCATGGTTGTGTGTGCTGTTGTACGTTTGTACTAGCGATCACGAGTAGGAGTAAGCAATGCGAGATCATTCTCGGATCGCCAACTGTGGCAAGAATACGCAGACTTCAATTACTTCATTTGCTCGCCACGCCAGGGTGGATGGATGGATGGATGGTGTGATGATTGCGTTAATTTCATTACAGTCGGAAACAAAGCCTCTCGCATTTCTGTTTTCCCCCCTTGATACCTGTACACCGTACGCCGAAGATCGCCAAAGCCTAGCACATATGCTTTGGAGGTGAAACAAATTGCAAATGCCGGTGGTTCATTATGGCGAGGGTTTGGGGTTAGAAACATGCCAACGGGTAATTCGCAACCAACCAACCAACCTTTGCACTAAAACGCAAATGGGAACGAATGAATGGGGTGAGCATTTTCCAGCATGTGAAAAAATAATGGTATTTCTAGGCATAATTCACACCGCAACATGAGTTTTGGCAATGGTGAACTGTTACAGGTTAAGCGGTCGAGTGTATTTAACATGTAATGTAATGTTTCTACATAAAGAAGCTATTAAGGCGGGGTGAAGTAATAACTCTTGAATGCATTAGGGAGAATTGAGATCCGTCGCTTACACGTATTAAGGTTAACTTGAAGCAAACATTTTCATTTTACATTAATTTTTATTTATTTTCAACCGGTTTAAATTATAAGATAATCTGATTTAAAATTGCCTATAAGCAAGTTTACAAACAACAAGATTAGCTTGTGATATTCGATAAACACTAGTCGAACCAGAAAACGATCACCTTTGCTTAAAAGTGAGGTTCGTCGCTTACCAGCATTGAAGTCTATTGTATGCAAACAAAACCCATTTAGCGTGCGTTCTTTTTCGGAATCTCTAGATGCTTGATCCGCATGTTTATCACCGATCACCCTCGAAAGGATGCGATCGTGCGTCATGATTCGAAAAGAAACCAGCACACCAGCAAGCTTGAACGTTGAATTTCTCAACCAACACCGTCCACCGTACCCGGGGAAATGCTTCGACCCCAAAAGTAATAGCATCGTGCAGTAGCAACGGCCCGCAAGCCGCTGGAGGAAGCATAGAAAACATCTAACCAGCACCCATACACATACGCATGCCCGTGGCCGGCCAGCCAACCAACCGGGCTGTCGACACGGTCGAGTCAAGAATCCGTTACATTGGCGTACGCCGAGGTCATTGAAAGCAAACGTACTTTTCGTATGGTTTGCTTCGCTCGCCATACGACTCCATACGCATTAGATTGACCAGCGTATGTATGTGTTTGTGTGTGAGTAGTTGCGTGAAGGTAACATAAAAGGGTAGCCACCACACCGGATCGCCAGGGCAAATGGAAAATAAATTGAAATCTGATTTCCCAACCGAATGCCTAGTGCCTCGTAGTCAGTACCGCTAGATTAGCTTGTGGTACTCGGCTGCCCCATCGGCTGTCTGACTTGTGAATGATTTGAGAATGGAAAGCTTTCACCAGATGTGCGTTTAAGATTGTGCGTGGCGTTGTGTGAAAGAATTTTTTCCAAACAAACACTCCCCCCGCCGGGGGAAGACCTTGGGAATGCGTCGCGTCTAGAGTGGTTAGCCGTGTAGCATAAGGTGAGATAATACCGATCAACAACGTATTATGGTTAGGATGGGAAGTTTATTGCACTCTTACGGTATTTAATATCCATTGAAACAGCTTTAGGTGTACAGCCACAGGATAAATGCAGCATAGAAACAGACTAGAAAGATTTCAATGCTCGCATAGCGCACGAACTGACAAAGTTTAATATTTTTTCAGTCGAAATAAATCAAACAAAACCACAGAAGAAAAAAAGAATCTTTCATTGTGAAAGAGATCACCCAGACGCTTCGAACGAGGACAGAGCAATTTTCGAATCAATTCGATACATCCTCCCTTCCCGTGTCGCGGTGTCTTTCGGATTCGACTCCGGATGACGATCGATCGAGGCTACGCTTCTTTTAAATGGAGCTCACGTTTTGCGGTTAATTATTGCTTCCTCTTCAAATCACAACCTCACCCGGCTGCACACGTTGCTCATCACATTTTCTTTACTGATGTTCGATAAATAAAAAAAATGTTTTCAAATCTTAAGCCGATCGTATCGATGGATCGATCGATCCAGTCTCCATTCGTGTCCGGGAAGGTCGAACCTTCATGTTGTTTGATGCGCGCGCGCGTTAAGGGAGGAAAACACTAAAAATAGGTCAGCTCAAATTAAAGATAGTCGAGGGTTAGAAAGAACGAGAGAACAAGAGAGGCTTTTGTCTATTCGGATCGGTTTAGATTCGACCTACAGGGGCCGTTCGGTCGGTCACGACTAATCGACGATCATATACGTGCAACGCTGCCGCAAATCAAAAAGGAAAATCGCCCTATCGGAGTCAATTATTGACGGTAAGCTGGGCCCGTGTTTGTGCAGGAAGAGTCGAGAAGGCCTCTGCTTAAATGGTGCCCGAATGCTCATTAGACTGCCCAAGCAGAGTGGCCCAGTTATTGTGGGGGATGCCTTACTACCGACGCGAGACGAGAGTGTTGCGAATGTTGTAAATTTAACAAATTATAGTTTTGTACTACTGCGACTGGTCTGTGTTCTGTTGCTATTTCTTGCACATCCAGCATGAGTAGAGCAAGCGTCCAAGGAATCGAAACCAGTAATTTATTCCTTTGCTGGTGCTGGCCAAGTAAATCAGCAGCACGATCTACAGAACCACACAATGGAGCGGTGGAATCCGGGATGGAAATTGTAGAAATGTGTTTTCAAGCATCAACATCCGCCGTGGTCCGTGGCCAGAAGGAGTTGTAGGTCGTACGAGCGCAAAATTTCTGCGAGGATCACAACAATTTGGCAAATATTTAAATTTTTAATGAATCGTTTTTGGGACTGATAGCCGCAAAGGAAGCAAAAGCTAAAAGAAATCAATTAGAATAAACGCAACCAAGAGCAGCAAACGTAACAGACAGAACGGCAAAGCAACATAATTATAGCGCTCTAATCGTGGGATTAAATATTTTCCACTCCACTTTTGCCCACGTTTCGGCCGACGGGGCGGAATCCCTCATCAAATCGGTGCACCGTGTTAGAAGCATTGTGAAGAACGATCGATTCGCTGCTCTATCTCGTCCGGGTGTCACTTTTCTTATCGCAGAAAAGCGGGATTGAGTCGAGTGCCGTAACGGGGATTGCATATCAATTAATGGTCGGCTGGTGCACACATTTTCGTCAGCATTCCTGCCGTATCGAGTTGGACGGGTGAGGTGGAAGCATTAAAATGTGAATTCTATGCTAATGCCCGTCAACCGATGTTCGTCTTTTGGTCGATGGTTTATGTTGGCCGTGCGCTGGGGAAGCTTTATTACGATAAAGTTGTCGGCCATCTTTGGACTACCGGCTGCGAGATGTAGTCTTACATGCCGATCGGCTTACTTATAGCAATATTTATGGTTAGTGAGAAGGTTTGGGAAGTGAATAATGTTATTGCAGCAATTTGTAACGATTAATGATTGAAGATAGGTGCAGCTAAGCGTTTAGACTTTATTGAGACCTTTTTCTTTCTGTCGCTGTGATTGTTTACTGAGAAGAAATACAATATTTTATAGAGTTTCTTCATTCTCAATAGTAAAAGCGTTAATTATAATCGTGTTTCATTATTAAATATGGCATAGTTTCATTAATTATGATCAAAATCACTTGTTGAATCGATTAAAATACTTCTTCTAGTGGTTTTTATATATCTTTTATTGCATTTTTTACAATGAAATATGTTCAATATTTCGGGTCCTAGTTTTTCAGTACATTATACTTTATGGGCTCAGTTCATTCCTATTAAATAAAATAAAATAGAATGTTATCGAACATTTTTTATTTTATACAAAAATCCTTAATTTTCGTACTCAATTGCAGTTTTTTCTATTCGTAAAAAAGGGTACATCACATCAGCTTCTCCCTGATGTTCTTCTAACTCCATCCCTATTGATCTAGTTTTGTGATCAATTTTACGCACAACGGTAGTTAATGTTCCCATTACTATCGTCATCATGCTCCATATGACGCTCAGTCCCTGTGTCTAGCGCTTAGAACTACGCACCATACATCCACAATTATCATGCCCATTTAACATACCATCCATTTTCATTGTACTGCGAAGTACAAAGTTTTCCTTTGCTTCTCCATGATACAGTTAGGAAAAAAGAGACTTCATTCACACGATTTTGTCTTGGTTGTCTTCGCCGCCTTTCTTTTGTTACAAAATAGAACGCACCTTAGGCACGCGCCTGATTATGTGTCCTATTAAAAGACTGTAGAAAATCGCAACAAAAACACGATGCGTTCTAATTCTCGGGTACCTACTGTACCGAGTTTGTGTAGATATTAGTCCGCTCCCGATAAATTTTCATACTGTGTTGGTGCCTCATTGAAAGAGCCTTCGTTGATCAAAGGGAAGGAGGTTAAAAGGAATTTTCAATTCGTTACACTGTGTCTGGATTCCGAGATGTGTACCATGCAGGCTCGATCGCACAGATCTGGACGATAGTTTTGGGACTTGGGCTTATTTGCTGTTTTTCTTTGTTTTTTTTCTCTTTTGCTTGCCTTTGTATCTGCAATTAACATACAATCACCGGATCACCGGTCGTTTTGTAGGCCCGATCAAAGCCAGGCTGAGGTTTTTATAAAGGGAACTGTTTCGCCTCTTTAAGCCGAACAAGTTCTGATGCTTCGGTGTGTGATATACAGATTCAAAAGATTGCGGTAAGCGACGAACCCGCTTTTAGAGCTGGGAGTAAAACGAAGGAAACCAAAGGAGCACTTGAGAGCTTCGCGGCACTTGAGCGTAGTTATTTCTGAAGAGTCACCATCGTGAAACGGGACAAGATTAGCTTAAAGATTTTGGAAAGGCTCATTCTTCTTGCACCATGTACAAATAACTGTCCGTCGGTATACAAAAGCAACCTAACGGAATTAATTAGACCAAATTCTCACCATTACGTGGCACGGCACTGGGTCGATTTTGGTGCTGCAATCTAGCCAAATTAGGTCTGGTTTTATAAGGAAAAAACAGATTACTAGATCAAATCACTCCAACAGAAACAGAAAAACGATGATCGTATGATTGATAACGGCACAGCCTCTAATCATTGTTGGAGAAGCTACTGCGTCCCCGCTGTAGAATGAGCGTCACAGTGATGAATTTTGATTTTTCTTGTATTCCTCGAAGCCACCAAACAGGTAACGGTGACGGGGGTAAAAGATGGCGAGGAAAACAGAAGAAGGGGACAGTATTCAATTTTGTAAAGTCATCCAAAAGGTGACCCACTTTTGGCGAGCACGAATCACCGTTTCGTTTTGACACCTCAACCTTTTCGGTGGCTTTTTTTTTCGCTTGGTTTTTGGTGAGCGTGATCTGTTTCGAACAGGTTGGCGAGGTCATCTTGTGTTCGGGGTGGCAAGGGACTCGGTCGATCTGTTATCCATAGTGAGGGTGAATTGGTTAGGGGTTTTCGGGGTTTTTCTTTTCTCTCCACCGCCCAGTATTCCATATCATTAAATGATCTCCATTTTTGGGAAACTGCTTTCGATCTGCATGACCCGAACTGTATGTGTGTGTTTATAAATTGCTCTATTACGCAACGGAAAAAGGTGTCACGTTAATGCGCGCGTGGAAGCAAACTCGTATGCGATAAAAGAAATGGTGGAATAAATATCTGCAATCAGGCAAACACCCGACTGTGTTTGATCAGTGTTTGATGAAATCCGTTTTTTCGCGGGCAATTACTCGAGCGCTAAGCGTGTGCAAATAATCGACCGAACGAGCATGGACAATTGTTCAGCGATCGTTTAAATTCACACATCGAAATTGAGGCAATTTCGAGTGCTGTGTAATGGATCACCATCAGCAGCTTTGTAAAAGATTTGCGCATTGAAAGTGATCAACGTGATTAATGCGCATTGTTGTGGTTGGTTGCGGGAAGCGAAAGGATCCCGATGAGATCAGCAATTATGTCATCATTATCGTTATGGCAAAATATCGCTTTTTTGACTGTTGCTTGTATTAATACAGACAGCTCAGAAAGGAAGCTGTAAGTTGTTTGCAAGATACTAAAGAAGCACAGTGTGTGCATGTTTGTGTGTGTGTGTGTTTTCCCCCTCTATTGTTATTGCCATCCGATGACCACCTCGATCACCCAGAAGGTGAACTCATCTTCGCGCTTCATGCAAACGCATCCTGTACGGCACAATTAACTGGTGGCGTCACTGACAAAACATGAATTGCCAATAAATAAAGTAGACAGCTCGGCGGGAGGGAAAAAAGCTATCATTAACTCCCTGTCGCGGTACGGTGGTTGTGGCGAGCAGCAAAGAATGCTAATTGTAGAACGCGAACAGTTGGCCAGGCTAGCCGCTTTAGGCGATCGTACATTAATCAAGTATCGCTGTTTGCGGCCCGTTCGATCGATTAATCTGGGAACGGCTGGAGCAACGCTACGAAAAAAAAAACGGTCCCTCAACAGTACTGTTAGACGATGTGACCGGATAGTTTCCGGAACGAGAGCTGCTTATGCATCGAACGGGTTGTAATTATGCAGCCGAGTGACTATCGCCAACACCCGTGGCTGAACGGTTTCGATGGTGATCAATCCATCAGCGTCAACCGCGCGACGGTGATGTCATAAATCTTGACACGATAGAGGAGCCATAGACAGGCAACAAGCAGCAAAAAAAAACTTATAGCGGGACTACTGGGGGTCTTCCTGGGCGTTTTGGAAAGCATTCATCCGGATCTCATCAAGACGGCGGGGGGAACTGTTTGTCACGACTTCCTGCTTCGTTGTTTTGTCGCTTACGAATTCTTTCGATGGATTACGCAACTGTTTGATGATTGGTTTTTATTTTGGAATGAAATGAACAAATCGAAAAACAATTACATGGAAGAAAAAGCATTCCATGACGAAATAAAATCAGGTTTTAAAAATTCAACATTTGACTTATTTACTTATTTATTCAACAAAGATTTCAACAAAAATTAAGCAATTATTCGTTACTAAACGAACTACCTACAGCTAAGAAGGAATTATCTAATAAACCCCACTAATGATTTTTTTTACAAATGAACATCACTGAAGACACAGTAAAGAAGAGGCGTTCATTGAAAATGCTGCACAAAGAATGCAAATTTAATTCTTAGAGATAAGTAGCCTCAACATAGATTTGAAACCTTTAGAATTCTAGACACATGGAAATAATTGTTGAAGAGAATGCTCATTTTATTCATAAGTGAGTTGATTTTTATGTCAAAATTAAATTATATTTGCTGCGAAAAAGATTGATCAAACGCAAAAATTTCACTGCATTACATTTTTGTTAATAGAAATCAGGTTTTTATTCATGAAATATTGGAAATTTAATACAATATTTCATATAGGAAGCATCTACTAAAATAAGAAAAAAAGATCTAATGAAATCCGCTTAATGCAATGCTTGTTACGAATGTAAACAGAAGGCAAGTAATTAAACAAGTTGTGTGTCAGGCTCACACTCCCCCTTCCCGATGAACTCCACAATTTTCGTCCCAATGTAAAGGCCACCTAAAGCGAAGAATAACCATTATGATCGCCTTAAGAAACTATCTGTCCGTCCATCTGTCTGTCCGCCTGTCTTTCTTTGTCTTAGCAAAAGATATGCTACTATGATTAAGAGGATGGACAGCAAAAACAAAAAAAGAAACGAACCCTAAAGCCATACGAAAGGCACACACACACACACTCCCGCAAATCATCAACCCGCGCCGGTTGACAGTGGCATTATTTTTAGCCACAAACGCATGAGATCATGGCGGCGGCTGAAGACCGAAGACGCCAAGCCTCCACCACCGTAATGGTGGTTATTGTGGTTGATCTTTAGTCTGGAAAACTTTTGCACTTTTAAAGCGGCATCTGTCGGTGCGCCGGCTCGGCCTTCATGACAATTATAAAGGCTTTAAAGCGTGCACGGGTATGCGCTCGCACCCAGCAGGCGTCCATCTTGTGCGCCCGAACGATTATCTCATCTCGTGGCAAAATCACATCATAATTATGTTTAAAATTGACATTGAACGGAGCGCGCACACAGGCACAGTTTTATAGGGCACTGCGGGGTTACGCCGACTAGGGATGGATCAGAACTATTAGGCAGTGGATTCGCACGGCATTTGGGAGCGTGTTTGTGTTTAAGAGATTGTGCGCGCGTCTCTACAAATAACGAACTTACTTTGCACATTGCTCTTGGGGCAGGAAAGAAAAATGTCAATAATTGACAATTGTGACTAGTGGCGCGTGGGAGATGGGACGGGGTTAGAGTAGTGTTCGTTGTTTTGCTGGTACGATAATTGATCGTGGAGTGTGGGTGGGATAAACTGTATCGCAGATGGTTTTTGGCAGTGGTGTTGAGTAACATATTAATTTTCGGTATTTTAACACAGTATTTACAGCTAGTATAATTTTTATGAACTTATGTAGCAATTTGTTGTAAAAACTGTCTTAAGTTGTTAAATAATATTTTTTTGGTTTCCCAAATTAAAATGGAAAAAATCATGTTAATAGAAGTAGAATAAAGATGAATAATAATAACGGAAATAGACATTTTAATTTATACTGGATTGCACATAAAATCAATTAAAAAAGATCTGTATTAAAGTCTTAACTGAACCAATTTCTAACTATTTTTAAGTAGTTTATTATCAATGTTATTACAAGTATATTTTTCGGATTATAGTTAATTAAATTGAATGTTTACTTACAATTGATTATGACGTTCCAGTGCCGTATTGTCAATTAAATTGAATGTGTTTTAGAAATTATTTTTCCAGTTTGTTTTTTATTGTTTTGGATAAATTTGTTTATACGTCCTGTTTTGCTTTTTTATGTTATTTTTTACAGTGTGTTATTGTTTTATGCATCCTTTATATATTTAACTTTATTTGTTTGCTTTATGCTTCATTTTTTTGTTCACTTGTATCATATCTTGCCTAACAATGTATGTGCTTCGAGGTTCTATGTACAATTTACAAGAGTATTTTATTGAAACTTCATTATTCTTGTTGAATTTTAAGTTAATTTTCAATTGTCTGATTTTGCAAGTTTGTTTTGTTGCACTGCACAGTATTTATAAAGAATAAGCCATCTTATTTATTTATTTATTAAGTTATTTACAATTGATTATGACGGTCCAGTGCCGTATTGTCAACATCGCTTGTGTTGAATTAATTTTATAATCATATAGGTAAGGCATTTCCTCCTTATTCTTTGCCTTATCGCGGGTATACTCGGTTAATAAGCCATCTTATGTTTACGTTTATTTTTTATGCTTCTTTGTGGTTAGTTGTACAATGTTTCGCCTTTGAAAAGTTTTAAAAATTTCCCAAATGGTGTGCTTAATTGCGTTGGATAACTGTTTCAATTTAGCAAATCATTCAGATCTACCAGAAATAACAAACTTCCAATTCAATTAGTAGTGGAATCACAAAAAAGCGATAACTATAATTAACGCCTTCAGAAGATGAAAACAAATACACAAAGCAAACAAGTTTGTCGCAAACAGGAGAAAACAAGCCCTATTGCATAAGCTTTACGAAGCAAAAGGCTAAAATCAGTGAGTGGACATCATTCCTCCCCCAAAACGAATCATCCTCACTGTCGAACAAACTAGCAATAAATAGCACACAGCCAACGGAGAAGGAAAGACAAAAGCACAAACGAAGTAGGAAAAAAGTACAATAACGACCATCAGCAGCGGATTGTTTTCGATTTCCGAAAGGAAGCGGCGAAAATGGTCGGTTTGGTGAGGTTTGTAGCGAACGAACCGCCCGGAACCGCAAACAAACGCCCCACAACGGATCCAAGTCGCACCCCGTTCAATCCCTCCGCGGCTTCGGTTCCAGTCATTAACTCCTTTCACTTTCACGCATTCGTAAATCTTTTGCACATCTCCTGGCAAGCTAGATTTGTGTGGTGTATCCACCATAAGGCTCCACTGCACCACACCCTTTAAAGTGATGCATTAAAATGCAATTTCATGACAGGGTGGGGGTTTTATTCAATCTGCTTCAAATCCGATGTGTCTGCATGGATCAACTTTGCGCGGAATGGAATTTACGAGCCTGCTGAAAAAGCCAGGATGGCAGAAATTAATTTGTAAAACGTGCCATAACGTTAGATTGCGTTGCTATTTTCCCTCAGCTGCCCACACCGGCTAAATCGTTTGTTGCAGCAAGAGCAGCGCCTTTCACTCATTCGCCTTACGACCAGCGAGGTCGTACGCTATTTATTATGAATATTTGCAAATCAGGGTTGTCTGGGGGTTGAAAGCCGATGAACGATCGATTGAGTGTGCAGTTCAATCGATTCGTTACGAAGAGGGTAAACGTTAAGATGAACCATCACTAAAGCGCGTATCATGTCGTCATGTTTGGCATAAAACAAAACCAGATCAGCACCAAGCCGCTTATTTTCCACGAACAGGCTCGCTTAATCAGCGCGCAAACATTCCGCGGTACGGGCGTGCCAGGGCATGCACCTTTTAAGCTCACGTACCGTGGATGAAGCTGATTTTCATACACCACCGTCGCACGCAATGGGAGCAGAGGAAAAGGAACTTCTGGAAAAGGAAAAAAGATCGTGCTCCATCTTGTACCATATCGTGTGTGTGCTTTATGTCCCGTAATGGTGCGCTGGGGGCGACATGAGGTTTGGTGAACCGTTTGAGCCACAAACAACCGACCGTGGTGACCGTTTTGTAGGCTGTTCGGAGAGTTAAATCTGTCCAGCGTAATGGTTCGCGATCGTGTCTGATCTTGGGGTGGTATCGTGGACTCCAGCAGTCTTTGTATGTTGAGCGAGAGGTCAAAGCAAAGCTTGCAGGGTTTTCTACTATAGAATGGAAATTTTATGATTATGATTATGACACAGTAGGATTATTTAGATTTGTCATGGTTTATCAACGATAAGCCGAATTTTGTAGATTTGTTGTATCAATCTTATTCTAATCTTGTTAAAAAAATCACAGATAACTTGGCAAAAGCTGTCGAATGAAGACATACATATTTTTGAATCAAAAACACAAAACAACAATATTTGAGGAACCAATAAAAACATCATGGGCCGAAGCATAAAAAATATGGAAAATCTTCAAAAATCACCTAGCTACCTTGAATCGTTACTAGCCAATTCCAAGTTCATCGTTATTCATGAACATAGGAAATATTTTTTGTCACTTCACGATGAACCATTTGACCGTATTGGTTTGTAAATACTTATTCAATTGAAGTTATTCAAATGTACACGTATTTGTACACTAAAAAAGAAAAAAAATCGTCATTGAATATACAAATGAATAAACTTTTTTTATCAAACCTCACACTATTCCAGAATTTCCAGAATTTCTTATAAAAATAATTTTGCCTAAGATTCATGAAACTGTTGCCCTAAACCGTGACAGGGAAAACCCTGCCACCGTTCAATGAAAAAGAACCATTTTATCAGATCGGGAATGCTTCACTTGATCGGGGATAGCTTGGCGAATGTGTAGCCGCTTTACGGCAATGATTTATTGGGCGTATTTAAAAACCGTGCAGCGAACCGTTTTCCTTTGTCCGTCCATTTGCAACAGATCATGATTTATGTGTCATGCCGGGGAGCCTTACAGTGTCTGCGCGGCAGGGGAGGAAAAACATTCCCATCCCCGACTTGTGGCTAGGGGTTTTGCGCGTGTTTTCAGCACAGCCATAAATTGAGAAGAAATAATTTCATTCCATTTCATGCTCGGTGGCTCAACGGCTTAAACCATCTCGAGCTCAAGAACCTTGAGCGCCGAAAGGCGCCATTTCTCGTGCTGTAGCAAAAGAAATCCGTAGAACTCTCACCATACGTTAAAGCGGAAACCGTTTTACTGTGTGAAGGAAAAACAGATTAAGTCACATCAAATGGGGGAGAGAACAAAAAAAAAAAAAACGAAACAGTCGGAACGGAAACGGCTGCCATCGTCACCTACATTCACTTCCTTGAAGTGCGCGTGCGTGTGCATTTGATGGTCGATTGATGGGTGGCTGCCTTTTCCACCCATCCATCCACACAAGAGATGAGTGAAAGACGTAACCTCCAACTCGCACGTTGCCAGTTGTTTGTGCTTTGTTACGTCAACACGTACCGGGTGAGCTTATTTTTCCACCCAACATGTATTCGCGAAAGGCCACGTTTCCGATCGACTGCTGTGCAAGATGCTGCACAAGCTGCTCCGTTGAAGGTTTGGAGAAAAAAAAGGAAGCAAATACTCAGCCCACCTCGTATAGGGGTGAAAGCATTTGCTTCGTGCGAGTTTAGTGCTTTGCATAAATTTTCCACGCATACACTCGCTTCCAAACGCATCTTGTTTAGGAAATGTGGCAACAACAAAAAACATAATGGATGATTCCCCAACTGCGCTTCACACACGCGTGGAGGGACGGATGGAGCCAGTCGTTGAAGGCGAGTGCGAGAAAATAAAATCATTGAGGAAAAATAGCGAAAAGAAAACTGCCTGCTTCCTATTTCCTACTTCCGAATGTAGCACAAGCATAGCAATCGAACCGGTTCCGTTGGTGCGAAGTAAACGTTATTTGCCACAGACGCGATATCGCTTCCGCTTCGTACGTACGACAACGCCGATGACAACGCATTATTCAATGTGGAGAATTTTATCAGGCAAGACAAGTTTGGTAAGGCTTTTCGCAACACGACTCAAACAGGCACGGGCTGGAATGGGTGAAATTTGTCGATGATCTCATCTGCGTTTTGCGGAAAGTTTGTCGCTTGGACGTAAACCAGTTCCGTGTGGTTGGATCGGAACAGGGTGCGAAGGAATGTCATCAAACAGATACGGATGACGGCGAAGGATGCTGGAGTTTCGTTCCTCGGTTTTTCTGTGGCTTGTTTATTTTGAGATACTTTAATTGATCGTTCTGTTTGGCGAGAGCAATAAAATTAAACGTATTCTCTTGCATATGTTTAATGCTGGAATATTTTACTTATTAGAAGATTAGCCGTTTTATTTCCGTCGCACCAGAAACTGGTCCAATAAAAAGTAAATTAAAAAGATCGATTAGGAAAATTCACAATATCAATCAAAATTATAAAATTCATTTGGGATTCGTTTCGACGATTTCTTATGAACATTAATTTAAGCAGTGGTTTGGTTAATTTTAAGCCTCAGCCTTAAAATGGTCAGCCTTCTGATCGAAGCGTTGATGTGAGTATTCTATTTATTTTCTTTCTAGTTCCCTGTGTCAATCAGCTGAACAGTAATGCAGCTGTTAAAACACTTCATTTGTGCATCCTACAACTGGTTAAATATAAACCAAATTAGAAAGATCAACACCTACATTTGACTCATTGGCCTTTCTAACCATTTTTTTTTGTACTGTGTATTCGTCGAAACATTTACATATTCATAAGACAAACTTCCATTTCTGCACCAAGCTAGAAATGGCCTTTCCCCGCAAATTGCATCTTCTTTTAAATAAGGAAATGATCGACTTTTCCTTCCTTTCGGGCAAATCTAATTTCATAAAAGAACAACCAACAACAGACAGCAGCTTTCTCTTGGTTCGGATTTTAACACACATATTTCGCTAAGCTCATTTGCAACCGACACACAATTTGCAGCACTGTTTTATTTTGTAAAGTTGTGTTTCAAACTTTTAATTACATTTTCTGTTTTTCCTTCTGTTTTTCTCTATTTGCAGACACCTCAATGAAATCAGCATGGAGCATCACTCGATAGTTAGCACGATACTATACGTTTTGGTAAGTGAAAACAGGAAAAATCGATCGAATCGATTTTTGTTGATCGATGGAAGAAAGTCCAACCGTTGGCCCATATTTTGAAATTCATTAAACTCCTAGACGCGATGCACGATCGGCGGCTTCCTTCTCTCAGTGACGATCGGGTTGAAGTACCCGTGTGTGTGTGTGTAATTTTAATTTCCTGTTGCGTGTCCAAACCGAATCGATCGTCTCGAGCTGGAACGTCAATTAAAGTCAGCGCTTCGGACGCCAAGACGCCACCCAGGGAAGCGCACCCATACCCAGCGTAACAGTAAAAAATAGAGAGTTGTCCCGTTGTAAGCGCAGATCGCGATAAGCATCCGCAAAAAGGACGACGACTAGTAGCACAAGTCGCTTCCAATCACCGTTCGGGTCTTGCAAACGCGAGCATCCGACGATAATGATCAATCCACAACGTCGTCACCGGTGCTGCAGGGGCTCCCAATCATGCGGACGTTTGTCGGTAGCGTGATTGGGAACTTGTTTGCGAACGGGTGTGTACGAGCATCCTGGGCTGAGCGAGCGAAAGGCACAATAAGGGTGGTCGTTTTGGCAAACACGGGGCGACTCTTCATGACTGTTCCATCATGCCTGTTGCACCGGGTACAACTGTTGGCGAAGCCAAGGAAAGCAGGCACCAGAACGAACGAGAGCTGATCGTCACTTGTCAGTCGACTGTCGTCTAACTTCAATCTCGTCTTGTCTGCTGGAATGCCGTTCGGTTGCATGTTCTAAGAAGGTTTCCTGCTACTACACCCGGGACAGAGACGTCTTGATATGTAAATAACTCATCCCACCGAACTACCACCCAACTCTCGAAGGGCAAGGTTGGCAATCCCGCTAAGAACGACTCCCCTCCTTGCGGAAAGCGTCCTCCACAGACACACATACACATAATTTCTAAACAACCGCCTAAATGGTGGTTACGTAGCAGAAAACCCACCAGAAAAGCTGGTTGGATTTCTTAGAATCTTTCCCTGGAGTTAGAGTGGAGCTGAGAAGAATTTCGGCAGCGTACGTTTGTATGTCTAACCTGTTCGAAAGTAGGGCAACATGACGTCGTGTGTTAATGGGCCGAAAAATGCGATGGGAAAGATCAAGCACCGGAGCACCGGGGCAGTTGTGACGCGTATGTCATGTTGATGCGAGATATTTTGGACATCCTTCATTCTACCGTTTGCTCAAGCAGAATGCTAGACCGCTGGGTTTCGCAATCCCGATGTTTATCAACCTTGATATGGAATGGTTGATGCGGATTTGGACGTGTTTCTACGGGCTTGTCAGAAAATGACGAGGACCAAAGAATTCCAATCCAAAGTCACCGGTGCCTTGTACGGTTGGCACAACGTTTCAAATTAACGCTTATCAGTTGTGGCGGGAGAAAAAGAGCGATCAAGTCGAGGGCGAGATTAAACCAGCAATTCCAAACCCCACGAATTAATTCTGACGTAACTGACCGTCCCAATATGGCGGCAGATAGGTACGTTTTCATTACTCCATTTGGCTTCTGGACGTAGGGAGGCACCAAAGCGACGATATCCAACTGCGAAACTAAACCGCGCTGAGTCTTAGTGTCGACAGTAATTGCATGCGCACGATGGGATGTTTTCACCTGTCGAGCCGCGCACGGTATGTGGTGTAATGAGGTTCTCAGTCGGCAGTTGTGAGCTCTTCCTAAAGCTAGAATGACCTGCAAACGGCAGCAAACACGCTGGAGATAAAAAAAAAAACTCGCTTTAGGGGTTGCAATTCCTCGAGGGACACACTTTGTAGCGACGCCGCTACGAGAGCGTGGTGGTGGTGCGTGGCTTGTTGATGCAAATTGGCTACATTGTTACATTACGTAAGTGAACAG
The DNA here is from genome assembly GCF_943734695.1 of Anopheles maculipalpis. Classification (NCBI taxonomy): domain Eukaryota; kingdom Metazoa; phylum Arthropoda; class Insecta; order Diptera; family Culicidae; genus Anopheles; species Anopheles maculipalpis. The sequence goes on from NC_064872.1 coordinate 74,594,212, forward strand.
CTGGCCTTCGGCTGGGCCTGGGCCCACCGGTTGAGCTCAACGTCCATTTTTTCCCCCCAACGCCCTACCCAGGCGCTTGGCCCACGTGACTTCCCAATCGTACGCTCTATTGTTACTGTGCAGCAGAAGATGATCTTCAAGAATTGAGCGAGAGTCGAAGATGTTCCTCCCATCTTTGACCACGGATCTTCCACACGAATGTACGAACTCGAGCGCGCGCGCGCGTGGATCTCCATTGTCCAGCGTATAGGAGAGGGAAGGTTGCAAAAATTTGATGAGTCATGTGTTGTGTTCATTATTCTAACTGTGATTCTCTCATCGCATGGTGTGGCGTAGTGTTGCGTCTTCGGCAAAAGTAATTGCTCCACCAGATTCTGCTACGATGAGGATTCTCGTACGTTGCAGCATGACCGGGAAGTGCAATTAGGAGACTGTCGTAATTTTTACCGTTTACATCCCCACAGCTGGGCGCAATGTTGTTGGATGTAGTGTGAAAATGGACCTGTTATTAGAGTTCCGAAGATCTCAACTGACCTTTAGTGGAGACGTATGTTGTGAAGAGGTCATTCGAATAATGATCACATGAGTGTAGCAAAATGTCGCTAGAACTTCAATCGAACAAGAGAGTCTCGATGTTGTGGATTGTAGCATTCCAAACGAAACAATTGAACGACGCCTGAGACTAACGCTTACAACAATTTATTTTTCCCTCAGTACCACTTCATCATGCCGTATATTATTATTGTTATTATTTTAATTTTCCTCCACTCGACCAAGAGTCGAGAAGTCGTGATCGTTGCATTTGGGACGTCAACGGTGCGTTCGATTTGTGGGCCTTGCTCCACAAGAAAGAGGGCGAGGACCACCAGGCCAGAAACCACCACACAGTCATGGAAGTTTGACCCAGAACCCTTGTGCCTGGCGGTGTGGGTTGTCTGACGAGGGCCATTCGATGGGTTTACCATCGAAGGCCCAGTACCGTTAGCTTTGGTACTTTGACATATCCAAGTGAAAAACGCCACTCACATACGATAACGTTTCTCCGCTACTTTGAGCACATTGTGCCCACAGTACCAACAAAGTCGAAGTACTGCAGGCAGGCGGTTACGTCCGGGTTCGTAACTCACTGACTCACTTTAGCCAAACGATGCCAAGCTGCAGTCGGGCGTTAGCTGTAGACGATGTCGTGAACTTCAAAACCGATAAGTATCAGGCTTGTGTCTAGTCTGCCTCCTTCAAAGGGCGAGCGGAAACCGTAAAGACCGTAAGAACTCCATAAAAAATGGGCACGAAACAACACGACACGACACCGTTGTCCAGCAAAAGCTCGCGTTTGGTTGCTTAGTGTTGGTCGATCGTCCTATTCGATTGGTTTTGTTGCGAGTTGGTTACAACGATGCGGTCTGCGGTGCCCTTTTCCTCCCCGAAGGTGTACAGGCAAAGCAAGAAGTTGTTTTTCTACTTTCAAATAAATGGTATTACCACCCCAACAGGGGGGCCCGATTGAAGCAGTAGCAACAGCGGTAACCATTATTCTCCTCGCGTTGTACTGGACGTCTAGAGCACGCTGCTAGAGTTGGAGCTCGACAGAGAGCGTTGTTTTTTGTGAGGTGTCTCATAATTTCTAGCACAAATCGTTCGCAAATCAAGCCTGTTGACAGCAATTCCCAGTCCCGAACGAAAAAACTGAATGGACACCTTCAACTTATACTGTGGACGGTTTAAAAATTTATAACCGTACATTCAAAATGGAAGATGTGCCGATTCCTGCCGTGAAGTTCGGCGGGAGATTTCCCATCCCGAGTGTGAGTGAACAAGCTGCAGATTGGGTGGAGGGAAAATTTATGTATTTGCACCTATCCTAAACAACGTTCGTGTAGCTTATCTTGTATCTTTCACCTCGCACCTTGGACCTCGCACACACACGTTCGCCTTTCCTCTCTCCCACCAGACCATGCGTTATTCGCTTACGACAGCATTTATCCAACGTTTGCCAATTTCTACACAACACAAAACGAACAATTTTGCTACGCTTCTGCTAACACAAAACCCATTTTTACTTTCTTTTCCCTCTTTTCCACAGACAATAACAACTTTCACACATGGCGCGCAGATTCCATCCATGAAGCGTAAGTATGCTGTAATTGTTGGGACCGTCCGGCTTTTGGGTGCTGTTTTTTCTTTCACAACAGTCCATGTTTTGGGTTTAGGTGTCTTTCGTTTGCCGGGAGTTGAGAAGTACATGTGACAAAGATTGGACTGTTTGTTGGTGATGTAATTGCGTCCAAAGTGAACGAACTTTGGTGGAAGAAATATCATCATTAAGTAACGACAAAGCAACGGAAGCACATATTGATTTATTGGGAAAGTGTGTATGTTGCCTTTACCTTTAGAGAGTTTTTATCGCTTGCACGGTTTTGTTAGATGAGTTTGAAATGTTTAAATACTTAATGAAAAGATGTTTGGAGACATGCTCCAAGCAGGCGCTAATCCTCTGGAACCAGTGAGACAACAACTTCGGAAGTATTCCTTACCACTAAATCATCCACAGCCGAGCTCACCCGAGGTAACGTGCACTTAAATTGAGAGAGATGAAAATTTCTACACTCCCTACAGCATACAAATTGGAAGGATTGTGAAGCTAGAGATTAGGCTGCAAAGAATTGTATGGAATTTTTGGAATATGTTTAAAAACACCTATTTACATTTTACGATACAGGGTGCCTAAAAAGAAGTGATACATTTATTCAAGTTATCCTGTATTGTATCTTCTATCACAGCCCTTCAAACCTATGAGCATGTTTAGCGAGATTGACTAGTTTTCTATTTATTCGGAGTAAATACAGCCCGTTTTAGCTCCACTCGCATGAAAATTGCAATGGCTTCAACTAGTCAGACCTTCTCGCTTGCTGCTGAAATCTCACGTTGGCTACAATATTATTTTTACTGACGAAAAGTTGTTTACTCTGGAAACACCTCTGACCAAACAAAAATATCCTTTAAACCTTGCTTTAAAGTTCTGTTTTGAAAAGACAGATTTTACTTTCAACAGGATTCAGCTCCTGGCCGTAAGTCTCAAACGTTCCGATTTAATCGCATAGTTTTCCGAAAAAATGTTTTTGTTTCAACCATCCGATTAATTCGGAAGGTTTTGCCATCTATCAATAAACTGTCAATAAAATATAGAATTTTGATAAGATCATAAGAAAAATCAGAACGATGGAGGCCTGACACAGGCCTGAAGCTTTGATGGTTCATAAATGATGCAAGGAAAATTGGTCTTGTTTCAGTAGTACATCTACTTAATGGCCTGAAGCGTATCCCGATTTGAGCCCGTTGTACTTAAGAATTTGGGAATACACGTCAAGAAAGTTGAACAACATTAAGCATCAGGGACAGAATGCCGAATGAAGCAATTGCTTCTAAAACCAGCTGCGGGTCGTTATCAAATATAATGATTTTAATTCAAAATAAAATTAATGAAAGATTTTAATCCAAATAAGTAAAACGAAACAGTGGTATTGTTGCAATCGATTTCGAAGATAAATAAAAACTTGGGATATTCTGTAACTCAAGCCATGTTTTTTTTAGCAGTAGCAGTTAAAGAACAAATTTCCTGTTTGTTTACCAAACCTATTTTAGTATCTACCTCAAGCAGAAATAATTATTGTTCTAAATTATGGAACATTATTGTCATATCATATCAAAACAGTGTTTTTATTTTCTTAAGTATCATCCTATCATATGCTGGCTTTGAGTGAATAAAAAAACTTGTTATGAATGTGAAATTATCTGGAAATCCCTGCATAATAGTTTTCTTTTTTTAACAAGAAAAGGCTTTCTTCCTAATTGTAATGATACGAGAATTAAAAAAAAAACGGTACGTGATTGTTGCATCCCACTCTCCATTAACAGCTGCAGCATTTGCAGTCTATAATGCGAAGCAATGAAGAAAAAAGGTGAGACTTTTCTCACTCAGCTTTCAAAGATATACACAACTAGAGAACCCCCGAGAATGTGTGTGTATGCATTCCCGTTAGTGAAACTCCCCAAAAGAAGCACCTTTTTCCCGTTCGCTGGTCTTTCGCCTTTTTTTTTTCCTATCCACCTTCAGCGCATAAATCAATAACATTCTTCTATTGCTTTGGCGCTAAATGCTGTGGCAGCGGCTTCATTCAAAATAGCTTCCACTTTTAACGATCCATTACGGAACGGACTTCCCGGTTAGACCGGGAGTTAGAACCCTGTTAGCCGGATGAAGCTGACCCCCACGGGCCATGAAGGAAAAAAAAAACTTCACGCGAGAAGAAGCTATTCGCCCGCCTGGACGCAGTTTGCTTCCAGTTGGTGGGCAGAGTCGGCACAATCGCGTGGTAATTTATTTCGGAAAAGCCGCACTAGACACTTTCATAAACCGCCGGAGATGAGCGGGTAGGCGATCGTTTGCTGATCGTACGCACCAGGCTGTCCAGGTGAAAGCGATTGCAAATTGCACTTACCGTGTGCTGGAGGAACGGCGGATAGTGAAAAATGAGTGCAAAACAAGCGTTTTCGTTTAGTGTTCTAGGTTCTAGGTGCGTGTCGTTACGTGTTGGTTTTTTGTTGTTGTTATGTCTATGCATTTTCTCGACACAAAAACATGGCGAGCCTTCATAATAAACCATGCTTTGCGGTCAATGGCAAAAGAAAAGAGAACCAAAAAAAAAAATGCAAAAGAGGGCAAACGATAAAAATACAAGAAAATCCCCGTTAGCTGCGTAGGTCATAAAATGATCCATGAGAAGTGAGGTTATAAAAAAAAATGCTTCCCATTTGGGAGATGGTGATGCTTGTAAAAATATCTCATCTTATCACATCATTGATTTATGCTTAACGAAGGGCACACAGGCAGACCGAACGATGGCGTGAGCGTTCCGTTTTATGAGGATGTAAATTTTATCTCCAGTGTGCGATGCGATTATGTCATGATTATCTGCATACCAGAAGATAACCTTTCCTGCAACAGTCCCTTTTTTCACGTATGTCCCTACGCTAGGGTTGATCCTTCCGCATTTCCACCAGACAGCAATTATATGCAACCTTCGGGAATGCAATCGCGTAATTGCAACTGGAAACATTTGCACAAGATTGCACCGCCCGTTAACGATGGGTATCGTCCCAGGGTTTTTGCACAAGGCGCTAATTAAATGCGTAAATCTATCTGCACAACCGGAGGTTGTAGGAAGAAATAATGATCAGATTCGTTCTTGGCACACTGCGCAGCGGGCATGCATGCAGGGGTGATACTAGAGAAATAATTTGAAGTTTGGTTAAGTTGATTGAAATAAACTCGCCTTTTTTGTTGTTGCTAAACTTAGTATTTGAACTAACAAGTCACTAAAGTTTTCAAATTAATTTATAAAAATTCTTAATTCATGCTAGCAAGAAATTTTATTCCAAATGTTTGCTTTCGTTTTCCCACTATGACTTTGGATGCACTGTGCTGGGCACAGAGGCATCGTAAATATGTCGAGACATAGCTTTTACATTCTCAGTGGCAATGCAGATGCCTCCTCCCGTTTTCAAAGTATTTTCGTGCAAGAAAATAAACCAACAAAACGGTCACTTAATGAGGGAAGGAATCAGGAACAACAGGAACTTCAATCGTCCGCATGCAAGCACAAGAACCACTACTGTTCATGAGACGAAAGTGAACAACTTGCACACTTACGACCGTCCACACGTGCACACGTGTGAGACCCACGGTTAAAGTAATTCAATATTCGTGTAGAACGTTCATTGAACTTTGCCCGGTACCACCGCGGTCAACGACAGTGGCACGTTTGGTGGTGAATCCCGTGACGTGATATATCGCTCTTACTCTCTCGTTTGTCTTTGCAGCTTAAGGCCCGTTTAAGGGATGGTGTTGTGTACAATATTAACCCCGCGGTGGCGGACTGTATGACGCGAATGGCTGAGAAGTGTCCATGTGCAGAAGCTCACATACAATTCCATTCTTGTACCTTTCTGCCGCACCTTTCTGCCATTCGTTCCATTCCGAACTCCAGCAAACCAGGGAGGCGGCTCTAGCGTTGTAGTGAGCTTTGGAACAATAATCGAGTCGCCCCATCTTTCGCCTGTTGGGGTGATTTTTGCCTTCGCCAGGGTATAAAGGAAACGTTCGATATTGGAACGTTCGGAAGATAGGCACACATACGCTTGGACCGAGGGATACAATAACAGCTTGGACATTAAAATAAATGGGAGCAATAAAGCCGCAAACGATGGCGTCGTTCATGAGGCGCAAGGCTAGAACTCGAATCGCACCAGCAAAACCGGGCTCTCGGATACGTTTGATGTGGTTGTGTTTGCGATGTGGATGCTTTTTTTAAGTCGTCTGAGAGAGAGAGAGAGAGAGAGAGAGAGAGAGAGAGAGAAAGAAAGGTAGTGACTAAAATAATAAAATTCATCCGTGTCGTATTTCCAACTGGCCAGCAATGTTGATGTTCCGTTACAAAAGACTTGCGCCACAAACGACGAACCCCTAATACAGCTGTCGCCAATGTGGTCGATAGCTTCGGGCAAGATTAATATCGTCACGAGCTGCTTACCTCTTGGTAGTAATTTCAACTTACTCTGGTACAGCAAAACCCGTGGGATGACAGAAAGTTCAATGGCATCACACTGGCCATCACCACACCAAGCACAAAAATCTTTACCCTTTTTTTCTTCTTCTTCCAGGCTCGGCGACGATATTCACCAAGGAACCGACCGTACGGATACAATGCCAATCGGGCTCGATGCTGATCACCATCAAGGATGCACCGGCCAACCTGAACGGTCAGTTCAGCGGGATGGTGTATCCGAAGGGGTTGGCGAAAAATTCGACCTGCCTTACCGAGTACCACGAGCAGGAAGGACCGCTACGTTACAAACTGCCACTGAAGAGCTGTAATACAATGCCGATCGAGACGGTAAGCGTGAGGGAAGGGCTAGACAGTCGTCGTTAAGAACGAGTTCTTGAGCTATTTTTGCACGGTGGGTGTAGCTCATATTTGTGAGGTAGAGAGTGTCAACCCACACGCATTTGACGTGTATTTGAAATAGGATTTTCGACGAGGCGTTGAAGTTCTAATCAATCGCATACAAGGATCTTTTCCCCGAGGAACTAGTTTTGAGCTCGCTCGCGTAGGAAGGCTTACGTCAAGCAGTTGCGTCCCGGATGTTTTAAATGACATTAGAGTGTTGATAGAGGTCACAGCGCGTTAGCTCGACGTATGCATCAGTGAATTTTATTCGGTGAGGAAACTAATCGATTGCACAACGTTACAGGGCAGCGTCCTGTCGTCTCCCTGCGAGAGTGATGCACGTGGTACGATGTCAATGTCAAGCGTGAATATGCAAATCGGCTCTGTCCATCACGGAGGAATAAATGTGACGCGATGATGTTTGATAAGACAAAACCAACCTTTTTGTGTGTGCGACGTACGCTGACGATGATGAGGATGCCCTTGAGTGGTATTTCGGAATGGGATAAACGTGTCGTGACCTGGTTGACTTATGGGCAACAGGCAGGCTAGCAGAAAACCTGACAACATCCCCATCGAATGACATGATTGCGGTTTTACGAGAGAGAAAACAGAGAGACTGGAATGTACAAGAGACACAAAGGAAACACATGTGGCTATTCTTGGTTGCGAAATGGAACCGTATCAGATTACGGTTACCGGTGGACACATTTTTCCGACTAGCAAAGGGTTCGATTTCTATTTTCTATCAACTGGTTTGGGGGAAGCGAGAAAAGAGGCGAGAAAAAGAATGGGGGAGAAGAACAAGTTTTCCCACCACATACCATCATCATCAGCACACGATCGGTCGATCGAGTGCGGCGGTTTTGATACAATAACTTGTCGAGCGGTTTGCAAAAGAAACGACACATGGCTTAAAGATGTTTCGCTCGTACACAACCTCACAACACATGTCATCTGTTGGAATGTTGTTTAATGTGCCTTGCTTTTCCGCATTACAACTTTTTGCATAGAAGCTTTTAAAGTGAGTTTTAAAATTTGGTTCTGTAAGCACCAGCAGAAGCAGCATCATTACATTCACCAGAAATGCACTGAATCGCCCGAGAGCATCTAGCGATGCCGCCTTATTCGTTATGAATCGATTCTAATGCGCTCGTGTTTGTATGCTCATGCATATGCGCACAACCGGCACATACTTCTGGTGGCAACAGATGGTATACATGTGGTACCGGTTCGCAATGCTCTACATAACCATCTACCACCGCTCATCAAGGTGCCGGTAGGCGCGTTACAGATCGTTTGCCATCCGCTTCGGTGCTCGGCTGCGTATGAATTATAACATGGAAAAGGCGGTTCCGCAGGTGGTTAAAAATGGAAGATGCCCTGTTCTGAACGGGATTTGCTTAAATCCGTGGCACCGATATGCTTAAAACGGCATCTAGAAGTCGTCAAAAGTTATCAAAAGTACGAAACATCATCGAAGTTTCCCAGCTGATGTCATCATCAACAACACTTGGAACAAAATTTGCCCCAGGGGTTCGTCGCTTTTTAACAAGTCTTTTGAATAAAATGCTCAAAAAACGTCACAGTTTCAATTTTTCCTCCGCTCTTCAACTCAAGTCAAATGGTAGGTGCGTTTAAAGGTATAATAGCACCTCAGTTTTTTTTTTTTTTGTGAAACACCGCTTCCATCCAACCGTGGACTTCCGCAGAATTTGAAACAAAACAACCATATTAATTGACAGTAAGAAGGAGGACGAAAACACACGAAAGCATCATCAAAAAACACCCACAAACGCATTAAAGAAGACTTCCTGTTTCCTTAAAACTGCTGCCGACAAGTAGAAGGGAATTCGTTTCACACACACACACAAACGTTCCAACAAGTCATTGTGCTGTGTAAATCATCAGTCGGTCTATTTTTGGGGGTCGAACGCTTTTTTTTCCTTTCTGCCAATGATTGAAAGATGTTTAAGGTTGGTTTTATGGAAGCTCATTTTATGAGGCAATTTTAAAGACAAGGTCTTCACTTTTTTCGCTTTTATTCGCACAATGAGATGCACGCAGCGGTGTCATCTCCATTTAAAGAGATTGGAGAGAAAAAATATGACTAAGTAAAGAAGCACGTCCCATTATAAAAAGTTGTAATTCTTTAACTGAATTCAACCATATTGGCACTCTTCCTTTTTTTTCTTTCAATCCAATGATGATGATCACATCCAAACGAGCATATTGGCCACAAAGTACACGATCGCGTCATACGTTCAAAAATAGACCTTGCACCCTTGACGGCACCGTACTGTGTGTATTGCTCATTGCTGCTCCATCGGTAGGGTCGGTTGGTTGGACGGATGGGAATTCCGTGGGGTTTCCTTCATTAATTCTACGCGCGCGCTCACATATTCACCTCCTGGACATGTCGCTTACCCTTTTTTTGCTTCCCGTTTGAGTGAGGAAGCTTGAAAATGGTTTTGTTAGTTAATTTCTTCTTCACCATCAAGTTAGCAAGTAACTGACAAAATTCAATGACCAGCTTCCTTCCCATAAGACGTTCTTGAGAAATGATCTAAAAGCATTAGAATTTTCAATGGGTCTTTTCACCACAAAACAATAAGAGGGAGCTGCTTCATACATTACAAAACACCTTTTCGCTCGAACGCTTTTACCGACTTTACTGGCCGCTCAGTTAACGACGATCAGCATTGGTGTGTTTGAACAGCTGGACCATCCTTACCCTAAGGCAAAATCTACATAATTCACTCGCACTGCACGCGAAAAGATGGTCCAAAAATGTAAATGAGTCAAACCGTCTGCCCGTTTCCCGCCAGTTCCAGCGCTTCGTACGTGGTGGATGCTGCTGGTCTGCTGTCGTAAAAAAGCGCCCTGAGGTTTTCTGCTGTGCTGTTTGTGTTTGCTGGCTGCCAATGCCAAATCGTCATCGTTACCACCTTCCATACCCAGATGGTAATGAGTTTATCCTCGGAACGGTTCGCTACCCCTCAACTCGAGCGCTCTGATCTGGACCCAAGACACGGGTCGGTCTTTAAGCCTAGACCTGCCTATAAGTGTGTGTGTGTTTCTGTTTGTATCACATTTGCTGTTCTCCACCGTGTGTACCTTGCTCCACTCCAAAATAGGAAGCAAGTCCAGATTTCATAACGCCTGTGTACGAATGCTGATCGTCGGTGGGGTTTGTTCGCTCCTAAAAGGCGCCACAGCGTAATCGTCCTCAAGGTTGTTCGCTTGGCGGCCGCTGATTCGTTCGCTGCCGGAACGAACACACGCAACGCAATTACCATGTGGGCCCAACGCAAGCTTAAGGCCAGCGTTGACAATGGCTTACCCAGGGAGGTTGGGTTCAGTGCTTTCGATTGTGCATGTACGCGCCCAGTTTTATTCTTCTATTGGCAAAGAATAAAAGATTTTACTTCAAGTCGTGATTTTAATCCTTTCGAAGTCGCCCCAAACAAAATGACCACCCGGATCACGCAATCTTTCTTGTATCGTACACACTACTCGCACGAAGCGCTTGGCTCTATGTGGCTTGCCGGACCTTTACTTAAGCACCCGGTTGATATTTTGCGAACCAGTTTCAACGTGCCGACGTTGCCATTTGGTGAGGTCTGCGTTTGGGTGTGTTTGATCATCGGCCATACCAGCAGCTGTCCAGTTGATTGAGCCTGACATTTTGAGCTTGAACTCGCATGCTGTTTCACCAAACACAGAAAGGCAGAAATCAGCAACACAGCTAAATAACCAAAAGTCTGCTGAATAAAATATGAAACAGAAAAGGAAAAATCATAAATCATTAACACTGGTTGCGCAAGATCGGATGGTAAACTTCAAGCGGGCTCAGCGTGGAAAGTTTTGTTTCCGATACAGATTTGAACTTATGAATTGCTTATCGATTTTCGAATCAACATCATTTCGATGGCAGCTTGCAATGGTCTGACAAGCAGCAGCCTTTCACCCGTCGGACGTCCGGAGGTCTTTTCGTGTATAAACTGAAAGATGAAAATCGAGACAACAACGATCGTTCGTTATGTCACGATATCGCTGCTGGTTGTGGATGAGATTGAGAAGCAATAAATTGATCACGATCGTTAAGAGGAGGTCATAATAAAACGTAACTTTTTGAGGTTCTTCAATGCTTGATTATGTTCTCTGTTGTGAATTCATAAACAAAGGAGCTTTCAAAATCTTAAACCCTAAGCTCCAATTTTTGCTATATTTAGAGCACATTATTTGCTCGAATATTAGCATTTAGATGATCATAATATCAACTCAAGATCAAGAAATGCAAATTGCGAGAAGCCCTTAATTTCTCCATTAGTTCCACCCGTTCCAGCTTATCGTTAAGATCGTAAAACATTTTGCCCAAAATGTGCTCCACCGCGAAGATAAGGAATGAGAACAATACGCTCAATTTATGCGATCTGTTGGGGGGTACAACATTCCACCAAAAAGTAGATCAAACTTTTCAGCATCACCAAGACACTGCTTAACTGCCGACCATGACAATCTTGGCAACCTACATTGTTCTGAAGGCACAAAATGAATGCATAATGCATAATGGTTGTAATAATGTTGCCTCGGGTGGCTCAATTTAGAAGACATTTTCGTGAAAAGCTTCGAGCGTTCACCACTCACACCGGCAAAGGCTTGTACATGGCTTATTCACAATAAATCACTCCAGTCCGAGGGTTTCCTCGTTGGTTGGAACCCGTTGCTGTGGGAATTTTCCTGTCATCGTTTGAGTTATTTTTAGTCCGGCTTTTTTTTGTGCTTGTGCTATACAAAAAACGATGGGAGGAGAACGGCTTTCTGTTCTTTAGCACCCAAGTTTAATTTCTCAAGGCATACAAAGCTCTAAAAAAAATAAAACTGTTGGTGAGTTGGGGATTTCTATTCTAGTCTTTGCCACCTTTTTGCTTTGTTTTCGGGCCTATAACTGTCGCTAATAGTTCTGCACCACATTTCTCACAACGGCCTAGCCTTGCTAGGCGAACGGAGGAGCGAAATGAAGGTGATGCCAATTTTTTAAACCCAAGATCTTTATCAAACAAACGAACGGTTCCGCCGAAGGGGGAACGTTCGTACGTACGGGTTCGTCGCTTGCTACCGGGTATATGATGCATCCGGGAATCGTTAAACGCTCGTAAGTGGGTCGGAAAATTGGTCTTATATGGTTGAGGTCGATTGTCGGTTGTATTCTTTTCCTTTTGCGCCTTCCTTCTTTAATCCACTCTCCCCCTCCTCCTCCTCCTCCTCCTCCTCCTCCTCCTCCTCCTCCTCCTCCTCCTCCTCCTCCTCCTCGATCCCCGTTATATAGAAAAGCTTTTGTGTGTGGAATCATTTACCGCGATTTGAGTTGGAAATTGCTCTCATACAACGAAAAGCAACGAATGGAAATGGGACACCGCCACAGCCGTTCCCACTATTTTTATCAACGGCGCTGTTGATGCTTGGTGAAGATATAATATAAGAAAAAAGAAATGGGACAAGGTGTAAAAGCATCGTTCCTCATCGGGGAGAGAGTTCGCCATCGGAGCGACATTACTTCCGCGGCCGCGTGCTGTGTGAGATGAAGGTTAGGAACGATCTTAGAAGGGAGCATTTAGAGCCTGAAGGTAATCTGTGCTTGGTTTTTTTGCCCCCCTTTTTAACAATGTTGCGTGACATTCGCGTTACAGATTGATCGAGCGAAGGAGAGAGACAGGGAGGGAATAGATCTCGGACAAGATAATTGAAGAAAGAATGCCCTTTTCGGCTCAAGCCATTCGAATGAGCCTACAGGCCGCTACAGGAACAGCTGTTCCCTATGGCTACATTATGGCACATCATACTTCCCAAAGAATAAGAGCACAGGCACGATGGTGTACGAATCAACCAAACTGGACAAAAAAAAATTCACACGAACGTTACATTTAATTCGCGTGTTTGGGAAGCAGGAAATCGTTAACAGTGAATCCGCCGTTTGGACCGTTTGGACGAAGGAAAAAAAGGGAAGATCAGCCCGTTTAATTCCCGCGCCTCTCCCTTTGTTATGGCACAGGGCGATCCGCAACGGGGCATGCAATCAGCGCCAGCTCGTTCTATCGTTGGAATGATTGGAGCGATCTTATTAATTTTTCAATTATCACTCGCATCAAAACAAACAATTTTATTATTATGTTCCGCTGGTTTTGAGCTTATGCGCTTATGCTACCACGAATTTTTGATTACACCAATCTGCGTGTGTGTGTGTGTTTGTGTTGGTTGAGGCGAGTGTAACGAGGATACAAGAAAATCATCACCGACGATTTGTTGATGGTTCAGAGTACCCTATGAATATAACTGTAATAGTATAATGCAGCAGGAACTATTCCGAAAATTGTGTAATTTTATCGTTAGGAAATAGAACGTCAGCTCTCCCTACTTCCTTATGAAGATCTTTTAGGGGCGATCTTCACCGTTGCTAGAAGTGATATTTTACTCATACAGAGTAACGCCGCTCCACTACCAAATGCTTGAAGACTTTAGCTTCAACAAGACATAGGAGCAGAAGCCCTTCTCTTCCTGTTTGCCTATTCCCATTTCCCACAGAGTCCGCATGTCACACGGAAATGACGGAAATGAAATGTTTAATGCTTTAGGGAATGGGCAGAGCGTAAAGCGCGAAAAAGGGTCACACAACGGGAACACACAACGTCGTCATCGTCGACGTTCTCGACATCGTCGTTGTTTGTGGGCTCATCCCGCTTCCCAGCGCACTATACCCCTCAATCCGCCATTTTGGATGTCCATCCACGACGTGAGCGCGGAAGTTCCGGTGACTAACCGAGACCAACACACAATACACAAGCGCACAGATAGATGGCTCGTAAACTGACAGAACGTAGATGGAACTGGCGAGAGCCGGACTGGCTGTCATGTTTTCGTCAATATTTATGAACTCGACGAACACGAATCCAAAGTGGATACCTTCTGAGTGGAGTCGAGTGAGCGCGTGGCGGGGAAAAAAATCAACCCCACCGACTAACGGGACCGGGACGGTGAAGAACTTGACCCACTGCTCGGAGTGCAGGAAGCACTAGGAAGGGTTTTTGCGAGAAGGAAAGATGCAGTAGACACTTCAGAGACTACGGGCACATTGGCTATTTCGACGCACACCGCGCACTAAGATCACCGAAAACATCCTGTGTTTGTCTTACGCAACTGTGTAATTGTGATAATTGTGTGCTTGGGCCCGTGGGGCACTAAGAAGTGGATGCTAGAGAGTCTTGAGTCCTGAGCATCACCAACCATGGCCTAGAAGTAAACCAACATACACGCACAAACGCTTTACCTTCTTAATGGGTTGCATAATTTGACTAAACGTCCCCATCGGCTTCGGACAGCAGGGGGGGGACATCACTGTGAGACCCAATAATCGTGCTCGATACAATCTTGTCTTCGTGCAACAGCAGTCCTAAGGGCAAACGAAATAACAGTAAACCGTAAGGGTTACCAGATATGTGATATCTTTATGTGTGCGCTTACTTGACTGCTTGTCAACCAAATGACCACCAACCAACGACCAAAGCAACGTCCCGAGTTTTCCCAAGTCCAAAGGTGGAGTTTAACGGTGCACACGGTGCCAGAAACCCTTTTGGGCTCCCGTTTGGAAGCTGGTAGTGACCTCCTTTCCTTAACAATGCATTGGCCCTGTTTCACGTTGTCCAACGCGCTCTGAGTCTGGGAGCATCGAGTGGAATTGACTTCCGTCGCCATGATCACTATTCACAGACAGCGCAACAACATGGTTACCCACGGGCACGATCTCGTTTGCCCGAACGCCGTAATCTGGAACAAAACTGGCAAACTGGGGAAAAAACCTCCACCGTAAAGTGGCACACATGGACGGGCGCACGCGCACCCGCGGGAACTCACTCGTACAAAACCAGCGAGACGTCTTCCCGAATTCGTGCGGAACTTCGGAATCTTTGCAATGGGAAAACTTTGCTCCGCTTCAAGCGAGCAAGCAAAAAAAATCACCCCACTCTAAACGAGGTCATGACCTAACCAGCGTGGTAAAGGCCGAGCTATTCGACCGAACTAACCTCAATTTTTCAACGAACCGCGCCGGGTTGGCCGTGCATCAGTAGTTCGTTAGAAGTGCGATCGCGTTCCGGGATCGCTAGGTACTTTCTACCTCACCGATCGTGGTGCCTGGAAGGCCCTCCCGGAAAGAGGGTCAGTCAGCAGTGGTGTGTGTGTAACGGTTGTTTTTTCTCTTCCAATTGCGCTTTGTTCCGTCCCAGAGAGCCACGGCGTACGGCCGTGCATGTTGGCCAACGCGTGGAGAAAGTAGTAAATCCATTTCAAATCGACCGAAAACAAGCCATCGATGGCCGGTGACCTTGAATCACCGATTCCATCCATCAGCGGGGCAGATTGGCAAGATCGAACATTCCAATGTGTCCATGTGAGCCCACTAAGATCGATCGATCTGCACGAAACGAGTGCACAAAACTGGGGAAGGAAGTATTGAGTCACGGTCCTCGCTCGTAGATGACAAGATCGACCGATCGGATCGGTTAGAAATCACCTTCTATTGTCGGTGAAAGGCCTCTATCGGAGGTGTACTTTTGACTCGTTGAATCATGCAAACTGGTCATGATCAAACGATCTAACAATTTGCCGGTTATCAACCGGTACGTGTGCGTGGTGGAACTTTCTCCACGTAATGGTTCGCTGGTGCCCAGTCAGCTACTGCGTGATTGCGTTACGGGAGGAAGCCAACTATTGAATAATGTCCAAACCTGAACGCTTCCGAAACGGAAAGGCACCTGTGTAATCATGGCGGAAAAGTGCATGCATATTGATATCAATGTTAGGGTAGATGATTTCACGATATTGGGTAACAATTTGCACCCTCGCCTGGATGCACATCGTGTCGATAAACTTTTTACACAATCGCACACATGGCACGATAAGCCATGATTACTGTTGTTATAACTAAGCTAGGCCAGTTGAGAGAGAGAGAGAAAAAGAGCATCCGAAGACTTTATTAATCCGCTTTATTATTTTTAATGGAACGCGAAGGTGGAGTATAAATCAAAATGGCTTTTTGTGAAGTAGCGAGCACATTATTGATTGCCGAGATATCGATTTATTGACTTGTTTTGATTCCCAGCCGTTGGGTCCAACGGTTGCACGCTCAAGTTCTTTGAAATTCCGACAAACCACTCCACCAAGTGTTTTAAAAATGGCATCAACCAAACTCCTTCCGTGCGCGAAATGACAGACAGCCTGCATCAGTCTTGTCGCCTGAATGGACACAATTAAAAAGTGATTTAGTAGACGAAATATGGCCGTTAAACACGCGTGTCGTGTCAAATGGCTTACTGGCAAGAAAAGAAGAAAACACTCCACAAGGTTCAATACGAAGACGAAAGAACCTTCGGGGGGGTTGTTGATGATGATGAGTTGGTTCGTTGCGTGGGACCAAGCACGAGACTCTCAACCATACGGAAGTCACCTATCAGATAATAATTACCCTCGAATAATCTCGTCCTCTCGTCGCTGTCGGCTGTTGGCAATGGTTTGCTGACGTAACGAGCAAAAGGGCGCCTCATCAGGGATGGAAAGGCCAAAGTGAGGTGGTAGTTTTGAGCTTGAGAACACTGACACGAAACGGTAAAGTAGGGTTTAGTAGACATCCGGAAGTTTGAGCTCTTTCTCGCTCCTCTGCTTCCCATTGTTCTGTCCATCGTTGGGGGACATTTCGTTTTAGAGTTGGAGCAAATTTCTCCTCCTGCCTTTCTAGTGCCATGTATCTCGTGTGAGAAACAATCAAAACACTTGCATGATCTATCAAAACAATCTCTTAATAGTTGTCTTGTGTGTACAGGAATTCCGCTACCTTAAATTTGATTCCGGACCGCGATATGGTTCCTCATCTTTCAACACCACGCCCTGGACACAACCGTGTGCTTGACCGAGCGTAACGGCTCTCTACGGTGGTCTCTCCCAAAAAAACTTCCCCCTTTTCTTACCACACTTCGTTCCCTTGCAAAGAGACAACGTAACCGTAACAGTGATCAAATCTTGTCTACCATGTAAGGGTTAGCGCTCTGGGGAACCGGGAGCGATCCTCCAAAATCTGGAGCCAATGAGTCATCAGATTTGTAAATTAATTTTCGCCGAACGTGATTTCTCACACCTGCAACACCTCCCGAAACACTGGAGCTTAGCGTTGGTTTGATCGATTTCTTTAAGCTGGAGTCCAAAGAGGAAAAAAAAAAGGCATCACAGGAGTGTACGTGTAGTATCACTTAAGGGAAGACGCTGAATGCCGCCGTACCTCAGCAAATTCTAAAAGGGTGGGGTGAGAGATTCGAATACAGGAGACAGACGCGGATGAAAAATCGACTGTAAACGTTGGGAGCGATGGAAATAATTTACGAAAGCGGAGCACGAAAAGAATGAATCTAATTGAAAACGAATCAAAAGAACCGTTTATAAGCCAATCGAAAATACAGACACACACACACACACACCCTGCCATGGACTAAAGGGAAAAAAGAGGGATGAATGGGGTGAAGGAATAGAATTCGAAAGGTGTTGAACCTGATTGGTGGTCACGTCTGTCATTGCAAGTTGCTGAATTTGGAGCCGTTTCCTTTTTTGGGGAGGCTTGCGAGGTTACAGTTAGGTTGGGCGTTTGGAAGTCGGGAATATTTGAATAAGAAGTCTTGCCTTTTTACGCAATTCTACGCCAGCTAGTGGCATGAACTTGGGTTGTCCAGCGAAATGTTATTTGATTGTGGGGTGTCCAAATTATTCTATCACTCAAGAATTATTTTGATGCCAAGCTGTATCGGTACCTACCGAGACCTACCTTAGATAACCAACAATTCTAGTCGAGAGAAGTATTTTTTTTAGGTTTACTTGTTTTTCATTGAAGACACTCTAGCTCGACACTCTAATAGGTGCCGAAATATTCCAACAAACCCTTTCAACGTTGAAATATTTGCAATCATCCTACCAGGCAGTTGCTGCTTCCATTTTCTCCTGAGGCTTACGGGGTTACAGTTAGGCTGGGTGTTTGAAACTGTGAAATATTTAAGGAGAAGGAATCTTGCCCACTACGCCATCTAGAATCATGAACTTGGGTCGTCTAGCAAAATATTAGTTTAGTGTAATAGTAGGTGTCTTTTTCTTGGCTTAACGACCTTCTAGTTCATCCGGCCATCCAATAGATTGTACTGATACCAAGACCAATACCTATCTGACCAACATTTAGCTATCCGAGATGAGTTATTTAATAGATGGACTTGTTATTTCAATGACGACACTCTAGTTCGATAATAGCTGGAGGGAGTTCCATAAATACTCCAACAAAACCCTTCAGTGTTGAAGTACTTGCTATCATTCTACCAAACAGTAGCAGCAAATTGCAGTTTCACCTGCAAACTTGCCTTTTCTATGGTCTCTCTATGCGAATGGAAAGCTAGAAAAGAAGCTTCATTAAAACAAAACCCCAAAACATCCTGCTTAAGCCCGGGCCTAAAACGCCCAACGCTGGGAAAGCGATCGTTTTTTGTTGCGTTTTTTCTGTTCTCTGTTTTTGCATCTTTCACATCGGTCTTGCCGAAGTGGGCGCACCGTTTCCGCAATACTGCTAATTAAAGTGTTGCTCACGACTTATAGCCGTACCCGAAGTGGTGGCGCTTGGCGTGGTGCTTGATTAAGCCCGCACTGGTGAAGCAAATGGAAGAATTTCCAGCTCCCCAAAAGGTTTCTCGCAGCAGAATGGTGAAGGCGAAGAGGAAAAGGTGAATACCTTCATTACCGAATTACAGAAGCTCATTACGGTGGGCTGTAAGTGTACTGTACCCTACGTTCGATTATACCTATCCGGACAACTACCTCTGGGAGAAGTCATGTTGCGATCGAAATTGAACACCGGTCCGGGCCGACCCCTTTAACGATCTACCGAACACCGATTGCATTTTGCTACTCTATTATGATTACATTGCGGGTTTTCACTTTTTCGCACTCACACGCGCAGGATGACGGTGGTATCGAGTTCTTCAACACGATCGTTCTGCAGCCTCATCTCAAGCTGGTCACTGATCTGGGGCGGGGCTATCACGTACGCTGCCGGTACAAGAGCCGTGAGGCGGCCTTGAAGAACGTCTCGTTACGCCACAAATCGTCCTCCACCGCCCAGGACAGTCGCCCGCTGGCACTGACCAGCGCCGAAGGTGGCGGTACCGATCGCCGCGAGCATGGTCGATCGATGGACAGCAGTAAGGACGAGCAGCTGGCGACGGAGGACGAGCAGGAGGTAAAACCGATGCCGGGCTGTCATATGAAGATTTTCACCGGCGAAAAGCTGGCGGAGAATGTGAAGATTGGCGATCCACTTACGCTGGTGATCAACATCGATAAGCAGGAAGAGTATGGGCTGCATGTGACCGACTGCCTGGTACGTGATGGGCTCGGCTGGGGTGAGCAGAAGCTGATCAACGACGAGGGATGTCCGCTGGATAGTGAAATTCTTGGACCGTTCGAGTACACGGCGGACAGGAGTAAGGCGACGGTCACGTTCCCAGCGCACAAGTTCCCGTACACTTCGTCGGTGTACTATCAGTGCAATGTGAAGCTGTGTGCACTGAAGGATCCGGACTGTCATAAGGTACGATGGGGCGGTGAGACTATATGGTTGAAGGAGTTTGAACTAATGGTTTTATTGGGCGGTTCTTCTTTTACAGACTCCGACCTGTTCGAACAAGAATCGACGTACCAAGCGGCAGACGGATGAGGAGGGGCAACCGGCTACGATCGAAGTCTTCTCCGGGCTTCATGTCAACGAGAACGCTGAAGTGCTCAGTGATGATGCTGATTCGGTGTTTAAGGAGAAGGTAAGAGATTCTGCTCAGTCAGCCATTTTTTTTTTTGTAACGATATACTAACGAAACAATTCTCTCTGGTTTACTCTGTTACTCCTCAGACACCGGACGATGCCATCTGCGTGTCCCAGCGTAGTTTCGCCGTTGCCATAGCCATTGCCGGTCTCTGCCTGATGCTGGCCGTCGTCCTAGCGGTGATGTGTATCGTTGCCCGCCGCAGCAGCAAGTCCGTGTCCAACTCGGGCAGCTCCATCTACAGTGGTCCCTACACAAACACCGCCTTCTCGCATAGCAGCTAATCCTTCCCCTTCCCAAGAGCGCTGACTCGAAGTCTCCACACCACGATGGCTGATGAGGCTTCGAGTCTTCCATCACTGTGATGCCTGTTGGATGTTGTTGTAGGAGTCTCATCCCCGACAAACGAAACGCTACTTTCGAACGAATTCCGCGTACGGAACGCCGAAAACTAACCTGCATTGCAAGGTGCAAAACAACACACGGACAAACCTTTCATATAGCTTTAGGACAACGATTTAGGGGTGGGACAAGCGATTTAGATTAGAAGAATTAGATTTAAACGTAAACAAAAGAAAAAACACGATAGTTTAAGGTATTACCGAAGCAATCGGCAAACTAGGTAGACGGTCGATCATTCCACTTCTTCGGATACGATTGCTTTGCTAATATCGCAGAGGTCGCAAGGGTTTTTGTTCGGGGACTAGCAGTCAAAGATTCCCGTCCCCAGGCAGCGCATCTCTGGAAAACACAACTAACTCCTCGGTTTTTACTAGAATACTTAGTGCAACCACGCTACTAGCATGTAGGGAGCAAACAGTCCTTCTTTCGTTACTTCGTAGCACGGATCGGCACACGTGATCGAAACGTGTTCACTTGCAACCTTAAGCTTACATTTTCCGGATCTAAGTCAGGTGGCGGGTACCTCTGAGATAGACTTGTCTAGCTAATATTTACACTCCTCGCTCTTCTACCTTAATATCACTGATAACCGGTACGCCCATTCTAAGGAATTCTTTCCCAACTTTCCGTTTCCTCGTTGTAACAAGAAGATGAAGAGCGAACAAAGCAAACGCACAATTGCAATATGATTGAAACATTTCAGCATATCCCTCCCAGTGTCTTCCCAGTGTTGTCCCACGATTGTCTGTAGTAGTCTCTGTCCGCCAATTCGAGTCATCAGGGACAGTTGGTCGGACGGACGTACAAAATAGGCTGCCTTCCGTTAAAACTGCCAACTTTGAGATGCACTGTAAAAAGTATCGCTAATTTTAATACTTTTATATTTATTTAATCGTGCCCGGTGTCCCCATCCTTTGTCCCGTTCCTGTTCCTCGTTCCTTTATTTTTGGAAATGCTCTCTCGTATTGCGGTTGTCGCGTGCATAGCGTTAAGACTGTATTGACAAGAATGTCCAATACAGAAACGATTCACATTACTAGGAGCTGGTCGTTGCGTTATAGGGAAGGTTTTTTTTATTTTTACGCACATGTATCAAAATGCAAAAAAACCGTAGAAGCGGGATACATACGACGCGTCTGCGCGCGTACGAACCCGTATCGAAACGTACTGAAACACGAACTAGTAAGCACAAGGGATAGAGAGTAGAAAACTAAAATAAAATGTGAATATAACAAACGAAACACTAAAGCGGTTGTTTTATTGAAAGTACGAAAGAAAAGCATGTTTCTCTTGATAACAGCGATGTTGGTGTTGGTGGCATGATATTTTTATTTTTATTTATTTATTTGTTTATTTAAATTCATAAACTGGGTAGATGAGTTCAGAAGTTAAACAAAGGTAATACCGATTTTACTATACTTAAATATTAATAATATTCATAACGGTCAATTCAAACCAGTTATTCAAAAAAAAGTTCAAACTTTGATGCTCGATATTCGAACAATAGTTTTCGAAAATGAGGGATGATTCGAACTACGAATTCGTCTCGGTTTTCGTGCGGCAAATGGTTACAGTGGCAGTCAAGTAGCAAAATTTGTTTCTCAATTTACTCCGTAGGTATTCAACGGTTTTTTGAAGCAGTCGTTGAAATGGGAAGATTGAATACTAATTTACTTGGAATATCGTGTTTTCCCATTATTTTCGCACGCTTTTACTCTAATTTAAAAAATATATATATACATCGAATATTTTTTGTCAGCTACTGTGCATGCATCTCAACCCATCGCCTCTCCCTATCACTCTCTCACACGAACTGTCAAAATTCTTTTCAATCCGAAACCGCGTGTTTGTCGGTGTTCGGTGTAGTGCTTTGGGTGAATTTTTCCATTATTTGTGAAAAATTACAGCCACAAACTCATCAAAATGAGTCTGTACAACTTCAAAAAGATCATGGTGGTGCCGCCCGCCAAGGTAAGTACGGTGGGCAAATGTTTTCCACACGAAAAATCCCTTTGTTTACTTGTGATCCGTCGACCCCCCGTCGACACGTTGTCTTGTTTATGAATTGCTTTACCCGATGGATCGTTTCGTATATTTTTCCTTTTTAGGCGTTCATCGATATTATGCTATCGAAGACCCAGCGGAAGACACCAACTGTTGTACACAAGCACTACAAAATCAGCCGCATCCGTGCGTTCTACATGCGTAAGGTGAAGTACACGCAGCAGAACTTCCACGACCGGTTGACGCAGATCATCCAGGACTTCCCGAAGCTGGATGATGTGCATCCGTTCTATGCGGATTTGATGAACGTACTGTACGACAAGGATCACTACAAGCTAGCGCTGGGACAGCTAAACACGGCCAGACATTTGATTGATACGTAAGTAGGGAGAGGAGAGGGACGTCGTTGGAACGGGATTTGCTGCAACATGGTGAAATTGTTTTGTTTTTACCTGCATTTTTTAGCGTCGCAAAGGATTACGTTCGTCTGTTGAAGTTCGGTGACTCGCTGTATCGATGCAAGCAGCTCAAGAAAGCCGCACTGGGTCGTATGGCTACGGTCATGAAGCGACAGGCATCGAACTTGACGTACCTGGAGGAAGTTCGTCAGCATCTGTCCCGTTTGCCTTCGATCGATCCGTACACGCGTACCATCATTGTGTGTGGTTTCCCGAACGTCGGCAAATCCAGCTTCCTGAACAAGGTGACCCGGGCTGATGTGGACGTGCAGCCGTACGCTTTCACGACGAAAAGCTTGTACGTGGGCCACATGGATTACAAGTATCTGCGCTGGCAGGTGATCGACACGCCCGGTATTTTGGATCACCCGCTGGAGGAGCGTAACGTGATTGAAATGCAAGCCATTACGGCGATGGCCCATCTACGCGCCTGCATCATGTACGTGATGGACGTATCGGAACAGTGTGGCCATTCGATTGAGGAGCAAGCCAAGCTGTTCGACAGCATTAAGCCGCTGTTTGCAAACAAACCGCTCGTGCTGGTGCTAAACAAGACCGATGTGCTGAAGTTCAGTGAGCTTCAGCCAGAAAAGCAACAGATCATTGAGGCTCTGTCGGAGGATCGTGAGGTGATTCCGATTCTGGAGATGTCCACCGCTACGGAGGAGGGCGTGATGGAGGTGAAGCTGGAAGCGTGCGAGCGTCTTCTTGGATACCGTGTTGATCAGAAACTGAAGACGAAGAAGCTTGATGGTGTGCTGAACCGTCTGCACGTAGCCATGCCGGAAAAGCGCGATGAAAAGGATCGTCCCGCTTGCATTCCGGAAGCCGTTCTTGCAGCCCGTGCTGCCAACGCGGACAAACTCGCTAAACGACAGCGCAAGCTGGAGAAGGAAATCGAACTGGAGATGGGCGACGAGTATACGTTGGATCTGAAGAAGAACTACAGCACAATCCCGGAGGAGGAACGGTACGACGTAATACCCGAGTTCCTGAACGGTGTCAACATTGCGGACTACATCGATCCGGACATTTTCGAAAAGCTGGAGGAGCTCGAACGCGAGGAAGGTTTGCGAATGGAGGGTGGCTTCTACGAGCCGCCACCGCTCAATCTGGACGAAACGTTGCTCGAAATTCGCGAGATGGCCAAACAGATCCGATTGCGCCGTTTCCAGCTGAAGGACTCACGCAAGCTGGCACAGAAGAGCGGCCGTCCGATTATGCCCCGGCACAAGCAATCGATGGTACGCGTGCGGAAGGCGGACGATCTGCGGCAGACGATGGAAAACCTTGGGCTGGACATGTCCGGCACGGAGGATACGAACTTTGCCAAGAGTCAGGTCAGCATTAAGCGCAGCGTCATACCGGCCGTTGGTGGACCGAAAACACCGAAGAAGGATCACGAATCGATGGCAATCTGCAAGGCGACCGGTATGCCGATCAAGCGGAAAACACCACGCAACGAGCTTGGCATCAAAGACGTTATGGTGAGTAGATGGATGGGTCGGAGGGTGGTGTGCAACATTACTTATCGTTGTAATTTGTTTTACTTGCAGCTTAAAGCGAAGGCGAAGATCATGGCGAAGCACGACATTGCGAAACGCGTCACGAAGATGTCCCGCAAGGGTGAAGCCGATCGACACATACCGGATCTTAAGCCGAAACATCTGTTCGCCGGCAAGCGAGGCGCTGGCAAAACCGAGCGTCGTTAAGCTTTCTCTGGGGGTTTGTGACAAAGAAAGTTGTCAGCTTTTTCCTTCTTTACCTGTGCGTGCGGGTTTATTTTTCAAAAAAAGGTTAAAAATATATACACGATTAGTTTACTGTCTATAATTGCGAAGGATATTTTATAAGAGGGAAGATTTTAGTAATGTGAAAGAATGTAATTTGTTTAGAAAGATATATCAATTGGATGATTTTAATGGCTTAATTGAATGACAAGTCAAACCTGGTTTGTTACCCAAGCGACAGAATCCGTCGGAAGCAACCAAGCTGGATTTTTTGGAGGCAAATTGACCACCGGTCAAAACTTTACTCTTCAGCAGACCTTTCAGAAAATGCGAGTGCCCCAAATTCCTACGCACTTTTGGTCCTTTGAAATCAAAGCGGCCTACATTACCATAGATCGGACTAACATGCAGCAGCATAGATTTCCATCTGTGGCGGTGTATTAGGCAACGAAGACTAAGAACTTGCTTGCCGGAGGTTTTGACACTTAGAGGAGCACGTTGGCTGGATCAAGGGGAGTAAAATCTGTAGGAGATCGGATGCAACCGTGGATAGAAGACTGCAGAATTAGACCTAGTTTCCTGGAAACGGTTTGGAGACTTGGAAGAACAAGAAGATTAGTACATAGAGAACAAGGCACCTGCTTTGGGAATGGTCTGCCTGTGAAATATCAAAGCAATATTAGCAACTCACCATTGGTAAGTTAATATTCCATTTATGAGCGAATCAATATATGCCACAATGTCCTTCAAACAGCATCGTCAACCAAGATCGTCTTCAAAAAGTGACTCATATTAAAATCATTCAACCAACCCTACCGGACAGCCTGAAGGATCCGGAAGTATCCCGACAAACAGTACCAAACCCATTTCATCGCGCAAATAATGGTCCGCAGAAATTGGTTACCAAGCGAAAAGTGGTGCTCATGGTTCAATAACTCCCAATTTCCAGTCCTCACCGATTCAGTCCAGAAAACGTGACACGCTGCACATTTGTGATCGGAATATCGGCTGAGGTCGGCTTTTAATTGCATGAATCGCATCGCATGTGCGCATCTGTTGCCAATCCTGGCCAGTGTGTCCAAACCTGTCTGATAGTGGTGCGAATCCCTTCGCAAAGCAATGCCACCAATTAATAATGGACGCCTTTTTTGGGGTGGCGTACCATAGCTGGTGGCCAATGGTCGAAGCGAGGAAAGCTGTGTGGCAGTGTGCTTCGGGATTGGTTTATTAATTTGCACCAGACTCGCGGCTCGGTACGCTGGAATGGAAAACTGATTGACTTGACTTGCGGGTTGTGTATCCGCACAACATTTGCATGGCACGGGATCCGCTCGGATCCAAACCCGTCGGGTCCCATCGGTGGTCCCATCCGAGCGTAGCGTGTTAAAGACCCCCAATGGGAAAGACGGTGGTCACGAGGTACGTGCCCTGTAGCATTCGGCAAGAGTAGGGTTTAAGCTGGTACGGATGTGCCAGTGTGTGACCCTTTTTGATTCCACCGAGAATAGTGCCAGCCGGCTTGGGCTTGTGTGTATGTGAGTTGGAACGCATTCTGTGCCGATCCCAAGCTGCTGGTCCGTTGGGTGAATTCGAGGGCTTCACACGGTGCAAATGGCATAAATGATGAAGGGCACCTGCATTTCGCGTGTGCGCCACTTTACGTTCGTATGCGTATGTGTGTGTGTGTGTGTGTATTTGCAATTAATTAGAGTATTAATTAAATTTATCTCGCATAATAACATTTATTATACCGGGCTTTTCGGGGCGTAGAGAAAAGTTTGAATTATTTTATCGGCTTTTTCGTTGTTTGGGTCGATGGGCTCTGCCGCACTATTTGGTGCACCATGGAGCAGATAGACCCAGTAGGCCAGTTGTGCATCAAGGTGGGAAGGGGTATTTTGGTGGTATTTGACGTATGGTAATTGATAAATTATACCCTGAAACAAGCAGGCATTCGAACGAGACCTTTTGTTCCGGCGCCGGCTTGATCCAGTTTGTTTATCATTTATTGAATTCTTTGCGGTTTTATGTTGCTGTTGTTGTACTTTTTTATTGCATTTTTAATGCACATTGGAGGGGGTGAGAGAACGAAAATTTCTACTTATCTGCCTGCGTGCCATGACACCGAAGCACTCGATCTTGACACTTGCTGCTTTATTAAAACCTGGTTCCCGCTTTTTCCTTTTAAGTGTAGTGTCTTTAGTGCTGTCCGGGTGGCTATAAATTATGATAAGAAAATACAAAGAGACAGTAATTTCTACCCCTCGGGATGCATTTTTTTATGGTCGTAAATTTCCCCCCCCTAACGATGCATTGTCGGGTCCGGTTTTTGTATCTAACAGTGAATTAAAAAATCATTAACACATTGTGAAACTTTAATACCATGAAATTAAGATAGCAAAATGGTGGAACAAAAAGGCATGACCTGATGGCAATTGAAAGATGTGTGTGAAAGACTGGTTCTAAAAACAATGTTATCGAATACATTCCGACAAGCGGCAGCTTGTTCTGTCGTTTGTGGCATTTTTTAACAAAATAAAATGTAAAAAAAAAAATGAGTAGAACATCAAACACGTGGCACGATCAACCCACATAATTTTCCATATTGATTGATGGTGTTCACTGGAATTGGCACACACAAAACGAGTGTTGTGTCGATTTTGTGGCTTTTAATTGCGGATAAACATTCCAACGTAACAATATTAAGTGTGTGTGTGTGTTTATGTGTTCAAATTAATACGGTGATAAAAGAGCATAAATGCATACAGATTAGTGTGCGAGCGGGGATGGATAAAAAGTTTGTCATTTAAATGTAGAACAATGCGGTAACCCGATGGCGAGGAAGCAAGAGGGATAACATTCTATTTAAGCATGTTTTTTCTCAATGTTTTCTATGTTTAATTTCAATTACTAACGATTTTTCTCCCCCAAGGGAATATATGGATCAAAAATCAATGTTTGTGTTTTGTGCAAGTGCATGAATTGATTTAATTATTGGCTGTTAATCAAAAGAATAAATTGAAATTATTTACATGTACACATTGTGAATAGCATAATGAGCAAAAGTTGACTTAAAGTTATTCTGTTATAATCACTGTCAGGAGGAAAAAGGAGGTTTAATTAAGCGCCTTTTAGGTGTCGTTCACGGCAGAAAATAAGCTTAGATTTAAACACGTAATTCCATATCAACTCTTCTTCATGAATAAAAAAATAAAATATTGCTTGTTGGAATGTTTATTTTCATTTTTATGACAGGATTTGCCCTTCAACCTATTTTTCAGCATTTTTTTCACATTAGAAAATATATCGAAAGTAGATTGAACTTTCTCTACTTATTAGAATGCAGAAAAATAGCAAGTAACCCAAAAGAAAACGATTCTTACGATATTTAGCAATTTTTTACAATTGTTCCAAACCTGATGTATTGCATTTAGTTTCTATTAAGCCCTTGAGAGCCCCGAAGGGTTGTCTTAATTCCCTTCGTTTTGCGCGGCCCCAGTACGAGGACCCACTACGAAGCGAGATCCCTTATATGAGTCAGCTGTCGTAGGATAACCGGGCTCAATGATCAACGAGACCATCCTGATCCGCGAGGCCCCTGGCGGCTACCAATTCCACCCACAAGGTAATCAGCCCACTGTCTCAAGCACACAATATCGTTAAGAATGGCCAACGCAGCAGAAGCAATAGAATTGCTAACAATCACGGTAACAAATGTATGTAAATATTATGATAAAATGGCAAGAGACTTCTCCCTTCATAGTCTGCATGAAGTGAAACAGAAAACCCTGCAAAATTTTCGAAAATTTTCATTTATTACAGTGTCACTTCTGAATTACATCCTACAATGTAAGCTGCAGTATAAAGCTTGCTGATAATATTTCCATATTCTCAGCAGAAGTTATCGCCATCGCAGTGGCATCCGAAGAAGCCACGGTTGCCAATAGAACCAACATTGTCTCGCGATCGACTCCACCTTAAAGGATAGAATCCTCGCCTTCTGTTGGACATCAAGACACTTTGGTACAACCGGAAGCGAAGAGGCAGAACGTCTCCTAACCGAGGGTAAACGTGATTAACTAGTTGTTCTTGTCGGTCTAGTTTATACAGCTTGAAATTGTTTAGCTGTTAAGTGGTATTGTCGCTAAAACTGTTCAGTTTTTTGTCCGCCTTTGGTGAAAATCCACATTGTTCGTTTTGAGCCAATGCAGAGGTCCTCCTCCAGGCTTGTCATTTGAAGAATCCTTGGCGATCTTTCATCTACTCTGTCTTGTTGTTTGTGAACATCAGTCGGCTGTTTGGCCTTTGGTCTGTAGTGATGTCATATTTGTATGTTAAGTCATCATCTTCTGAACAAAAAACATTTAAACAATTTAATTTCTAACGTGTTCTTCAAAACAATCATTTGTTAGTGCAGCTAATCTCCGACATGAACGCTCTTAATGCGCTCATAAAGAAATGTTATGGCAATTTAAATTACATACAAATTCATCACAGAAGTGAGTTTATTTTGGTTTAAAATATTTCCTTCCATACTCATTAGATAAACACATTTAAACTTTTAAAGCCCGCGAAAAACCCTCATCCCTATTCATTTGTCTTAAGCTTGCATGGGAAAAAGAAAACCGCCAGCAGTGTGTTAATGGTGCATTTTTATACCTTTTACTGCTTCCAGCATCTCATTAAAAGTTCCATCACCACCACCTTAAGCTCATGCGGCCTGCATCCTTTCGGTAAAGGTATCGTAAACTGCTTCAGCCAGATTCGAGCCCTTCTCGCTTCTCGGAGCTAATGATGATCGAGCTCCAAAAAGGATCTAAAAGGATTATGCTACAATCAAACGGCACAGCAAAAGACGCATCAAACAATCAAACTCATTAAAACATGCATTACCATAAAGCCACTATGGTATACGGTTGTCGTTCCGAGATGAGCGCGTTTTGACGAATCTTGCCTGAAAAACTTACTCTCGTATAATTCAATTTAGTTTGTCACATTTTATTCGTTGCTGTCTTCGTTGACTATAGTAGTGTAGGGATGGCGTTTCTTTTTGTGTGTTAATTTTGATGGATAATTTCGAAGAATTCATTTCTAAAATTGACTATTTGAAGGTTTTTGTCCCTCACATTGCCTTCCTATACATTGTGTGTAAATTTAAATACTGACGTCTGCATTACGGGTAGAACCCGTGCCGTTTCAAATGCTCTATGGCATGCGAGAAATTCACCTTCAGTTCAGTTTACCCCTAAAACTCGTGGGATGGATCGATTTCCACACGGATGAAACCGAATCTCCCGGTACAAAAGCCAGCACGAACTCACGTTATTGGCAATAAAGAAGTTTGATTGTTTCACACAAACCCCGGCAGACGGTGTCGAACGTGTGGTCTTGCGTCGTGTCGGATAACGTGTTACCTACCGTTACGCAATGCCGTTTTTTTCGGAGCATCATCAAGCGCTGGTCACAAGATTCGCTATCAATCGGTGAGCGTTGCTTCCCGGGCGGCAGTGCGAAGTGCGCGAATCTCGATGAGGTTAATAGGGATCAATTAGAGCTGAAGCCAGTGTCTGCAGTGCGGTGGTTTGAAGGGCTCGATAGAACCGTTGTTGAAAACAAACAGTGATATCGGGGAGAAAATCGATCCCAACGAAACGGAACGAGGGAAACGTGACTTTTGATGTAGAGTTTTGTGAGCGGTGACCAATTCGACACGATAGAATCCAGAACCATGTTTGACCTTGTTTCAATACGGTGACGCAGAAAGCAGCTTCCAGATTGATGTGTCGTTTTTTTTTTTTTTGTTGTAAGGAATGCCAACGGTTTGTATGGAATCTAGACGGTTCTAGGAGAAACTGTGATCGCTCACCATCTGCTGCAACATCCAGTTCGCAGCGTTTGGAATGATTATTCATTAGACACAGAAAAAAAGGGATGAGCAACCTCCATATCTGATATGGAGGTTGAAGGCAAATTCTTTTGTGAGAAGATTTGAAATTTTGATTTCATCACCATTGGTCGTGGAATAGCTTTTCAGTTTGATTGTTGACTTAGGTATAAAGGTTTGCAGATGGATATATGAGCAGAGAACTAGCACCATGTGGAAATTATATCTTTTGGTGAAAAGAAATGCAAACATTTCTCACCAATTTAGAGTTTGATGGCGTCTCCACTTGCTACCTTACCGAATTTGGCTGTGAAAAAGTTAATGCGTCCTTAAAAAAGGCTTCAAGAATTACATATATTGATACATTAAGCGCGATTATTAGCATTTGGGTTCGCATATTAGCACAGTGAAGAAATAAATCCACGAAGGAAATAGTTCGCTTCCTGAATAAATTGTTTTTATTTAATTTATTTTATTGAAGTATTACGGTGCGGTGCCGTATTCTAAGCTCTTCTTAATCTGATTTTGTACAAATTTCTAAAGGCATTTCCTCCTTCTTCCCCCCCCTATCCCTTGGTTGTCCCTATTTGCTCGGTTGTTCAGAATGTGTGTATCAGTCGGGAATTAACATTTTAAGACATTACAATTGATATTTATATTTACACAATTTATACTTTATATATTTATACAGTGGTGGATTTAGCCTTTCTGGGGCCCAAAGTGGTGTGGAAATTAGAGCTCACTTTCACATTTAGTCTAAGTTCGATAAGTCTCCGAGTTTTGCTATCCATGTGAAGCCATGTAATCGGATTTGTAACTAACTTTCCCTACTCTTACAAGTTTAGTAATTGTTGAACAAGTTTAGTAATTGTTGTTTAGTTGTCGCTTATTAAGATAAAACTGCAGAGAAATAAAGGCGGAGCGATCGGTTTAAGTTGTTCCACAAAAAATGTTCAACGGTATGTGTAACGCCCCGAATTCCTTCGAACGGTTATCCAGCAGCTCGCGTACTATTCGC
The DNA here is from genome assembly GCF_943734695.1 of Anopheles maculipalpis. Taxonomy (NCBI): domain Eukaryota; kingdom Metazoa; phylum Arthropoda; class Insecta; order Diptera; family Culicidae; genus Anopheles; species Anopheles maculipalpis. The sequence continues at coordinate 74,625,611 of NC_064872.1, forward strand.
TACCTACAGTCTCAAACAAAAGTTTACGGCAAATGATGGCCATCGGTATGCCGGAGGCCAGGATCCAACCAGGAATGAGCGAGTTATCACCGATTTTCCATGGGAATGCTCTTATTTTCCGCAATAACTGGGTGGAGGGTGGAGGGATCGGGTTGGGGTGTTCGGCAAAAAGATGCGCAGCCTCAAGACGCATCCAACGGTAGGCCGGACGCCAGGATCGAACCAGGAACGAGCGAGCTATCACCGATTTTCCATGGGAATGCTGTTGTTTTCCGCAATAACTGGGCAGGGGTTGGAGGGATCGTGTTGGGGTGTTCAACAATTGCGGAAAATAACAGCATTCCCATGGAAAATCGGTGATAACTCGCTCATTCCTGATCCAATCCTGGCGTCCAACATACCGTTGGATGCGTCTTGAGGCCGCTCATCTTTTTGCTGAACACCTCAACCCGATCCCTCCAACCCCCGCCCAGTTATTGCGGAAAATAAGAGCACTCCCATGGAAAATCGGTGATAACTCGCTCATTCCTGGTTCGATCCTGGCGTCCGGCCTACCGTTGGATGCGTCTTGAGACTGCGTATCTTTTTGCCCAACACCCCAACCCGATCCCTCCAACCCACGCCCAGTTATTGCGGAAAATAAGAGCACTCCCATGGAAAATCGGTGATAACTCGCTCATTCCCGGTTCGATCCTGGCGTCCGGCCTACCGTTGGATGCGTCTTGAGGCCGCGCATGTTTTTGCCGAACACCCCAACCCAATCCCTTCTACCCTCGCCCGGTTGTTGCAGGATGCATCTTTGGGGGCTAAAAGGGAAAACTGTTTTGCTGCTTAACTTGGCAATTTTGTCTTGAGAGTGACTGGTAATAACAGGAGAGCATTATTTTATTTACCAAATTAGATGAAATGTTACGACTCGGCACCGTATTTCCATCTTTTCCTGTGCTGATTATGTAAATATTTTCTTCAATGTTTTTTTGTTTGCTTGTTGGCGGCTTGGTGGGAGGGAATTGATTAACTGAACCGAGTCCGTTGTAAATCTTCATAGACTAAGTTTGATGTAATTTACCCATGTTAGACGGAAGGGGGTTCTCTATCCGGCGAGGTTCCCCTCCCTTCCTGGTCTAATATAAATGAGGTTCAATCGTGGATTGAAAAGCGCACATTACCTCTGTTCTTTCGCGGATTTAATTTCGGATAAGTTTTGTTTGTCGCAGCTAATAGTTACCGGTTGATTCGCTTTTGAAAATGGAGAGAGCGCAAAAAGCCTTTTCGCCCCCTATTTATTGTGTTTTGAGGAACAGTTGGATCCCTTGCCATCCCCACAACAACAATCTTTTGTGTGCCGCAATCCGCTCCTCCGACAAGTCGACTGTCGGAGGATTTACAAAAAAGTAAAACAATGTTCCAACACCCTCCTTTAGATCCTAGGAAATACGTTGGATTCCTCTACGCGAGAGCTTATGGCAGTGTTATTTGGCCATTTTTAAACCTAGTTGAAGTGTCAATCTTGCTTGAAACCTACTCGTGCACATGTCGTTTATATTCATCCTTTATGTTTAGTTGTTCATTTGAAAAATACTTGTTCAAACTGTGTTCAAAATAAATATCTGTAACAAATTATGGTTTTTGTAACATTTTTAAACATCAAAACTGTTCAACTGTTACTGTTTCTTTGAGCTGTTTTTGCTTGTTTAGCATCACCCTAGTAGCATCGCCTGAATGACTCAGCTCAATTTCACAAATATTGCGAAATCCATTCGATTGAAAGAGTGGGCCCCGAGATTGTGTCGATGGAAATTAATATACCAGATAGGTGCGGTTGAAACCGGGACATTCCGGTAACACCAGTCTTTAAACTGACAGGATCGTGGCTAAAATCCCATCCGTTTTCCCGTAGTGACGACTAACTGTTCGATTGCATCGTTCGCGGCATCGGTAAATCTCGTAAGCTGGCCTTCATTGCCTAGCAGGTCGTTTAACCAAGAAGATAAAGGAGGTTTAGTGGCTAGATTTGGTTGAAAATTTGTAAATATCATTGATTTTCATTGATTTTCTTGGTTTAACGACTTCTAAGGTCACGCAGGCCTATCGAATGGCTGACTCGACTTATTCAATCATCACTACGGGTGAACGGTCCGGATGGGATTTGAACCCCGGTCCTGCCGTTTGCCCGATTGATTGATCACCGATTGATGCTGTAGACAAAAGTGAATCAAATTTAATTGCAAAATGATAGCGAAGCAAAGCTTGGGCTCTAATGATGAACATTATGTAACAAATCGCCCTACAGAGCAATGAAACCCATCCGTGGGAGGGGATTGCAATGTTTTGATTTATTCAATAAAATCTCATCTTCTCTAACAGCTCACTTTAGACACACTCACACACACAGCGTGTTTCACCCATTGATGAACCGATTGATGCACTGATCAAAACAAAACAAAATAATTTAAATTCAGCAACATCGGGAAAGAAGAGCAAGTTGTGAACAAGCCAGGGTAGTAGCACATCGATCCTCGGCATCATAACAATCAGCCCGCGTGTGATTGAGCTTGAGCGATTGGCATTGACATTGACACTGCCCGACTGTTCGCCCATCGCGCACATCGCGAACATCGGCACACACTGTTCATTGTCGGGCGTGTTTGCCCTTCGGAATCAATCACGGTCCCTGCGAGTGACTAATCGATCGGCAAGGAGCAAGTTGGGCGTGGGGTTGGGTAGTGAATTTGCATTTCACGAGAGCAATTGATAGCTTTGGCGCCCCGGTTTGGCCGGCGGTTTTGCGAAACTGTTTGGCAAACACACTTTTTTTTTTCGTCATAATGCTAGCCTAGAAGCCGCAGGATGTATTGACGGATGTATTGGTTTCATCGGTGTATTGCTTTGGTAGTGGTTTGGGTGGTTTTGTATTTAAAATCATCTTCTCATCGAACTACGTAGTAGCGGGCTGGTGGACTTTGGACTTTTGTAGATGAACCACTGTTTCCCAGCGCTGAATGGAAATGATTAATGGTGAAGGCATACTGGCAGATCATTTCGCATCGATACTGATAGGACGATCGTGTGTATGGGTGGTAGGGTTGTTGGGTGAGTGTATTTTAAGGATGCTAAGTTGTAACGTGATGAGAGAATTATCAGCAGTTTGTTTTCTATTTTTCTAGTATTTGCGAAAAAAGCAGTATTTTTTATAATTTAAAACTAATACGGTCAGGCTGAAAAATAATAATTTTAATTTCAGCTACAGTTATCCGTTAGTTTAGAAATTTTTGTTCCTCGTTAGATGCGATGTTTGTCGGAATTTTGGTGCAAATTGGAGTTCGCTACAACTTCTAGTTTTAGTTTTATTTTCCTTAAAAACAAGTGTTCTTCGTGGCCTGACTACCTGCTAAGGTCACACCAGCGATCGAATGGCTAACTAGACTTGAGGATACCATAGGAATCACCCTCGATCCGAAACATCAATCACAAAGCCTCAAGTTTTAATCCACTTAGCTCTTGATGGTGAAATCAAAATGACATTTAATTTCATCATAATTATCCTGCACGTCAAGCATACTGCAGCATCCTGTTGGATGCATGAGAGCATCCGGCAGATAATTCACTTCACTCAAGAGACAACGAGCTTAAGTGGGAACGTTTAATTATATTTCACGTTTCGGACCTAAAAGAGGAACATTTCAAGCGCTACAAATTGTGCAAAGGAACATTTTGTGCAGAACTAGTCCATCCGCTGTAGAAAACTTATTTCCACATTTTGAACCACCATTTTTGGTCGGTTTGATGCCTGTGTGGTGAGAGGTTTGCAGTGGAGGGAGATGAACATTCCTACCCGTACGCATTATTCTGTCGAACTGGAGTACCCAGGCAGAGGCAAGCATCTAGGTGCACCGATAATGTATCCAATTTCATTGCAAAATGTTCCGTATTCGTACACAGGGAATCGAATTTATAGGAAACGATAAAATACTTTTAATTAAACTCCACCTAGTTTTCGGGGAGGCTCATCCCCTTCTACACGGTGCGTGGGTACGCATGCAATACCGTACTGCGTACCGCCGGTGGACAACGGAATTCAGTTTGCCTATACCTGCGGCTGAATAATACGGGCTGGCGGGCTCGTCCGATTTCAACCGATTCCGGAAATGTTCATCCGGATCACGTGTCACGTGTTTGCATTTTGGGGTTGCGGTGAAAACCGGCGGAAAAAAGCAGCATCCAGCAGAACGATGTTCCATACTCCAGGTCACCATAAATTCCGCCCACAAGGCACGCTTTTAAACGGGTTTTGAGTTATTTACGAGCGTTTTATGGTACGCACGGTTTAACGGCGTGTCCGAAGCTAATGTGTGATGGTGGTTGAGGTGTGAATGGGGGATAGGAAGGGTCAGGAAGCTACCGTTTGGTGGGAATTAATCGAAATTTCTATCAAGCGAGCTGGAAACATTGCACGCGATAGTGTGATGCATTAATGCATAATGGATGCACATTTCGGTGTTTAGACAGATGGGCTCGAATCTCACCGAGTTGCCATCTGTGCCGGGCACTAGGGGGCCGATTGTGCGCGAAGTGTTGATGCGTGAAATAGACATGGTAGAAGCGATGTCGGATGCATCTGCTGTAGCGCTTTTTAGAGCAAATATCTTGTTTTGATATAATCATCCCAATTTTAGATACGAGCAGGATGAGTTACGGTGTTAAATGAACTGCTGGAGGGGAAATTATTTGAACACAATTTAATAAGAATATTGTTTGAAGGTTTAATTAGTGATATTTAAAATTGAAGCTCCCCACCATTTGCATAGCTCGATTGTGCTTACTAAAATTTTGTACACTCTGCAGTCGTGTCACGTTTTCGTCAAGAGAATTGAACATGGTGCTAAAAACATTGATTAGTAATTGCCCATTTTGTCTGGTGATGGTAATAGTTCCGAAAACCTGAACCGTTCTCTTCTTAAAAGGACTGATATTGCTATAAAAGGTTTTTTGAACAGGGAGAAATTTATATGAAATTAACTAATACTTAAGTAACACCATAAAACTCATTGAACTGCTTGGCTACATTTTCGATAAGGCGTTTTGGATCTCGTTAATCTGGGTCCCTTCTCATTGTGGAATTCCCGCCAATGAGAAGGCAGACTCACTGGTCAAAACAGGCGTCGAAGAAGGCGCTTTTTACGACCGATCAATCTCGGTCGAGAAATTCCTTAATGCTCATCTACAGCGTATAACTCTGGCTCACCCAAAAGTGTGTGGCTGCGGTGACGGCTTCCACGATGTGGATCACCTTCTGTGGTCCTGTGTGGAATTTGAAACCGCAAGACCCTCCTTGTTGAGCGCAGTCGAGAATATCGGCAGACGACCGGGTACAGAAATTAGAGAAGTGTTGGCTACCAGGGACCTCCCCAACATGAGGATCATTTACCGATTCGCCAGAGACAACGAACTTGTCCTATGATTCCACATCCCAAGTATCCTTCCAATCCTTATACGTATTCCCCCATTCCTTTTTTTGTTAAATGTAGTGTTGTCTATATCTTAAGTGTATTTTTTGTAGTGCCACGGGTGATCCGATGACTGGGCAACAGCACTCGAGGGCGATTCCAACACTGCCGTAAAGGGACGTTGGCGTCGGGTTCGGGGTGTTTGGCGGGTTCAGTTTCAAGAGTAGTGAAATCGCTTTCGCTGCTGTGGGATAGAGCTTGTCGATCATCCTTAGATTGGACGCTGACTAGATTGAGCTTGAAATGTCATGGCTGGACTGCACTGGAGAACACTGCACGCAGGCAGATAAATGTGTGTGTTGTCCTAACATTTGTTTGTTTTGTTCCAGTCCCGAATGGCCAAAAGCCGACAATAGCCAAAACATCAGAAACCGGAAACAATCAACCAGCCTTTACAATAGCCACAACAATTGTACCGGACCAACCACATTTACATCCATCTGAACAACCAACATGCAACTGCCAAAATAGGAATGGACAGGAAAAAGGAAATGCCTTACCAAAAAGATCGTAAAATTAATACAACACAAGCGGTGTTGACAATACGGCACTGGATCGTCGTAATCAATTGTAAATAAATAAATGATTAATACTTAAGAAACGTTTGAAAATGATTCCTGTATGCTCAACCTCACTTAATAAGTCGTTTGCTCCTAGTATGCGTGTAGATAAGCTCAGATTAATTCTGCGAGAGATATTTAAAAGCATATCGTATACTGGTTTTGTATGAAAGACGGACTCCAGCATACTGCACAGGTTACCAAAGTTACAGAATAAAAATTAAGAATGATCCGGACCAGCGAGCAATCAACGGCAGTTTGACACATGGGACACATGTTCTCTAAGTGTTTTGAAGCAGCCCACTTTTATTAAGATTAAACTAATAAATCAAACGAGTTCTACGCCAATCGAACTGATACGCAAAATTTGAAGTGAAATCAAGACATAAAATATATTTTTTTGCACTGAAATATGCCATTTATAAGAAAGTAAATCGCTGAAACAAACAAATTCAATAAATAAATCGATCCATAAAATCTATGAATAATTGAAAGCATCAGCGAAGCAACTGGATAACTTGAAAACTAACTTTCTTCCATCCTTCTACCAAACAAACAAGTTTAGCATGAATAAACCGGGACGTGAACTATTTGAAACAACACGATGCCGTTCGTTTACTGTCAGTTTAAGTCAGAAAAAAAAACGAAAGAAACTAAAAACTCATCAAAACTTACTGCAAATCAGAGCAAAGGGTGTTAAAACTTTCCATACGAGTGGGCAAGTTTGTTGTCTGGTTGCTTTCAAAATCAATTCTGAAGTGTTGCAATGCGTTGTCAGGCGAAGAGTTTATTCCACATAATTCAAACGGCGGAACATGGAAGTCATTCGATTGTCACGTTGGAAATGGGAAAACGGAAACAGTTTCTTCCGAAGAAAAACTGCTGTCTACTGTTAGCAGCTGGTTGTCTAAGTTGTTCTATTGGATAGATCAGTTTAAAAATGTGAACGAGTTAATTGAAGGAGCAGTTAGTGTATTGACTTCTTTGCTCTTCTGTTGTACATGGGAAATAAAGGTTTGAGGCTTGTTTAACGGATTGAAAAGGATTGAATTTTATGGATCAGCAAATACTTACCAAAATGACTTTAATTATATTTTTGTTCAATTTACATCTTCAACTTCAATAGCACAATCGGAAGCCTTATACGGACGTCCATCGAATGCAAATAAGTTCTAAGTACAAGATGTCTTGTTGAGGTTGGTCGAGAATTAAAAGAACGCTCCCTCTTGGAGAGCTGTTTCAAACTCTCCCCTACTTTTCCGAGTGGCAGCCTTGATCCCTCCAAGTATAAGGTGGTAGGGAAAATAAATAGAGCAAATTAATTTTGATTAATTCATTGCCTCGGAGAGTGGACAACAAGCATCATTGGACGGCAAAATGAAGCTAAGTAAAAGCCAGCGACACACAAACACTCAGCAATAGATTTTGTTCATCTTCTTCACACAAGCTTCTCGAAGAAGGCAGCAATAAAAAGGTGTAACATCTTTCTTCCTGGCCAGGGAAAGAAAGAGAAACTTGAAAAATTAAATAACCAAAACGATTGTTCGATGACAGGTTCACGGTCGCGCAAAGATCCTTGCTTTTCGGAAGCTGAAGGGACCAACATTTTTACGGCACTTTTTTGAGTTAGTTTGTCCTAATTTTTTCCATACAAACCACGGAGCTACCCACGTGCTTTCGAAGCTTGAGGATCAGTCTCGACCGACAGGATGATTCGTTGGATTTTTGGCGTCGGCTTCCGGTCCACGTGGTGTCCTAGTTCTGGGTAAGGGACAAGGGCACATGGATATTACTTCGTTCGTGCAGGGGAAGTTAGATGAGACAAACTTTTATGCTCCAATCAACAAACTTTTGTGCGACAAACTCTCCCCTCTCTGCTCCGACCCGTTTGGTTCAGTTTTTTTTCCTCTACCTTCCTATGTTCATTCTGATTCATCACAATCACGACTTGAGAAGGCCATCCCCATATGACGGAAAAGGAGAAAAACAGGAGGAAAAAACACAAAACAAAGCTAAAATCGATCCCAACGCGACAATGGACAGATTCTCGTCGTTCGAATCTCCGCTATAATATGAGCAAAAACTACGCTGAGCGTGCACAGGAATAAGTAGGATAAAATAAGACCTCTGAAACTTTAACGTCCTGCTGCGGGGTGATTGGAAGGACCCTCTCTTCGCAAAAATGGGATGCGCTAGAAGGAAGTTTTTGATTTTCAGGAGAGCAAAAACACTTCTTTATTCCCTTTTTTGCCTTCCTAAGCCGAACTTAAAGCCCGTAAGAAACCGTTGCTACAATGGGGTTGTGGTTGTGCTTATTCCGCCATCTTATCGCGCTCCAGTTTTTTGTTGTTGCTTCTCTCCTTTGCTTCGGATGGATTGTAATGAAGCAGCGTAATAAATCTTTTAAATGATCGCTTTGAAGGTTTGAAGTGGTGAGGCTTTGAATGGAAAAGAATGGAAGGAGCTGCTGCAGTTTGAATAATGATAGTGATGGATATTTATACTTAATTCAATATTTAAACGAATTATATTCTTAGATGTAGAACATTGGTGGTTTTTAACACGTAGGGCGACATTATGATAAACGGATGATTATATTTAGTATGTGCCAAGGAAGCACTAAGATCCTGGGCTATCGTTCGAAAACGCAGGTAGCTTAAGACGACCTGTGTGTTATTATTCAAATGGATGACCTGGCCGTATTGCTTAAAAATAGTTAAGAAGCTATAAATAATTCACATTGATTTGACGGCATTTGCTTGAGGAAAGAATCTTACTCCGTATGGGTTCTTCATCCAAGTATTTAGTCCTGTTTTAAAATGATCCTAAGTATCATCCGCGTTCCTCATCAGATCACCAATAGGAATATTGGGCGACCTTTTACAACCGAGGCAGCAAACAGATACCTGTTCGATATGCAGGAAGCGGAGGTTCAATGCAAACTTATTAGAGCCTAGACAATATTATGATAAAGATCTCCTGAGATACCTCTAAACAAAGGGAAATATAAAAATCTTTCGAGCTCATCAGTAAAATAAACTTTGCCACATGCATGTGCTCGTGAACTAAGAAAATCTTTTCAAAAAAGTACCTTTACGAGGCACCCTTCTGGGAAAATTAGTTTGCCTTTTCATAGCCAAGAACATCGCAATGAGAAGGAACAACCAAACTAGAGACATTCATAACGATTCCTCAAGCAATGAGCTTGAGACCTTTAATATTTTTTTATGAAGTAGTGTAGGCTCTTAAAAAACCTTCACTGTATTAATTGCCTCGACCGCGCTTTATCCTCCAAAAGTTTACATATAAAACGAATATAAAATTTCCACCAGGACAACAAACATATATGACCAATAAGGCAGAAAAACTTGTTGAAAACTCCGCTGGGAAAACCTTTTTTGATGAGGATAAATTTTTACAACAATTTTTTCAACCGTCTTTGGCATACTGCCGTACGGTTTTTACAGTCGAAATACGGTTTCTATCTCAAAATGTTCATTCACAGCATGTTTAATATCGCATGTATTATTTTCCTTTTTGTGTTGAAGATGTAATACCCATACGATGATTAGGAAATGGTTGTTTTTACTCCATACTGGAAATGATAGTTTGTCCTGGCCTTATTGCTAATCAGTCAACGATTAAGTGTAGATGACAATGACTAAGAATCGTTATACATCGCATTAACAAGGGTAGCAAGTGTTCGTATCATTCTGGTAAAGACTGCATAATAAAGACCTGAAACTTCAAGATTTTTCTTCAAATTGTTTCCTTGTGAACTTCTAATCCTACGAAGATTATTGTAATTTTGTAGTGATTTGTATTAAAGGAAACAAAAAACGAGTTTCTTTTTATCGTATCTCGTTATAGGTCTATCAGCAGCCAAGATGAAGTAGAAGAGCTCTCATTCAATCCAACAGATCTGACTATGCCCATACATGTTTTACAGATGAAACATAAATTATTACGATTCTCTTTGAGCTTTTCAGACCTTGTTGCAGTCTTGCTCGTAGCCGTAACAAAAAAAATGTACGAATGGAAAAGAGGAGTAAAATAAAATCCGCTTTTCCTTATAGTTAGGAGATAGATGGTTCAGCAAGAAAATTATCATAGTCTATATGATTCGCCTGTCAAACCGGAATTGAAGTACTATAAAGAAGCTTTACATCGAAACAATTTATTAAATAAATCAAGAATTGTGCTTCTTTGTACGAAACATCTTTTAATGAACTTGAATCATCTAAATTTCTAACGTGACAATTTAATTAAATGAAAATCGCACTGACCGCAAGCTTTGCGTCACACACCGTTTTAAACGGTGACTAATTTTTAAGCACCGTGACAGCTTTAACGCCTCCGGGTAGCTTTTAATTGAAATGTCATTCCAATGCATAGCAACTGCCAGCCATTTGTGAGCCAAATCTAGTGTGAAAGGAGCATGAATTTTAACTCCCTTTTTATTTTAAAACAAATTGTGATCGAGCGAATCCTTTTGAAGGGCAAATTTATGTTCTGGCATTAGCTGTACGAGATTTAGGAACTCCGCAACGTAAACGATCGATATTCAACTTCGAAATTTTCTCTTCAGGCATTACATTTGAGCCAGTTTTTCTTCTTCGCAAAAATGTGATTTCGAATGAACTGGCCAATTTTAAATGGTTGCTACCCTAGTTTAGTTTGAAGAGCGAATGAATAGCTCTCATCGAAATTCAATAAATTTTCCATTTCATACTTCCTTCCGGTTTGCTCGCACGACGAGCCCGCTGCGAGTAACGGCACACGATTGGAGAGATTACAACCAAAATTGGCCTAGACTACTATTACTACTGCTTCTGATGCTACATGGAGGAACGCATTTGAAAGGCTTTTTGATTCATATGTACGGCTATCGTTTTTTTCCCTCATCTCTCTCGCCTTCTTCTGGTCAGACCAAACGAACTTTCGCAGCCATATCACTCACAGCCCGTACACTTCCGGGTGCCAACGCTACGCGATTGCTGCTGGCGTCATCATAAATCATGTGCGTTTTATCGTCTTGAGCGAGGGTTTTGCGAAATTCGGTAAGCTCACTGACAAACAAACACCCGGGTGGGATTTTCGCGTCGAACGTCGCGATCACGTGGGTTCGGTTGGCACATGTGAAAACCGGGACGGATGTGAGGTGAAAATAGAAAACCCCGAACGGTATGCGAACGTTGCTAGTGGCAGCAACTAGCAGCAGAATCTAGTGTCCTAACGTCGAACGTTCGCAGCTAGGAAAAAAAAGGAATCCTGTCATCCTCAAAGGAGTTCCGTATTGTGGGAGGTTTGTTAGGAGCGAAATGTTTCTTCGTTTTGGGAGCAAGATTGAAATTCATAAATTCAACCCAAGCGCGAAAAAAAAAAACGCAACGATTGTGCACAGGGTGGTTTGAGGCTTTTGGAGAACAATCCTAGAACGCACCTCACTTTTCCCTTGGGCGTTTTTCGCCCATTTTTCCACCACAAACAAGCAGCTCTAGGAGTAGGATCGTTTTGTGATAGTGCATATATTTCATCGAACCTTCAAAACAGCGTCTTCAAGCCCCGGATCAAGGCTACTGGGCGAACGGGCGAAGTGAATTTTGATATTTGACTCGCTGTAGCGATATGGATTGTTCCCCGGCAATCCGTCCGCCGTCCAAACGCTCCAACCGCCCTAGAACCTAGAATGGAAAGAAAAATATGCTTTAGGATGCATAAAATTGTGCGCATATTTCTTTACGCTTCGTTGAACGTTTTCAGCTCCGAGATGGATCTCACAAGATATGTGCTAGCTATGTTGGGGGAGAGTGTGAAAACGAGAAAGGCAGGAGTAAACGAAAGGAGGGAAAGGACAACCGTTAAACGTTCGCTTATGGGGTGAACAAACAGAATCTGTCGCTTGGTCACATATTTGTTTTCGCCGGTGGGGATACATTTCTCATTGAAAGTTGATATTGAAGGGTCTTTGAGATGGAAAGCCTCGGCCATAAGAAAATATAAGCTATTTTCGCGTACCCGCGTAAGTAATTGGCTATTGTTGTGTAATGTATGTGGCAGGGTATGATATTTGAAATTGAATCTTTGTTTTGATGTGCAGCTGATGAGAAAAATTATATAAACAAAGGGTATGAGCTTTGAGTTGAGTTTTTAAGTTGATTTGAACTTCGAAAAAATGGTTGCATCTTAACTTAATAAGAGTTTATTAATAGAGTTTAAGAGCCAACTAAAATAAAACTCATTAAATTTCTCAGATCTGCAACATTCGCTATCTGGAGTCTCGTGTATCTTGAGTTATATGTGGCCACATTTCCTTTCCTATTCTTACCATACGTTCAATCTACTTCCCGCATCCAGCATCAGTCTTTCACTTTTAGCACATTTTTCGATTGCGTGGAAAACTAACAAACAATTTAACATTATGAATCATTATACGTTTAATATGCATAGCTTTTTCCCTCTAGCGTGCATCCCGCTGCGGTATTTGTTGCAAACGTGAAAATGTGTCCCTCCAGGGACACCTTTTCATCCCATCCAACGGTTCGGTTCTCTCGCAAGCAGCATGGCAAACTGCTGTTGCTGTTGGAATCATATTATTGTTTGCAAACAATTTCAATACGCTTAAACATCGCATCGCGTTAGCAATTTTAGCCCATCCATAATCGAAAGTAAATACTGCGCTCGGTGCGTTTCGAATGGCCGCAAAGCAAACAAACAAACGGTTCATGCATATTCGCGTTGGTGGTGGAAAAGCACGCACTGAAGGAAGGAGTGCGGTAGCAAAAACATAACCTCCACGGATGGGAGAGCAAATTATGTTAACCGGTAACACAACAGATTGTTCATCGATCCACCGATTGATGTTAAAGAGTAGTTTTAATGGGATTAGTCTGAACGTTTTCTGGCCACTCACTAGTTGTGGCGTTGGTGTGTGGAATAGTTTAATCTCCAGCCGGAAGTAAAGATCCGTAGCGGGAGAGAGTTGATTGAATAAATTGTGGATTAACTTACCCCAATTAACTGACATCGGAAGTGCAAAATCACTACCATTAGCTATTAAATACTTCCCTTCAGAATGATACGGCCCCGAGGAGCAGCTCTATTTTGTTGGATAAAAATGGGACAGAATCCCTCCCGGGCAACTATTTATAATATTTGTCGAGAGCTTTTTTATGAGTGTCATTCACTTACCTGAATGAAAGTGTGTTCCTTTTTTTTGAGATTTGGGATTCCGAAAAATCCGCATCCACTAGGCACTTTAAGCAGCGTTTGCTAACCTTGACCGGTGCGAGATGGGAAAGGATACGGTGTCTAGGAACAAAAAAAGGGACGCACTGAACAGCCGGTTGAAATCTCGTACACCATCCCTTCTGTATCGTATTCTAATCAGTTTGGTCCCAAAAATAACTGGACCCATTTGATTGGCCCAATCCCACGAGGAGGAAATGAAGGGAAACCCAAAGGACAGTCCAAACTGGCGAAGTGTAAAGGTTTGCCATGGGTCCTACGGTAGCAAACCGTTTGCACCAAGCGCCAGTGGTAGGACACCATTTGCCAAAGATTCGATACATGTTCGTCCCTTCGACGGGGCAGTGTGTTTGTGTTAAAGCGGGAATCAGAAGTATCCACCGGGAAATTCGCACCCTAATCCTTCTCACGCTTTCCGGTTGCTTTAAAGATCGATAAACGGAAATCCGAGTTGTTGTCTGCGCCCACTGCAACTAACACATTAGTAGACGAATGCACTGTAGGATGAGTTTGTCCTTATGCCGCAAGCCTGGAGAACTGATTGCGTTTGATTTATTTTGGCTTTTCTTCTGTGTTATAAGCAAGCATCAGTTCTGCCTTGAAACGTTAATACACAAATAAGAAACTTGCATGGATTGACAACTATTTTTGAAATACTTTATTATATTTATGTTATGTAAGGATATATAAAATGATTTATCACCAATGAATGGGCGCCTGCAGCCATAATTTTGCGCCTGTTTCATGGATGGAGGCGCCCAGTACTTGATTATTATTATAAAGATTTTCTATCACAGACGTTTAATAGCTATTTTATTATAGCTAAGGTTCTATTTGGTACAGTTTAAATTGAAATACATGTAGTTTGCGATGCCAAAAAAGTCGTTTTTGTATTGAAATGAAACAACTTGCTTAAAATAACTAGGAAAAAATAAAATAAGTTGTTAGTCATTTTCCAATATTTAAAATACGCTTAAAATTACTCAAATAATCTATGGACGCATCTTAAGACAATATTTTTAAAGTAAATGTCCAAAGCTAGCCTGTTGTGGACCAATAAACCAACGTTTCTGTGCGATTCGAATCACCAGCTTTTGCTGCTCCAAAGACCCGTAGAAGTGAATAATTTGATTTGAACCACGAGAAGTGAAAACTCCAACAGTCAACATCGGGGCAGAGTGTAGCAGGACCGCTATTTTTCGGTGCGAAATCCAGCGAGACTGTCCTGGGTAAGACACACACAAACACACACTAAACCGAACGATACGTAGGGCCATGGAAAGTAACGTTTCCGTTTGAGCGTTGGGTTTTTGGGTTTCGATTCGATTTGATTTCCCTACAATTGGGACTATCGTGTGAATGTGTACGTGTGTGTGTGTGTGAGTGGTCTTTTTGGACGGTATAAAATATGCTGATGATAATACAGAAGATTTCCCAGGATGATTTTGGCATTTTCACCCGGACGGAAACCGAACTTAATGGCGGGCAGCGTTGGCCTTGGGTTTCAGTGGGTGAATAGTCCTAATTCTCCCCAGCGGATCACACTCATTTCGGTGTGATCAAGGCTGGTAGTAAGTGTTTGTGAGGAGAAGGAAAAAAAAGGATTGAAGAGTTTTAAATTAATCCCGGCTAGAGATAAAAGCTCAAATGCCGGCACCAATGGGTGGCAGTTAAAAGGGATGGGTCGTTTATGAAAACCATGGGAAAATTGTATTTATATTGATCGTTAGAGTTTCGTTTTTCTCACTCCAATCTTTACGTGTGGTTGTGTTTATGTGGGATGGGAATGAATGTAACCTTACTTAAATATTGTGTTTCGTATAGCTTACTAGCTTGTATCCATGCTTGACGATTGGATAAGGTAACATTCATCAATTAAATCTCGGTTCAAAGTAAAAGCCCAAACAAAGTTGGAGATACTCAAGGTAAGGAAGCTGTTTGTGGCTTATCTTACACGGACAACTTTTCAGGGAGAGGAAAAGTAAAATAAAAGAGAAAAATCCTCTGCAGAAATAAAGGAACATTCCGTTTTTCGACTCTGGCTTAGGAGTCTGTTACATGGAAGCATAATTTGAGATGATTTTTAAAAACGTAAGTTAATTATTCATTTGAAATATACTAGCAGATCGATTGCTGATCTCTCCTCAGATCCGCGAGAGTAAAAATTGAAATGAAACTACTATTTTTAAAAATAAAAAATGAATGTAATTTTTATCGTTCGCAAGTATCTTCACCGTACATAAGTCGCACTGAACAACTGAAAAGTTAAACTTGCCTAGATCATGTGTATAGCTTCATGCTCCGGAGCGCTACGCACAAAGCGAGTAAAATGAGGGAATAAAAGCGAACATCAAAGCATGACACACCTCAGTACACAGCTTCATACTCACAAGCTCCACAACCTAACCACATACACACACACCCACAAACCCACTTTGCCCGGTAGGCAATAAAAGGTGAAAAAGTTTTTCCCCGACCGTGGTGGGTGGTGGAGAAGATACTTTGATGCAAAATTGATCCACCCGGCGATGAGCACGGCGGCTTGCGATTTGCTCACCTTCATCTTCAAGTCATCGATCGGGCCGCCGAGGTAAAGCGCCAGAATGAAGGTGTAAAGATAATATGCGAAAAAGTTGCACACGCTAGCACACAGCCCTTGCTTGACGATCGTAATAAAAATAATCGTAAAATCAAAAATCGATAATCGACTGAAAATCATCACAGCTCACCGAAAACATCGGGACGAAGCAGATAAATGTAACCCTGTGACTGTGACTGTTGGGAGCTGGAGTGATGGAGCTAAATGGTGGAAAAATTATCTACGAACCGTTTCCAATCACCGACGAATGAAGTACTGAATTTTGACTTCTCTTCACCAGCTCACGGGGTACAGTGAGAGAAAACTAGCTCTATAGTTTCCCTTGAAATTGAAAGCCTTTAAGGACACGGCAAAAAATAGCACCACAGTTGGAAAGGAATTCAGTTGGCATGGATTCTACTGGCAGATTTTTTGGCAATGTATGAGCTAATCGAGTGGAAAATGTTGCCTGCCAAATAGCTTGAAACGCCTCTAGCAAGTCTCAGCATGTTTGTGGTTTTTTTAACGTTTGATTGTTGCCTTGGTGAGATTCATTTTCTTTTTGAAGATGTGAAAGCATAATTTAGACATAATGATAGACCTGGTTTTTAAGGTTTTATCTATAAAATTATTAAAATCTGTTAGATATACTCAACGCAACGGTGCAACAATTGAATACTTGTCCTGCAAAACCATCACATAGCTCCGGTAGAAAAATTATAGCCTTAACGGATTCTTAAAAAAAAGATCCATATAAACTTTGCCTGCTATACTAAATTCAAACTGTTCAATACTATAGAAAATGTTCCTTTATCAGAATATGAAAATAGCACCGAGGTTTTTTTCAAACAATTTTTTTCCAGAATTTGTACTGAAAATAACACAATACGGCAGTTTACTGCCTTTTAAAAAAAGAAATAAAATACTAAAAAATATTATCTTCCACGGTTCTCAGCTTATTCAGTATTCGGCACAGATGAGCTCATTTTCAATTATTTGCTGCTATAAATACAATCACGAATGGTAGACCAAAGGCTGTATCGAATGGATACATACCCGTAGAAATTACTCAAAAATCTTAATCTATAATTTTTTTACTAAGTCACTTTATAGCTCTAGTCCATTTAGAGTCATGAATCTCATTTAGCAGCATTAACTTGCTGCTAAATGAGATCTTATCTCTTTCAAGACTTGCCACGGAAGAGTCACCTTATTTCTAGCATCTGAATATCTTTCGCGTTAAGTTTCTTTCTCGTTGACATCGATGCCAATGGAAGCTTTATGTGGAAAATCACACTGTCTCTCGTTTCATCAAACTATGGAACATCCACAATCAATTTAAAAACAACAAAGAAATCTTTTATGGAGGCAAAAAGAACCACCAACCACAAGGTGAAAAGTGATATAAATTCCATTTAAGTAATGGCCAAATGATAACACTACTGTTAGCTGCCAAAATAGAATGAATACGATGCTTAGCGTGTTTTTTCTCTTTCTCTTTCCAGCCATATAACTATGTTGTGAAGTGTTTTCATTTGCCATTGTTTCACAGTAATAGATTGCTCTAAAGGATCCTTTTATTTTGTATTTTCCCAGTTCCGTACTTTTTGCCTTGAAGCGTTTATTTTTATTACATGTGTTTGAGAAGTCCACATCTGGAGAACATGAGGAAATTGTGCGACGCTGGCTGGAGGCTACTATATACAAGGCGATGAAATAAAATTATCGCTAATGATTTTCTTCGTCAGATGTTTTTTTTCTCTTTAGCCTGTCCTGAGCTTTCTTTGTTCTGCTTTTTTCCCCCTTGTATGCCAATAAATCTACTTACTGTAGGAAGAGGTCGTACAGGATAAGCCTGGGAAAAGATAGCATTGGAGCAAATGTTGCAGAATTCTCGTACGTACGTACGGAAACAAAATTTAGTATTTAAAATCACAGAAAAACTTCACTTAATGGCCTGCAAAACAATTAGCACGAGCAACACAAGATTGGTTTTAATTGGCAAAGGGTTTTCTACAACTTCTATCGGTGCTGGAATGTATTAGTTTATAGAAAAACCGCCAACAGGACATAATCTTGGTTAATTGAAAAAACGCTGCAGCAACATGCAAGGCCACACTCTAAGCAAACAATCATCCAAACCCACTGAGTTATTTGGGAACCATTCGTGTGATGCAGTAATGCAGCTACTGCGGTAGGAAAAGCGTGCAAAGCAACGTTCCAACGTGCTCAGCGACCACTTTCGGGGGGCAGTAATTTCGTTTAGGGTTGGTTGCTTTCGAACCCCAGCTTGCATGTACACGGGAAAACACATTTACACGGTCCTATATCTACCATACGTTTGCCAGGCAGGGAAAACCCATAAAACTACGACGAAAAACAGTCAGGAGACAAGGCTTTAATGAGAGTTATTTCTCTTTTTCTGCGGTGGGAGGCGTTGCACGGGTTCAACGGGTTCTACAGATGACTCTGGAGGCTGTGTACGTGTAAACGGGCTGGGTGTCCTGGCGAGCAAACAAATTATGCTTATGCAAATTGTAGCATTTTTGCGGTTACTCACTTAATCCCCGGAAATCGTTTGAAATAATTTATTTATGCTCGAGCATTCCGTTAATGGGTCGTTGGGACGCGTCCAGCATTGCCGGACGCTGGATCTCGCATTCGCAACAATTAAATAATGCGATAACGATTGCAAACAATTGTCGCCGTGAAGCGTGAAGGTTTGTGACCGTTGTTAAACATATTTCGCAACGAACGTTGAAGCGCATCACACCCGGGGAAAAAGCTTGTTTTAGGACCATTGAAGTGCACACACCACAAACTGGATTAATAAGAACCACCTAAAATTATGCACCATATACTGCTGCATTTTTGCAATAGGAGTAACTGGCCCGATTTTAATACCACTCTAAACTATGCAGTCCTAATGCACCTCACGAGGGTTTAAACACGACTGGCAGAGTGTAATAAAGTCAACGAGCGAAAAAATAATTACCACTTCGGTAAGAGCTTAAATCAGTGGATCGACGCTTGCAATGCACACAAGTCATGGAAGGAAGCGCTGGGAGAAAGCGGCGCAAGGAGACACAGGGGGCTGGTAAATAATAATGTAAAAATCTATTACACTTTCGAGTGCACGCAAATATGGCGTTGAACTGGCGTATGGTGTGAATGCGTTTATCAGCATACACGGTTACACGGGTGGCGTCGGAATTTATGCAATGCAAAACATCATTTATTTACACGCGCTCGATTACAGCGGACTGTTGGGGTACCTAAACGTACCAATAGTTGGGTGTGTGTGTGATCGGCCGGGTGTGACAAAGTCTCATTTCTCGTGGTCCCGGTTGAGAACCAGAAAATGGGGTTAATGGCGGTGTTTTGGAGGTTCACTAATGGTGTATGGTTC
The DNA here is from genome assembly GCF_943734695.1 of Anopheles maculipalpis. Classification (NCBI taxonomy): domain Eukaryota; kingdom Metazoa; phylum Arthropoda; class Insecta; order Diptera; family Culicidae; genus Anopheles; species Anopheles maculipalpis. Next base: position 74,644,913 of record NC_064872.1, read on the forward strand.
GTGCAGCTTAAAATATTATTTAATTGTGAGTAATGTTTGAACCGTAATTTATTGTAGCAAAACACTTATTAAAATAATGGAATAAACTAGCAAACTAAACATTATGGCAGATTAATTTCAATACTTTCTAATTTTTCACCATTTTCGACAATTCGCGATCCATCTTATAATGTCCTCAAATAAACCGTTTTGGATTTCCTTTCATTTGCTGAAGACTAAACTTATTCTTTTTCATTATTTCGTTAACGTTCGTCAAGTCGAGTAGCAAATGAAAAGCGTGAAACCCACAAACCGAAATGAAGCTTATTTTACGTGTTCTACGGAGCGAAAGGAGTATTCCTTCGTAGTTCAGGATCAGCATTTTTCTAGGTTTAAACCGGACTGGATGGCTGCAAAAACTTAAACAGAAAGTAAATCTGCAGCAACTGCTAATCCAAGTAACAAGCTTGCGCCACATAACGCTTTCGAATAAGCGAGTCAATACTAAACTGAAGTCGTCGGGAACAATTTGACGCCAAAGGTGTGGAGCCATCAATGCGTTTACAAGCAAATCGGGTGAAATATCACCTCAAGATAGAATGTACGGGGCTGGGAAACAATTTGAGTCCCTGAAAAAGCTTCTTTGAAGTTCGAGCCATGATCGATGAAGCTATCAATGATCCAGAGCCTTCTTTATAGATTTGAAAAAGCCAACTGGATTTCCACAATGTCCGGAAGCATGTCAGATGAAAGCGACAGAGAACTTTCGTAGCCTAAAATATTTATTTAAAAAATTAAGTGAAGCAGATGACAGTTCTTCCAGAAAAGATGCTTTATTTTCAATTCTAATCAACAGACCTTAAGTTGATTTAATTCAGGTTAGTACAATCTAATATAAATCTCAAATTAAGGTAATCTATAATTAAATTTTCAAAAGAACAAGCTCAACATTTACTGCAGTCTTACCGTTATGCCGTGGGTAAAATATTGCTTCACATTGCTAAATACTCGTCAATAAAGAAAGCTTAGAAAATGCTTATATCAAACAACATAAGTGGAAGAAAAAACACTTAACGAGCTGCTAACTAGCGCACCGTTCATTCATCATCCATTATTTGTTTATACACAACCTCTGATGCAGTATGGGGTTTTTCCCGTGCTATACAGCCCTGCATTTTGCTTCTCGTTTTAAATCCGCCATTAACATCAAGATGCACCTACAGCTGCATCAACATGACTCTGTCCCCTTTACGCTCGCTCCCTCTTTACCGCTCTCTTGCACATCCATCACACTAATGACTCGCGCGATCGTACCAAACGAAATGCTCATCAGCACTTCATTTTATAGTCAACCCACCCGGCGCTGGTTACGGTTGTGACCGATAGAAGCAAAACCGGACTGCACAACCCCTATTCCCCGTGTGTGGTTAAAGGGTTTGTTGGGATGGGTGCAGAATGTTAGATTATGCGCGGCAGATAATGCTGGGGGAGACAGCAATAGGCACCACAAGCGCCAGTGTGTGTGTGTGTGTGTGTGATTGTGATTGTTTGCTTTGTACGAGTGAAAGCGAAACAGTGAGCTTAGTGCACGGAATCACACCAGTGGTTGTTCGCCCGCTTGCAGCTCTATAAGCGAGACAACACGTCATGTGAAGTAAGTCGACCCCGCGCGAAGAGGGGTTTGGCTGATGACGTTGTTGGGGTTGCGAATGGTTGGGGCCATTCAATTTAACTCATCCCGAACGAACGAACGAACGAATAAGGACGGGTAGTGGAAGGGCAGTGAATCTTAAATACGGTTAAATGAACGAAAAAGCGCAAAAAAAGTAGAAGCAAAAGAGCAACACCATAAAGTCTATATAAAAGCAATTGATTACTCATCACCACCACCAGTCGGTTGTGCGCGTTGGAGTAGGAAGGCTTTCACGTTTCAAAACCTCGTCACCGTGTCACACTTCTGGGCAGCTTCGACGTTCACGAATTGTCACGCTGTGCCGGCGTAGGTTAATGTTTGGTTGGCCCTGAAGGCGCCGTTCGTTGCGGCGCAACAGTCGTCACAAATATTGTGCTGTGTTGTGTCTGTGGAGTGCTCTAAAAACTGGCCGATTCTCAGACGCAGCTTGATGAGAAGCTTTAAGGTTTGGTGTGTAGGAAGTCGCGCCGTTTCGTGGAATAGTGCCAAAGGTTGATCTGTAAAAAAAAGCAACCGTATAGAGCATGAGGGATAAGTGAAGCAAACATGAAGTTGAAAAAGTGACATCCCTGTTGTTTGTTTTTTTTCCCTCCTCCTTTTACTCGATGCAACCAAGTGGAAGGGTGCTACATTGTGCAAACATTTTCGGTGATATTGCGCCATTGCGCTCCCTCAGAAGGGCAGCTTTCGAACCCGTTCTTGAACGTTCAACCGAGTGTGTGGCTTGCTGGCGTGCCAAGCATCGTTATATCGCGCGAAAACACAGCAGCTCTGCTGATACAACATCTGCGGTCGTTATAGCAACGGCTAGCTTTTGTGCTGTACCATTATTTAACCTACAGGTCTACAGGTCTTTTTTTGTCCAATTCCTTTTTCACTATCTCTCCCTTTGTTTCTCTGTCTCTTTCCGCTTTTGAAGGTAGTTTGGTAGTTTTGGAGTGGGTTTTACTGAAGCACTGACGCGACGGTGTGCCATCGTCATCGTTCGCTTGACATTATCGAGCGGTTGTATCTGCTCAAGTGCCCGATCTAAGTGATCCAACCGCGCGCGCTGTTGTCCTTACGTGCTGTTAAACATTGTTAGCATAGTTCCCGGTCGCTGGTGTACGTGTCTCGCCAGCTTTTTTCACCGTGTGCCGTGTTCCGTGCAGCTTATAAGGCAACACAAGCCAGAAACCAGAGCAGAAGAAGCAGGAAACAAAAACGCCCGTTATCCCTCCAGCTATCAGTGAAATATGAATTCCAACGCCGTCGCACTGCTGCTGTTTGTGGCGCTGGCCGTCTGCATCGGTGACAGTGCCGAAATTCCACCACTACCGGTACAGGACGACCAAACGGCCGGTGGTGATGGGGGCGGCGGTGGTGCATCGTCATCGGAAGCGCAAGAATGTAAGTTCGTGCAGTGCGTGATTATTAATTTCTTCCCACAGCAGTACTTTGAACTGCTGTGAAGGACCTTGGTTTTAGTGGGTTCCTGGGGTATTGGGTGGGGTTTTAATGCGTGCATTGCGATGCAGTATTGCGTTTGTACCTGGCTCTTCCTTGTGGTTTCGGTGGAGGTAGCTGGGCCTCGATATTATCGCCGTTGGCCATGATGCGCGATACGGTATAGGACGCATTTTTGGTACGTGGGCCAAAGTTAATGGGCTGGGCTGTGTAACAGAGTGAAATGAGTTATTTTGGGGTAATTTCTTATCGTTCGTTGATATTTTTATGGCAATTGGAATAGGTAATGAATGCAGAAAGTAAAATCGTTTTTAGACTGTAGAAATTATTTTTTCTTGCTTCGAATTATTTGCATTGCACTTGCTTAGTCCTTTACAATAGCTAACATTTTTATTTAAGATAAATTAAGTAATTTTAAACCGGAACTCTAACACACGCTCAAGTACTTGTAGTGTGAACATAAAAAAATGGTCAAAGATGTAAGTAAGATAGTTACAAAGCAGCTGTGATCCTCTCTATAAGTTCTCGCTCGATCATTTCAACTGAATATTTCGTAGGCGTTACTCATAGTTCATCTATTTCACCTTTCTTAAGTTCAGGCACAATACATGCCTGTAAAATGCAAACTCTGCAGCAACTCAGAACATCCGTCAGGTCTCAGCTATTGAAGGCCCTTCCACATTCTACCGTAAGATTCAAATGACTATTCGGAAGATCTTCCGTTGAAGAAGCTAAACACAAACGAGCCAGCTATTTGTGAGACTAACAGTTGCTTCAAACAGCCTTTAAAATCAGAAGTCAGTTGATAAATAAAATCAAATTGCCTTGTCATTAGTGTAATTGCACTGCTCGGACGCTTCAGTTTTATGGTGGCCATCCGCTGGCCCGGCGGGAATCCATCCAGCGTAAAGTGACTCGATTCGCTCTGCGCTTCTGGAGGGTAGAAGTGGACTATTAAGGACGAAGTACGCTGCTAGGCCTCAAGTAGCTAAACCAGCGAAACTGCAACGTCCAGAGACTGTTTGTTGCGGGACTTCTGGAAAACCGGATCGATTCGCCAGGGCTACTATCTGGCCTTAGCGCAAGATCGATGCTCGACGTAGAGGATCGCCGTTCACAATTTGGCGCCTCTGTTCCATTTTAATATATGTGCCGGAGATTCAATGCCGTCTGTGATATTCACCAACCGGACATGGTGCGCGCCGTGTTTTAAAATTGCATACGCGGTGTGCGACCCGCTGAATGTTAACTTATCCCGTCCACGTTTATTCATGTATTGTGAACTTTTTGTATCGTTCCGCTTCAAGGGGGCGACTCGCGGTCTTGTTGAAAATATTTTTTAAGGTTTACGAGAATACACAGGACTCTAGAGAGTTTTTCACATTAGATCTCACAAACACTAGGGACAGATATACAATGAGAGCGAGTTCCCAGAGCATAAACAGTCTGTGTTATAATTAATCGTCGCATAAATTTAAGCACCGTCAGCATATTTAAAGGTTGACATCAACCTTGATAAAAAGGACGACTAAAACTGAACATTTGATGCTTCGTAATTGTTTTGAGCGTCGTCCTTTGACGACTTGGAAAAAAATCGAGCGTCGCTAAGCCAGAAAATTTTGATGCTAATTATGAAATATTGGAACTGTCAATAATATTGTCTGCCACCAAAATTACACCTGGTATGAATTATTAAACCTGTGAAGGTTGAGAGAGCCTCAGTAGCTGTTAAAGTATTCACGAGTGGTCGTAAGACATGTTCCAATAAAAACAATCTAGTATCGGTTTTGGTTAGTCCTTTGTTTCATTGATTTATTTTATGTCCAATATAGCCTTACAAGGTACTGCTTCCGTGAAATTACAAAGCACATTCTACGATATTACCAATGCAACCGCAACCTGTTCTCAGCTCGCTTGTAAACGAACGAAATTGCCTTAGTAACTTTCGTAACTAACCAGATTCTTGGTACAATCAGTACCAGCTCTCTATATAATAAACCATAATTACCCTTGACCCTTACCCTTATCAAAGCCTCAACCCATCCAGAACGCTAGTCCGAGCCCGCATCACATTGTCCATCACCAACAAACCCCCGGAGGGAATGCATAAATTTGCTACCAAATTTGCTTGCAATATTCAATAATCGCCATCGTCTACAGGCGGGGGCCGGTTTTTGGCCGAAAAGACCGCAGCATCCAATTTCGGTGCTAATCTTTCGTGCAAAGGTAGAACACTCAACACCTCCGCATTGGCTTGCCGGCAGTGGCAGCGGCAGTGTGGGCTATGCGCAAATGAAGCTTAATTTGAACGCTGGGAGCAACGAAAGCGCTTGGATAGCAAACGTCACCGGCACCGGAACCCCGTGCTGAGTGGCGGTCGGAGAGCGTCGGTGAGGAAGACAGGAAACGATTTTGTAGAAATTTTCCTGCACAGAACTTCAGCTTTGCCCTGAGGATGCTTTGTCGGGCTGCAAAATGGCACGGCAAATGTTCACTTGCAACCGGTCTGATAGTCTGTTTTCCGTATGGACTTCAACGGTCCAGCAGAGCTTTCGCAAAATGGCGTAGAAGTTCGCAAATGGTGCGGATAGTGGTGGTCCTGTTTCGGATGCGGCTAGAACAAGAAAATTAATTGCATTAATTGCTCGCGGTGGATTCATTTTCGGTGCGAGTCAACCAAAAAAAAAAAGGGGGGGGGGGGGGGTCGGGCCATATACGGTCGACTGGCAAGGTTGGAAGCTTAAGTGTGGGACGGGGCGCAAAAAGGCGCAAAGTACTTTAGTGTGAAAAGAGAAGCGGTGCTCTTTTGCGGCATCATAACAAAGGTCACCGACATAAAAGTATTTAAAATCTAGCCCAAAAAGTACCACAATGGTAGGGCCATTTAATTCTTTCTCTGCCGTTTTTATTTTTTGTCGGTGAGTTTTGCTGCAAAGACTTGTAGCGCTTTTCCAAGTGAATGGATTGTCACAGTCATAATCCTTAAAACCGGTCCTGCTAACGTTGACACATTTTAATGGTGGCTTGCGCCTTTTTTTTCTTAGTTTTCCATTGCTGCTCTATGCGTTTGTTTTGGGGAAGGAAGTTTCCGGCGTCCTAGTTGCCCATTCGAGTGCAAAAAACGATTTTCATTTCGGCCGCCCAAAAATCCCCAACGCAGCTGCCACCGAGGATACACGATACGTGGCAATTAAGGAAACACAAAACGCCGGACCATTTTTCGGACCGGTTGAAGTTGTTCGACAGCCCTTTCTTTTTCGTGCGCGTTGGTTGATGGTGCTCTCGCTAAACTTGCCTCATCTGCAACCAGCAATTTGAATAACTTTCGCGCGGAAAACGAATGCGCCTTTCTGCTGTCTCACTCGGCAAAACCAGAAGTTTTGTAAAATGGCCGGTGCTGGAGTGGCGCTGTTAGTATCGCTCGCTCTCGCTCGTGTTCTATGGCATGTCTAGATGGGAAGGTAAAAGTTGACTACTGGGAGGCCCCCCCCCCCCCTCCCCAGCCCCCAGCCACCGGCAGGGACACACGAGAGCAATTTGTTGGCATGCCGAAACATGGAAATCGCTTTGGCAAAAGTTTGGTTCCAGGTTTTCCTTGAGATGATACATTAAAAGCAGCTGCTTTTGATGCGCTGCGAAATGTCTGATGACGGGAGCCCGACTGGCTGGAAAGCTGGCACCCAGGGGGATGACCAAATGGGATGGAAAGTTTTCTGCTCGTCAGCTCAGCTCACGACCACTTCCGGGTTCCTGGGGTGGGGTTCGGTTGTGGTAAGGATGATGCAATCGTGGTAGTATTTGGAGGAAGATTTTAATGAGCGGAGGCGACATACTTCGTACCGAGCCGATTGGAAGATTCACCCAGTTCCGGTGGGCCGAGACGGACTAGTTGGTAAAGTTCAGCAGGCAGTGGTGATGCGTGTAAGAAGGTAAGACGTCGTGAAAGTTATCTTTTCAATTTGCATGAAAACGTTGGTTGGTTTTTTGTTGGTAAAGTTGGAGGACACGCTCTGGCATAGATGGATTGATACAGAGCTAGCTGAAGAGAGCAAGAGACCGAGCAGTGAGATGAAGAGGTTAAAAGAAGACTATCAGGCTTATGATTATGACAAGTTTTGACGATTGTTTCGCTGATGTTAGAGTATGTAGGCTTTTGTTCTGAAGAGAGTTTTAATAATGTAGCATGTGAGAAATGTTTATTAGCTTATCGTTTCGTGGAACATAATAATTGGCTGTTTGTCTGGCTCGATGTTTTTATAAAGTTTTTATTAAGCTACACGGGCTGTGTAATGTTCAGTGCTATGCTCTTATTTGATCGTTCCTTAGTAGGTGGCACAAATGATTGCCAAAAACTAGGAAGTTATTTCGCAGGATCAGATGCGGGAACAATTCTTAAAAACAGCTTGTTAACAGTACCATTTTTTCAAGAAATAGATTGATACTTGGGAATTTGAAGTATGCAATTTTATGTCGATGGTCCCCTTAAAAAACTTTATGCTACTTAGAAAGATCTTTTTGGTATGGTTACATGCTGAGCTGAAATATTGAATCCATATGTTTATACAATCTTTCTACTTCACATTATTCGATGCAGTCTTTGTTCCTCCAGGAATCACCGACTTTCAAGCTTTTTTAATGAAAGCTTTCAGGGGTCGACACTGGGGTGAGTTTTAAAACAGTCCTTTGTCTGAATATTCATCCATACGGAGTTATCAAGGAGGCGGTTCATGTCTGGACTGTTAGGAGGCCAAACATCTTTTGGCCTGCAACCACTGTTGAGTCTTTCGAGAAACCTGCAACACAGAACTTTCGTTGAAAAATGACGAGCTGGTGCTCATCGAAATTGTATTTGAAACACGGTAGGATCTTCGCCTTCAAAATACCCAAATGAATTATTTTCTCTGGAACATCGAGAAAGGATCTGTGGCGAAAGGTACCTACCGGTGCACGAATTTTGATACATGATTGATGGCAAAAAGCTACTCATTAGAGTAGACGACGATTGAATGCTTCTTTTTGAATCTGATCAACAACATTTTGATCAGGTTAATTATTAGGTTGTGTTTTACTCCTGTGTCCTGCATTTTGTATCCTGTATTTAACCACCCTTGAAGAGTGAGTTCACAGCGGACGTCCTTTTACTGGCGTTCGGGGACGTTAACCATTGAGGAGAATGTGTTTCCTGTAGGATAAAGTGGCCGGATGGATATTTGTTTTGCTAATTTCAACACGACTTCTTTCATGCGATAGATGCAAGAACAATAGCAACCTTTACACGACAGAACCGAGTTTCAAATCACATATGTACCATTTTTATCGTAATGAGAACGATTACCCAATTAATATGGTATCAGCGAACCTGGTAAGCTATTAGATGACCGGCTTGACCCAGTAGGTCATTAAGTCAAGAAGAATAAGAATAATAATAATCAACGAAGGCTTAGGCAGCTTGATAATAAAAAAATTACAACCCGATAACATGCTGTTCAATTCCTCGCTCAAGCATATTTTATTAAAGTACTTATCCCTTAAAAAAATAACTTTTTAATGTTTCCCCTCTTGTTCCTTCCGCTGCCGTTCGACAGGAATATGACGGTATGCTACGATTCGGAAGCGTGTTTGCAAAACTTGTGCCCCGTAAATGAACTAAACTTTTGCTCATAAATATCCTAGACAAGCCCCGCGTCAGCTTGTGTCATCTCAAGTAAACATGGGCCAAACAGTTTTTCCTGTAGCTCACTGAGCAGCAATTTCGTTGACTTTTTTTTCCCCAATCTCCATGTTCGCTGTGTCCAATTCTCAGGCGAAGTAGTGGAGGGATTGAGCGAAAGAAGGAAAAAAAAATCGCTAGAAAGGGCCAGTCACATTCCGCTTTCGAAAAGCTCATAAATCATTCAACCGACCAGCCTGTGTTTGTTTGACGAGCAAAGCAAGCGAAGTAAGTATTGAGCCCGGTGTATCGCGGGTTGCATCAAACCGGCGGCCAAGCCAGGCGAAATCTTTCCGATGTTGGAAAATTACGTACAAAGAAGTGCAAAAAGTAAAAGTCAATCACTCGATGGGTTGGTTTTTCTTTTCTTCCCAAGAAGTTTGCTTCGCTTTTGCGATACCCGACTGCCGCAGGAATGGTTTATGGTATTAAAACATTTTTCAGCGAGCTTTATTCATATGCAGTTGTTTTGCAAATGAAAAAGTACATTTGGACGTGATGACGGTGGAAAAGTTTTAAGTAATATTTGAGTTTGGCGAATTGAAAAATGTGCTGTTAAAGTGCTAAATCATAAATCTTTCGGTCTGTCGTGAAGAGTTCAACGATGTGCTCGGAAAATGCTATAGAAAAGGTTTGAACATGCTTTCTGATGAATAAATTAATTTTTCTCCTAAATTTATTACAAGTGATATCTCTCGTAGTTATTTGAAGTTCATTGAATCGAAACTAAAGCATACAAGCTTCAGCGTAGGTTATATACACATACTGTCTAACTGCCTTCGCCTAACGACTATTGATTGATCGCAATGATCTGGAGGAATAGAAGAAGAAAAATCTCTCTCATTGTGAGCAATTTTCGATAGATTGGATTTTTGTCCAAAAATCTTCTGCAAAACCAGAACACCAGATTATCAGCCGAAAAAGTGGCTTTTCCCGCAGGGCTGAATGAATGAGACCGTGACTTAGAATTCGTACCGCTCTTCCCTTCCCATTAGCAGAACCTTTCAAGCCACTTGCTTACCCACACTGATAGGCCTAAAACGCCGGATGTGGATGATACGGAAGTAGCACGTTGGCATTGGCGTGCTGCATGCGTGCGGTACTGTATCGTCCGGGCGTATCCGGTCCGGCTCCTGCCTGGGGGACAACACGCCGTCGCTCTGGACGATGATTGATTATAATATCGTGTTTATTTTGAACAGCGACTCACTCATTCACGCCATTGTGTGATCGATTTAGTGACAAAACCCGTAGAATCGTAACGGGCTGATGTTTTTGCTACGACTTCAGCAATACACCAAACTGTGCGGGGAAGCACACCGTTTTGGTGTGAGGTCCTTTGGTAAACATTCATACACCAAAGCCCGATTTGACCCTTAGCCCGACGGTTCTGTGCTGTGTAGTTTTGGCTGATAGAGTCGTTCTTGTGATGATGGTTCGCGCCGTGCGAGCGTAGTTTATTTACCCTATGATTTATTTTGTTCAATTTTATCCAATCGAGCCCAGCCGCGGTGGATCGAATGTCACAGAGACAAGCAAATAAAGCTGTTCATCAAGGCGCAACGATGGATAAAAGGTGACATTTAGGGTTTCTTTGTGCGTTCTTTGATGGTGGTTGGTTGTGTGTGTAAAAGAGTTTGGAGTCGTATTGCAGTATTTGGGCAATAATTTACCTTGATCAACTAGTAATAGATCAAAAATGTTCTATCAACATGGGAGATTGGGGGCTAGAAGAAAATTGAATTGGGCTCTTTGATGTTAGAGACCGGGAACGATGTTGGTCAGATTTTCGTCTATGCTCGTCAGTTCATGTGTCTATAACAATACGCACAGTATGGTAGGCGAGCTTTTGCGTCAGCTGCTCATCTTAGAGTAATTTACAATTAAATTAACATAAACCATCCCTATAATGGCAAGAAAAATTATCCATACCTGTTGAAAATGGATCTAAATCGCGGCCTAAGCACACTAAGCACATCATAAAGCACGCAAAGCTGGGGTAGTATTTCATCACCTCTCTAAAAACAGAACTTTTCTCACCGATAAAAACTGTGCAACGAGCCGTCAATGGCTACCAGGTTAGCACCATTGAAAATGACCCTTTGAATCACCTGCAATTACGCTTAAGTTTTGAATCGCAAAACGCAAAGCGGAAGCAACCTTTTTAATGTGCGCTTGAAATGCAAACCGGCTGAAAAGGAGAAAGGACACCGTGGTTCACCGTGACTTGAGCGCTCAACGTGGTGTACGTTTTTTCGAAGCGTATGAATGCTTCTCTTTTTTTTTTTGGTTTGTTATGAAAATAGTTGTTCGCTCATTTGCGCTACCATTATTTGAGAGAAGCGAAAGCAAAAGAAATGAAATGCTGCCACCGTTCTTGATTCATTCGTATTTTAGAGCTTGTTTTATTTGAACCGCTTAAGCTTAGAGAGGTAAATAAAATGAAGTTGGTGCGGTTTTTTGCTTTCCAATTTCTTTGCCTCGGACAGCAAAAGTGGAAATGATGGAGAAAAAGTGCAAGCTTCAAATTTCTTCCACGTTTGACCCACAAACAAACAGGCTGGGGAGGAAAAAAAGGAATCATTCGTAATAGTCAGGGACCGTTGAATAAAAATAGGATGCAAAAAGTTTGAAAACAAATGATCGCTGATTGGATCGTTGCGCGGTGTTTTGGTCGCTTGCTTGTCGATTGAATGAGAAATAAATGATGGTTTTCTGTTTTGGGTAGGTAACTGCTAACGAGGAGTTTGTTTTGTGAATAAAATTAAAAGCAAAACACCTTCTTAAAGGAGGGGTTTGTTAGTTAGTTTGTTATAAATCAAGAATTTACTAAAAATGTGCATAAATAATAGTTTAAAACAAGGTGAAGAAAAGATTTAACGAATTTTAGTTGTTAAGGCAAAACACTTCACTAGTATTTACAATTTTATTTACGATTTTAGACGAAATAGTAATGTATCGTAGAACGTCTTTCCTGATATCGATCGTAATGTAATTGCTTACCTCTTAAGCATATGCATCATAACCAAAAGGATTTCTATACATCAGCTTTGGTACGGTGTACTGTTACAGTTCCATTGGGAGCAATTGAACATTGGAAAACACGAACATTATTTTCCAATTATCGTAAATTGAGTTCCCAGCTCAATCACACCTCCGCATGCATCACGTATGGGACCGAAACGACCCACCCAATCACCCGAGCAGGGGGTCTCTAGTTCGACCGATTATTTAGAATGCAGCTTCTGGTACAAATCGGTTCCGACAGCAACGTAATTACGAAGCGTGTAACGTTTATCACTACAGCACACAAATGCAGCACAAGAAATCGGGCGGCAAGCAAGACTCTTTACGAGCCATAAGAAAACATAATGAATGAGAGTGTGAATGACTAATGGATTGGGGATTGACTGAACGGGTGGGGCAGGGTTCGTTTGATTGAATATCTATTTATCATAACGAACGGGTGGCTTTTGTTGGCTTTCGTGTTTGACAGTTGGTCAGGCAGGACCAGCGGCAGGAGGAGGCTCTTTTTCCCACCGCGTGGAGAGGAGGGTTAATGAATTTGGCTTAGTGTATGAGATTCCGTTTTTTGTTGTTGTTGTTGCTTCTCCCGTACGAGCACATGTGTGTTTGCACCGTCACTATCGATCGTCCTTCCCAAACAGTTTCTTTATTGCCATGTCATTACAGCGTTGGATCGTTTTGTTTAATAATAAATTATGAGACGGACGAGAAGGTTGATGTTTGATGGGATATTTATCGCTGGTGTAACGTATTGATAACTTGTCCGGGTCTTTTTTGTTGTTGTTGGTTCTAGCTAGTTTGTTCATCGTGTTGGCTGTTTTGCTGCGGCCATTGTGCTGAAACCATTGGAAAAGGAGCATATGTGTGTCAATATTGATCTGCGTTCGACAGGATGTTAATGATGGTACGATATCTGTCGTACATCATGGTATGGTTGATATGCACCGAGGGTGATTCAATCTACGCTGATCGAGTTCTCGTTGACCGTTTAACGCATTGAAGCTAGTGAAGATGTCTCTTTTATGATGAATTAGTTATTTCTTCAATAAAATTGGTACAAAATGAAACAAATTGTAGCGAAGAATGAGTATTTCAGTAAAGAACATTTCAAAATTTATTTCTGAGACCTATCTGACGCAAAAACGAGACCGAAGGTGCATCTTTGGTAGTGTAGGGAAATTAAGAAACGAATTTAGTGGATTGGTTTAGCTTCTTCTTGGAGTAAACGCAATCAGAAAACGCAAAGCATAACGTTCGCTCTTCAGTTCCCACATCGTTCCAATTGTCGTTCAAAGTTTCTGTGAATGATTGGTCCAAAAATCGCATCAAATATCATTCTAAAATTCAGATAGAATGAAATATCGAAAAATCACTGCAAAAATGATTGTAACGACTGATGCTTTAAGCAACATTTGAAGCTTCTTTGGACCGATCGCTTCTAATATCGTTTCCTTTCAACGATACTGCGCTAAAACCCAATTGCTTCAAAGTTCCTTAAAGTGAGACACGAGGTCATCTTACTTATGCATCGCTAGAACAAGAACGACGACAATTGCTGATAAGTCAAAAAACTCGGCAGGAATATCACGAATACAATGCAATAGTACAAAGACAGCGGTATCGGCCTTCATGCGGGGCAGGCCGAGGCTTATATCCCACCCAGAATACTCCTTCGTTGTGAGGACTGACTATCCAACTTCATGGTATCGTAAGTCAATGAGTTAATCGAGATGGCCGGAGCGACCTAGGAGGTCGTTGTTAAGCCAAGAAGAAGATATTCGCTAACTGAACGTTTCTTGTTATTTGTTATTTATTTATTTCTTTATTTATTTATTAGTTTCTTACATGACTTTTATTGCCAAATAAAATTTGCAATCTTGGGTGGTATCGAAAAAGAATAAGATTGATTTGAGGATTTAGTAACAGCTTGAACATCACAGTTCTTTTGACAGTGAAAACTGACTTCTCTTATAAAATAGTGGACTTTTTGCAAGCGCTTCTTCTTTGACTCGCAAGGTCCTGCTGGTCATTTTATGCCTTATGAAACTTGCTGATACTACGTAACTCTCGTGTGAAGACTGGCACCGATACTCAGCTAGCTATATTTTTGGCACATTTTAATGGGAACAATTCCCGTCGCATGCTTTCGATACTATTATCCGGGTTCAGTAAACTCAGTAAAGATGCAAAATCTGACATAAAACTCATTGTAAACCCAAGAAAAACTCTTCTTTAGATAACACTTTCATAAATAAATTTATTTTCCTGTATTAGCGTCATGTTTTTGAAATACCTTTATTTTAGCGAAGAACAGGAACATTGTGAATGTTAAAAGCATTTTATAATATAAGATAATTAGCTAATGCAAAATCAATACTGGGTTAGACAATAGGCAAACATATTTCCAGGTTTAATGCTCTCCTCGCCTAATGCGCGTTTGTAAATAACGAGCTACTCCTGCTGATCAGAGCACATCATGTGTTCAGTCGCACGTAAATGACCACTTGTGCTGAAGCTAACTAGCATCGTACATCCCTGCTGGTGCTGCTGCAATCAAAGGATATGAGCACGGAACAAAGATCCCATCCCCGGAAGCAGAATAAAGAAACCAAATAAAATATATGTACGCGTGTGATGTGATGTTCCCCACGGTGTGCGCTGTTTGCCCGTTGAACCAATAATCAACCGGTGCTAAAGACCTATGGGTATGGACATATTTTACCCTGCATCGATCCGATCGGTCCAGGCCAATCGGTGCAAATGAAAATGGATGAAAATTGTTATCAAAGCGAGCGCAGCGCGGTGAATTATTTTTATTATGATGTTATTAATGTTAATGGCGCACTTGTGTACGCTGGTACCACGTTTGCATGATAATTCTCGTTTCGCTGTACGATCGGATCCGGTTTGGAAAATCCAATCGCTTCCTAATCGAACCCGCCCGGACCGGGCGGACCGGTGTCAACGGAGGTGGCATACCGGGGTCGTCTTCTTCTTCCGGTATGTGCAGAAATCACTAAAGCACCTCTGTAGCACCTGTGCGCTATCATCACCATCGTCATCATCATCATCATGTTGTGATGTTGAGCAAATGTTCGAACGTAGGAAAGTAACGCGAACGGATGCGCCATACCCGTTGGCCACTTTCTCACAGTGGGAGCACCGGAAATAGTCGCTAACGTGTGATTTCTTCCGTTGCTTTCAGCACTGTGGACAGTGGACGTGTTTGCACCGTGACCGTGTGCGATGTGTGTGTGTGTGTGTGTGTTCGAAGCCCATCGGAAGGCTTCCGGTTCCGGCTATTCTAAGGCTACCGTTTTGAGCTAGTGTTTGAGCAGCAGAAGCTTGCCCACTGTCTTACTGTATGTCGTGATTACGGATGCGACCAGCTTTTGGTGGAGCTACCAGCTGTTACCAATTTTCACCTTCAACTCTAGCACTTGCCGGTGTACTGCACACCGGAAGCAGGTGAATGGGTGGTGAATGGAGGGGTAGAAAAGTTTACTCTTTCCATCTGACGCCATGCTTTCCATGTGAACAATTTTTCCCTCTCCTTTTGCATGGTTGGTTCCATGGGTTGGTTACTGTTCACGCTGAGATGAGTTGTTTCCGGTTTTGATAGAACTCACATATGTGTACGGAAATAAACACACACACACATACAAACACATCGACACATAGCCACAATTTCGTTTTTGAGGCTCGTTTTTTACAACAATAAAAGAAAAAAAAAGTCGATATGGGTAAAATTCGTTTAGGTCGTTAGTTGTCACGTTTCTTTTTCGTCTTATCATCCCTAGAATTTTGTCTGTTAGTAGGGCACACACACACACACACGCGAGAACAAAAAAAGAATGCGGAAAAAGATGATCGAATGAAAAAGGAAACAAACACATAAAATTGCTTTTTTACGGGAGAATGATGTTTTGCCCATTCGCAGTGCACCGTAGCGACCGAACTGGACATCAGAATGTTGAACGAATGTAGCTGTACACAGTGAAAACAGAAATAGAATCACACAAACCAAAAAAAAAAAAAATTGAAACTGAATTTGGAGAATTGTATTCGGTCGGGAAAATTCCTGGAACTGTTCCGCACCAAAGTTCATCGCTCGGCTGGGGAAAAATGGAAACCAGAAAGACCAACATTCGATGGAAATATAATCGCGCTTTACGATTTGGAAGCATTGGGAATTCTTGAGAGAATATAGTTTGCCATATTTTTATAGCAAAGTTTGCTGCTAGATTTCGCTGATGTGGTTCAGTGTTGCTGAGAGCCTGTGGGTCAATTTTCTCTGCTGCCGTTGCTATTCAGCTTTTACATTTTTTAAGATTTGTTAATTTTTTTTTAAACTTATGTTTGTTCTTTATATTTGCCCTCAAAGCGATTTAAAAATTATGACATATTTCTGGTTTTTCTTAAAAAATCAACAAATCAAACAATTTATTGATAATAAATTATGACGAAAATATAGTTGCGTAAGCAAATCCTAAATACATTTACGTTCAGCAGTTATTAAAATTCTTATACTTTTTTTATTGTTGACTCAACGAGCTGCAAGATCATGTCAGTCATCTAAAAGCTTATGATACTTATTAATTCCACGTAGTCAGTACAGTCACTCCTTCGATCGAGGAAATGGTCCCGTTGGGATTGACATGAAGACGGGTGTCCTGTGTTTCTGAAATCATTAATAATAAATGTTATTTAGCAATACTGTAGCCCATATTTAAAGAAATACAAAACAAAAAATATTATGAATTATTATGGATTTCGCTGCACCAAATGGTCGAAAAACGTTTGTCTAAACACCGAGCGAAATTAGAATGCCGTTCTGGAGGAATGTATAAAAAAAAAGATATTTTTTTGCTATAAATATTTTTGATTTTTGCGCTCCCGAATCAAACTTAATTCCTACAGCAGTAAACTCTTGTAGCTTTGGGTCGATTCGTAAAAAGAGTCGTATGACCCATCACTACTACTGTGAATAGAAGACTTTTGCTAACTTAGAGTTCACAATCGCTGCATTATCTTGCGCTTAGCTTTGTAAACATTCATGGATCAAAAATAAATTTTAAAGTTATAGTATTTTGTTGCCAAAGAAGCTATAGTGACGATTAAACTATTCATAAAATTAAATCAGTTTTGCAATTATTTTACACGTAAATCCGTTTGAACATATGGCTGCCACTGAAGTGTAAGAAACATTGTAACCTTTTACAAATTGAACCATGAATGCAATGAATGCTCGTAAATTCATCCCTGCAGGTGGTGAAACTGTCACTCTGAAACTGTCACCATGAAAGCAGACCAATTTGTGTCTGCGTGTTGCTGCAAATCGTTACTGCGAGCCACAACGAGTCCTTTCCCGTTTTCAGTTTCACTGATTTGTGTCATACCGCCCACTTGTACTTGTCGGCCGTCGCACTGTTTTTCCAACGCACATACGCTATTCTATTTGCCAGTTTCCAGTTCGTTAGCACCGGTGGCGCTATAATGCTGAAATACATTCTTTCACTCTTTCCGTGTGTGCCAGCCAGGCAGCGTGTAACCACCTTCAAAAGAGACCATTTTGCAATGGTTTCGGCAGAAAGTGAATGGTGGTTACATTACATTCCTTTACTGTCGACGCTTTGTTCTCTGCCTCTGGTTTTGATTCTCAGCCTGTGTTTGTGTGTGTTTGTGTCGGTGTACCGAATAGAAACACTTTTTTTTGTTGTTGCTGCTCGTGTGCCCTCACACTCGAGCACGTTCTACACGCATCTTGTACCGCATTCGGCTTTCCGAATCGTTACCTTTTGGGTTACACATTTATCGTTACATTTGCGACCATTTCTGGCACTGCACACTAATGAGCAGTGTTGCCAAAAATGCAGCACTTAGCCAGGTGTTTCGGTGACCGGTTCTCCCGCAGAGCGATGCAATTAAATGCAAGGAGCGAGCGAGACTGCAGCCATTTTGGGTGTAGCATTTTTTCCTCTTTACTCGGCGTTGAAACAGAGATTGGGAACAGTGCCGAGCAATCGGTGTAACCGAAGCGTGTCCGGTGATTGAACCGTACCGTGCTGCCGTTCAATGGAGACGCATGGTTGCCCACGCAGTATACAGAGACACACATTTGCCGTGCAGCCCTTTCGTTCGGTTCTGTGCACCGTGCCGAATGTTACTGGAGCGAAGCGGAGTGAATTAGATGCGGTTCAATTAGCACCAGTCAAGGATGCGTGTCGGGCGATCGGCGACGGACGGACGAGGAATGGTACGATTTTCCATGTTGTCGCTATTCGCCGTCCTGCCGTCTAATTTATCTAATCTGCGATGTACGACTGGAAATGTCAGAACCAATACATCCTGGCCGAAATCTATCACGTCGGCGTCGGCGTACACCGTCGTGCACCAGATTTTGGATTTGACGGGGTTGACACATGTTCACATGTCGTCACCAAATGGTTGATGATGGGTCTTGCTGGTCATGTTTAGCAGAACTGGTATTGTGTCAGGCAAATGTGGTCCCGCAGCGAGGTTTTTTTGTTGCTATTGTGAGGACAAACAGAGAGCAGTGAGGTTTCCATTTGTTTTTTTCAATATCAACCTGAGGTCGGTAAACGTTCGTGGAAGGTTCAACGCTCAATAAATATCGTGACGACCTGGTATGATACGATTGTTGGAGAAATTGTCGTGCTACACGATGAAAAAGAGAGGCAGAGGATTATTGTTTCTGAAAGGAAAATAAAATAAAATCAACCATTTTTCTGTTTTTATTTTGTTTCATGGAACTTATCTACATTCAATTTCGAATGTGTCGTTTACTGAACTTGTCTTTTTATTTTGTTTTTTCGTTTAATTTCTACAGCTTATCTGGGCGTTAAGCTGTACAAAATGGAGCGACCGTGTGCGATGCTCGGAGGTATGTGTGTGAAGACGAGCGAGTGCAGCTCGAGGCCCGGCAAGGAAGGACTCTGCCCGGAAAATGGTCATCTGGGGGTTGATTGTTGCTACGAAGGTGATTACAGCTTACATTGCTGTGCGGCACTGTATGCAGATCTAATATTTTCTTCTGCTCTTTTTCACCTTTCCAGTAAAACCAGCGAAAAATCTCACCTGCCACGAGTACCGTGGAGCGTGCATGGATCGGTGCGCCGAAGGGCTGCAGCGTCCGTCCGTTGATTGTACCGAGGGGCAGATGTGCTGTGTGCTGGTTGGTTAAGCTTTGCTCTTAGTGTGCAAATGTTTCGATTTTTGATCGCATGGCAACGAACTCAAGCATCGTGCATCAAATCATCATCAAAACAAAAAAAAAGGAACGCTACGGAATGTTGCTGGCCGTTGGATGGTTGAAACATTGAACAAAGTGTATCTCGCTAAGTGCAGCAGGATTAGAGATAAAACATATCGAAAGAAGCTATTTAAAAGATGAAGGTATAAAAGTAAAGCATAAACCTAAACAAATTCGTTTGACTTTTTGTTGTTGTTACGATTGATGTGAAAGATTGAGAAAATTATTCTACAGGACACTCAGGAAACAACCATTGAGAGTGATACGTTTTGTTTTGTTTGCTTGATTTTATTTTTCAATTTTATGAGTCTCGCACGTGTTCCAAGCGCTATTCACAATCCTATCAACCACGGAGATGTTTTGAGCCACGAACTATCTATAATAAAGCATAATAATAAGAAACGAGTCGGCATAAAATATGCGTCGGAACTTATTGTTTGTTGAATTTACTAAACAAATCGGCATTTTGTTTAAAAAAAATTAGATATTTCTCATGGTGTAACGTTTCTTGTACTGCTGACACAGGTAATTTCATAGATAATTCAAGATTTTAAAAATCGAAACATTAAAACAAAAACAAAAATGTATGAATCAGACATCATGCCTGAGCTCATCTTTAACCAGCATCAGTCTCTTAAGGCAAACGTTCAACCCGTAATGAAACCCTTGGCAATAAGTTCCTTTACCGATTGCCATCGTTCCATTCCAACGCGATAGGTAGATCCATATCGACAAGACCCAAGCTGACACTAATTGAAGTCGAAACAAGATTTCAACATTTCGTACGAAGCTCTACTCTATCGGAAAAGTAAGACCAACACACAGCAACCGGAAAGCGTGCGAAAGAATCAGCACAGGCACAGACAGGCATAGGCAGTTGAAGTTGAAAAGTGGTAGTATAGCAGTGAAACATCGTTTCTGGCACTGTTTCCACGAGCACGAGATTAGGATTATGGTTGTACGGTTTTATGCCGAGATAATGGGAAACTGTTTTGTCTGGCAGTGCTTGAGGAAGCACTAAATGTACCTGCCTTTCGTGTTTGGATTGCTGTTTCTGGTGGCTGGCTTAACTATTCGATTCAGTCGGGTTTGAGCAAGAGGAGGCCTAGAAGACACAACACCAGCGTGTAGGAAAGTTTAGTAGCTAAGAAGTTCGAAACAAGGCTCGCAAACTCCCGGCAAACTCACTCCCGATCGATTTCTTCTTGCGTTGGTGGCATTTTGGCTATCGATTGTCCGGAAACCGGGAGAAGGAAGTCTAACCTTAGGTGGAGCAAAAACCTCCACCAGGGTTACAGAAGGAGAAAGAGAGAGAGAGAGAGAGAGAGAGAGAGAGAGAGAGAGAGAAGACGAACATTCAAATGTCGAATGTATGTAGTTGCGTTCGTAGGTTCGATATTCCGATTATTCCGCTCTATCCCAATGGGTATGGGTGCTCTGCCTTTTGTCTTGGGCATCTACGTGCGGAGGCATTCGGCTTTTATGAATAAATTAATATTGTGGCTTTTCGATTACCGTAATACTTGGGTGGGGAACCTTGAAGACCGGTTCGCCGGTTGGGATCAAAATCGATGCTGCTGGCTAAGAATAGAGCTTATTAGAGGTTTTCCGGTAACAGCCTGCATAGAAGAAGCGGCAGCAGTTGGAGCAGAAGTTTCACTGATTGTAGTTGAACCGTTTGCCCAGGAAAGGCCCGTGTTTTGGGATTCGATTCGACCTTACAGGTTATGTCACTGTTACTAGCTCAATTTTTAGGAGTATTTAAGGGCATAGTTGGGCTAAACTAAAAAAAAAAAAACAATTCTTCCAAGCCAAACATAAGAAAAAGAATAATTAAAGAGTTTAAAGAATTAAAATCACACTGGCTTCCAACGATATTAAGGTTTTCTGGCACAAAAACGAATGAGTCTCGTCCATCATAACTCCCACGTTGCTTGGACAAGCGAAAATCAATTAAAACTCTTCGGAAAAATAACCACCCCTCAGGCGGTACCATCAATACCCGCGTTCAATTGATTGATTCGCTCACTTTCCGAAGCATAATTGTATTGGACGAAATAATTTATCATTGAAAATTCATTAGAAAGTTTCGAAAAATGATGAAGCACGCACAACACCCAGAAAACCGATCATTCACTTTGTGATGTTTTGTAAACTTTCGGGGATGGCGCCTCAACCTACCGAGTGTTTTGTGCGTTTGGGAGTTAATTTTGGAGTTGCCCAACAAATCATGCAGCGAGTATAGCGGGCGTGGGAAAATAGGTGAAAAATTACTCCCCCCTCCCCCCCATTTATCAGAGCCGTCAGCCGTCATAGAAATGGTCCTAATTTACGTTACCTCGGGCAATGGTTGGGGAGTTTTACGGGAAGTCGCCAAACGGTTCAAAAATCGTTGTCAAAAATGCCTTTCCTGGCAGAAGGTTGGCATGGGCGACGTTGCTGCATTTATGGTTTGGAAACCGTCGACCGCAAAATCAGTTCCAGCTGATTCTGCCCCTCCACTAGATGGCTTTTCTCTTAGTCCTTTTCTAAATAGTAAATTGGATTAAAATTGCCCAATCGATTCGGGATGGTAATTTAAAATGGGTGTCCACAAAAGGAGGCTTTAGCTTTTGCCATGCCCAACCATTGGGGACATTGGGGACGACAGTTACCTTTGACCTGTTATTTGGATGGAAGTGAGTGTGTCGTGATGTAACGTTAGTTTGAAAATTGATAATTGGTTAGTCACAAATGTGGCAAACCAACCATTGATTAATCAACTAGAGTGTAATTAAAATAAATTGTAACAAGGAAAATTTGGTTCTGTTTATCAGGAACGGTTAGTTCAATTTTGTAGAATTTTGGATACAATTTAGGATTAAAATTAATCGCTTTTTACTATGAAGCATGTTAAGTTGCGTGCGTTTTATTAAATCCGTTAAATTTTAAATACATTGCAATCAAAGCTTTCGTATTTTAATCGTAAAAAGTAAGAGCAACGAAATGAAACAAAAAGTTTCAATTAATTGAACCATTTTTTACCGACTTCCATTTCCACTGAAAATTTGTTTCGATGTTGTTTGTTAATTATTTAACAACCGGCTGCAATTGCATCGGTCGAATGTAGGTCTCGCAATTTCCGAAAACTAATTCATTTTCAAAACATAATGCATGTAGCAAAAAAGGGAAGGAGAAAAAAAACGTAACACCCACTCTTAACCGGTGTTGCGGAACAGTGCTCGCAACATTTTCACTTCCGGTACCGGTTTTGCAGCCGGAATTGCAGGTCGACCCCTTGGTCCCTTTTGCTCGCTTACGCTTACACACCCAACAATCGTACCCAAGATCCTTGCGCACACTAATGCATTTGGGGTGAAATTTATAGCTCGCTTCCATTACGGTTGATGGGTGGAATTGCTGACCTCCTTCCTTTACAGAGAGCCCACACAAACACACTCACACATTTTAAGCTAACTGGTGATATATCACACATTTATTGGTAGGGTTCCGCATGTTGCAACAAGGCCGCGTTTCGGCGACGACGATCACAGTCGTCACCGGTGAAGTTTGTTCCGGGAAAACACGTCCAAGGCGAAAAAGCAACCATCACCCTCCGTGCTACGATAGGTAGGTGGCGTACTGCCTGTGATTGGAAGTAATGTCGTAGTAAATATCGAAAGGGCAGCCGATTTCTTTTTACCGGTTTTTTTTTTCGTTCTCCTTTGTCGTTGGCTCACTCGTATAACCCAGGTGAGTTTCTGGTGAGAAATGGTAAAAATCACGTACTTTCGAATTCGGTACACGTAACGACGGTATTGGTGCATGATTGAAGCAAACGTGTGGTTAAAACGGCGAAGAGTTAGGCTGCTTTGGGTGTGGAGTGGCGATAGGTTATGGTGAAAAGGAGATGGCCGCGCGAGGTGTACAATTTATTGCAACTAGCGGTATTAAAATTCGTCACTACGATCAATTCATTGCTTCATTGGGAGGTTTATTTCCGGCTGAATTGCCACGGCTCAGGGCAAATTGTTTCGGCTTTCGGTGAATATCGAGCGATGTGTTCTTTTAGTAGAAATGGTAATATTTCAAATGTCTTGTTAATATTTTTATAAGCAATAATAGATTCGCCAACACTTGATAGCTTAATTGTGATGTCTTCGCTCGGTGAGTATTGTCCTAATAACTGACTATTAGGATTCTTTGATTGAGAACGTTTCCCGATCTTATACCTATACTGCGTGGTATCTGAGAGTCTAGTAAGCCATTTGATGACCGGGAGTAAACTGAAACTCAGTGGAACTCAATATTTTTCATCCCTTATTTTATAAGACTCTTAAAACACAAAAATCCTTCGATGTCCTAGTAAATTACTGCATAAATGCTAGCGAAACACAGCGAGATCATTGGCTGGATTGGCTCATTGGCTGGATCAGGTGGAGTCAAACCTATTGGACATTAATTACTCCCTTGGATGAGAGTCTGCAGCCTTGGACTGACGGTGTCAGAGGCCTAATCATGTCATAGCAGCCCCCTCAATACTGAGTAATCCAAGAAGAAGAGGAATAATTTGATGGGACGAAACGTAACGACTAAACCTACGTTGAATCGTATTTAATAGTTTAATCAAGTAGTCGATACACGGATTTCAGAATACTGCCTCAAATTTTAGTATCGAGCGCACCAGTCTGAACTCAAAGTGTCTTTATGAAAATTTTATCGCCAAAATCTTTAGTCATTCAATGTTAAAAATTAAAGAATCTGAGGAACATTTGAAGCAAAATATCATAGAGCAACGTGAACGATAAATAACAGTCAAAAATTATGCCTAATGTCTTATGACCAATGACGTTTTCATAGAGTTTAATTTGTTCATTAAAATTTTAAAAATCAATGAAATTTTGGTCTTGGATTGCTCTAATGTTATAATATTTATATGTTGATAACTACATACTAAACCGACAAATTCACTCCAATCTTTCAAGGTTAGAATAAAGGAACAACTTTTAAGCATCATAGGACACTTGGGCAAGTTTAAGGAGGTGCAATTTATTACGAAAATTTGTAGTTGATTGCTCAAAGATATCTTCAAGCGTAAGTTTTCAAATAGACAACTCAATAGCTGTTAGGAATCAACAAAAGAGTAGTTGAGGCTGCTAAAACCTGGTACGAACATTTGACTATCCAGGCGCCGCGGCAACGCATCAAATCAAAGGTAAAAGAAGTAGCAGACTAATCGTTGTCCCATGGCAAGAAACGTAATAGACGAGGAGAAAGACAAAGTTTTTTTCATTCATTTTTTAAATCGGTCAAAATATTATGTAGCGATTTTTTTTCTGCTTAGCCACTCCGGACTGATCCGTGACCAATCTTCATCGCACAAGACTTAAATCAAGTGGCGAAGATGAATCCCGGTCTGCTGGTTTTAATTAGCGGGTCGCCGGCTATACTTCTTCGCTTGTCAGGCCTGTTCACTTTCGCTTCTTCTGCTAAGTGCCTTCGGAGACAGGGTAAAGCTTTAATGCAAAGAAGGTGCTATCGGAGCACTAGAACGGTGGAAAGAAAAGAATAATAAGCTGAAAAAAATGAAAGATCTCAAGAAAACACCGAAAACATACTACCAAACCCTTTTTGAGGGATGAAGATTTAAAGACCTTCATCAATTTGCTTGGTCTGTGTTGTGAAAGATTTTATCTTTTTTTGTTTTTCACTAGCTTATTTCAAATATTTCTCTCGCTTTCTCTCTCTCTCTCTCTCTCTCTCTCTCTCTCTCTCTCTTTCTGTATGAGGCCTTTTTCGCTTCCTGTGGGGTGGAAGTAAATCCAGAAGGAAAAAAAAAAGATCAAAACAAAAAGAAAAAGGTTTTAAAAAGTCGCAAAACACAGGCCCGCTCTACCAACCGGATCGACCTTCGACGAAGGAAAGCTTTTCTGGTTCGATTATTTAGGATTTCCCGCCCGTGCACACCTTGCACCAGGAATGTATCGATTCGTGTTGGAGTGGAGGTTACGTTTTTTCTTTGCGCATCAGCTTTCCACCCAGATATTACTGTGCTCAGTGAAAAAGGATCAGGCAACATAGTATGATTTTGAAAGTATTTTCGTTCTCTCCCTCTCGCACGCTTCTCTTAAGGCAGAGATTTAAAGGCCGGATGAGCCAACCCACTCACCTGCCACCAGCAGTCTGCTCTAGTCTCTCCCTTCACGATGAAACGGTTTTTTTCCTTCTTCCAGCAGAATCGCTCAAAACCGATAACCGTTTGCTGTTGACTTGAAGTGCCCTTAACGAAAATGCTGGCACGTGAAATCTTCACACGGTTCGTGATTTTCGGTACACACGACCATTCCGTGCCTTCAGCAGCAGTAAAGTGAAGTGTGTTCCGGTCTTTTCGAGAGCATCCTGCCAGCATGCTGGTTCCCTCTATATCGATGCAAATTTAAATAGAAACGATCGGACGTGATTTAAATTTAGTTTTCCTGGCGTTGCGTTGGGGCGGCCGGCTAGATCGCCCTGGACACACATTGGTAGCCTCGAGGAGACACAAACACACACACACACATAGATATAGAATATTAATTATAACATTTTATCCACCCGGCCAAGAACCCGGCCGTATCTCGTTCGTGCATAGAATCACTTCGATTTGCATTCGATCGAAGCGGGGCAGGTTTCGGGTGTACGGGACCAAGCCAGGGACACTGAGCCATCGGTTCGGTATGCAAATGGAAATTCAATCAAATGGATAACTTTTACCGATATCAAACTGGCAGCAGAGGAATGAATGCTAAACTGGCTGGGCTCGGGCGGGATGTGTGTGTGTGTGTCAGAATGGTGAAGTGTAGTTCTTTTCAAAACTGGAACCATCACCATCATCATCAACGGTCCCGGTTCTACTGAAGGGGATACCGGAATTGGATAATAACTGAAGTTGTGCCACTCGTTTATCATATAGAAAGGTACCGATATCGCTTCCTCGCTTTGTCGAGAGGTTTTGCAGAATGTCTTGTGGAAAATTCAGAGTCAAACCCAGGGACATCCGAGAGTGGTTCTGGATGGCAGTCGCAGCGGAGCTTGGGCTCGTTACAGGAATATATTTTTTAGATCAATAGGAATAACTGGCACACAATTGTGCAGGTGAGCATTTTGAATGGGAAATTGTGTATTTATCATCCTAAAGCGAACGAAGTGTATCGAGAGAGCGTCCTTTGCGAGTGTTTTGATATGGGTACACATCGTCAATTGTGTGTGTGTGTGTGTGAAAAATTATAATTGTATAATTGTATGGTATATTTGAAATTCAATTCAGGAGGCCTTGAATGGCCTCCTCGAATCAGTCATTTATTTGTACATTAGCTCATAACTTAACGTGTAATAGGGCGCGCAGAACGTGTACGATTGAGAAAGGAGGTCTGTGACAAGTCAGGTTCAAAACGATTACAGACTGCGAGTCAGCACGAGTATGACGTTCCTCTTGGTCGAGCAATGATCTAGCATAGAACGATCGAGGTGGGGCTTACAAACAATGACCGGAACTGATCACCGGCGAGTCAATCCGATTGTCGAGAAATCCTGCGACAAAAAGTCGGCGTGTGATGCCAGCCCGGCTTCACTTAGACCAGCCGAGCGCTCCTCTTCGCTGATAGTGCTGATTTCGTTTAAGTTACAGAAAATCTATGCTGAACGTAGCCTGCCCTGCGACGCTCTTGCGGACGAGTGACCCGTTGTTGGATCGCCTCCCGATGCGCGGCTGTTAAAGGCGACGCTGGTGCTGTTGGAGGAAGTCCGGCACGCCATTTCTCACTGCGTCGCGCTGTTGCTGCTCTTCGTGCTGCCAGTACTATCGCACGCTGTGCTATCCCAGTTTGGCAATGTGTGTCGCAATCGACTGAGCTGCCAGATGGGCCCTCGCCTCGTCCCAATAACTCTGGAGCTCGACCGTGATTCGAAGGGCGCAACGCGGCCCCAGGTGTCTACGTCACGCAGCATGAACGCTTCCAGGGTTTTAGGTTGCATCGGTTCTGGGCCTCCATCGCCAAGCGGCTCCTGTCGGGCTGCAGCGAAGCGGGAGCATTCGAAGATGACATAATCCGCATTCTTTGGAATGGCAATCCGGGGATGGCGTAAAGTTTCTCACAGACGTTCAGATACTCGCTTAAAAATCCGTGATGGGACGAGCAGAAAATGGCCACCATATTACAGATGTGTTAGGTACCTTAATAGTAATAGGGCGCCGCTGCTCATGGAAGCTCAACTTCGAAGGTCTCTGACACGGCTTTTGCGCTCCAGAATGCAGCCATTTAAAGCATAATTGTAGGTTAAGGGGCAGCTAATGTTACGATAGCACACTTATTGGCGCTTAGCGGGAGGCATTTCATGGAGCACCATGCCCGGAACGCATTCAAGTTTGCCTGCAGATGGAGTTGGTCAAATCGTTTGGGAACAAATCAGTGTTGAGCAACACTGAGGTAACTTGAAGCAGCAGCGAGCAGCGGATCATACACTAAATGCTCGAAGACTTTAGCAGAGGCGCAAAGCGTTGTGATTGAGTGATAGTATGTATAAGATTTATTTCGATTTTTATGTACCGGATTAAGGAACGAAGTTTTTTAGCCAGCAGGTTATGACCAAAGCCCAATGGATTTGCGGATACAAACAAGAAATTTGTCAAAATTATAGTTATAGTATGAAGGTTTCTTTTCGTACAACACAAACATTATAAAAGACAAACAACACACCTGCTATTCGCATAAACTTCTCTGTCAATGTCTTGTGTGACATGTTTATGTTACAATTATTTTAAGATAGAAAAAGCTCTGTGGTGAAAACGCTTGGAAATCATCTTTCCGCATCATTAAAGGTTTCCCAACAAACTGTGACGACCGTCTTGGATGGAATTTTTTTTTCCTGTCTCAAGCTTGTTTCCCGATGACAACACCGGTACAAGTGCTAGTTACAAAATAGGCCAACATAAACGAAACCATTGCCCTTGAAAGAAACTTGTTCTTCTTGCTAAACCTCAACAAAATGATGCGCTAGAAAGTTTGGTCTGCTGTCACGATAGGGCACAGTTTTTTTCTTCTTGTTGTTAGTCTCATTATACCAGTGCCTTGCAGTGAGCCTTCCTCTGCACTAGACATTACAAAGATGTGATGTGTCGAAATGGGGCCCCAAAAGTTTGTCGAGCAGGACGATTTTGTTAAACAAAAAAAAAAAAAAAACGATGAATACCTCTTGTAAGAAAAGTAAAAAAAATAAGCAAATATGAAAAAGGGCGCTTTGGGCGTGCGAGAGGTGGTTGTAAAGAAAGGAAGGAGGAAATATATATATAAGGTAATCAAAACATCCAGCACAGTGCCGGGTGTACAGTTTCGGCCACTGTGTACGTACGTAATGAAAGTTATTTTAATTAAAGTTATTTCTGTATGCCTACGCTCTTCACGCACTGGCAGAGTTCTCTATGTGTCTTTGTGCTGTGTTCATTTCCCGGCTGGCGTAACTTTTCCGGAGCCCATTAACCGGAAGCCCGGCATACCGGAATCTGTCTGTGGGGCAAGAACACTGTGTAGCAAAAGTGGACCGGAACTTTCGGGCGCTGTTCACTGTCAGGGGCACTGGTCAGGTTGATGTGATTGTGTGCCGCCCGGCTTCCCAGTGGTCCTGATCGAATGTGTGCGTATTGGTGGAGTATGCTTTTCCGGCTTCCGTACCGAAAATTGCATGATTCCATTAGAGATTGAAGAATCGTTTGGAGACGGGTGGCGTGTTGTCGGTGCTGTCGATTCATCGTGTCCTGGTGTGTTGATTTTTGGCGAAAGATAATCAACAAAAATGCTCTTCTGCTCTACCGAGCCGTTGCCATTCTTTAGAGAAGCCGGATGATAATGAATGCGATGTGATTGGAAACAAGCTGAAGGGATGAAATGGAATTAAAATTTTATTTCAATTAATGCGATAAATGATTTTATTTACAGTTGCTTTTGAACTAGTTTTCTTTTGTTATCATTTATTAAGCTTTCATTTCACCGACAGCATAAACCTTGTAGACGACGTATGGACGGCCTAGCCGTATTTTTGATCCAATTTTATCAATTAGGTGAAAATAAAGCGGACGTTAATTTTGGAAAAACGAAAACACATGTTAAAATAAATTTATTTTGTTCGTGCAAATGTTCAATTCGGGTTTTGAAAGTTTCAGCAAATAAGTTAAAGTTGCAATCGATGGCAAAGAATTAAAGCAAATCCTATTATCATTGTCTTTATTCATTTTATCAACAATAAACTAATAACGAAAAATATAATTTGAAATTCGAGTTTTGTAGCAAAATTGTTTCCTCCCTCCGATGAGAAAATTAGTTCAATCTCGTGGTCGTAGCTCCAGAAAATACAGTAATTTTTGTAGGAAAATTCGATTTCGAGTAACAAATTTGGTCTTGGTTAACAGGTAAGCTAGGGGGCGTCTGCATGCAACAATTTAAAAAGGTTTTCTCTTTTAAAATAAAGTTGAATTTTAATTTCGTGTTAAAAATGTATTTTAACATTTCAGTTACGAGTGTGTTTAGTAGTTTATATTAATAAAACTCTGTTTTTCTTTAAGCATCTTTAGCTAAAACTGTTTTTCACTATTAATATCGAGTTTCTTAAAATAAAGTTTATAAGTAATCGTTTCGTTTTTTGCATTAAATAAGTCGCATGCATCAATCCGTAGTTCTACGAAAAAAAACGAAACCTCAGATGTAGTGTAATTTAGTTTTTAAGTAAGTATTTCTTATCTAACCAGCTGGCGCAGACAAATAAACAAATGAAATGGAACACTCATTGGAGCATTTTCGTATAATTTAAAATATTAAAAACTGTTTTAGGCATGTTAAAATTTCCTCCACATAACAAAAAAAAGATGACGAATGAATGTAAAGATTTGAAAACTCATTCAAATGTATCGGTAGCTTAAGACGTTCTGGGTTAAAGTAAATATTTTTTTTTAATTATTTTGTCTTACCGCCTTTTACTCGTTGCCATGAAGTTATTATAGTGTAGATACGATTTATGTTATATTTATAATTATTTTGGTATGATGAGGATGTGATGAGGAAAATTGTTACAAATCCGATAAATCTCGACGTATGGGTAGCAAATATTGGACACTTATCGGACATAGAAACAAAGATATATGGTTGCCTCTAGTTCCACTACGCTTAGGGCTTCGAAAAGGCTACCACTGTGTGCAACAGCCCTAACTGGTCCAAAGGTCTGCACAAACAAATGAACCCTTTTTGTGACCCGTGTTAAGATGCAATTTGTTGTGAGTGTCAGTCGGGCTGAGAAAAAATGGTGTTTACGCTTAACTGCCAGAAGGTACAACGCATTCATCATGTTTACAGTAAGTAACGTATTTATGCCATACACACACAACGATAAAGAGAATTCGAGAGTAAAAGAATTTTTAATTTGAATTACTAATTTGCTGAAGACAATTTCTCGGGGTAGTAGAATGAAGCAAAATTAAAATTAAAGTAAAATCTGCTGAAAGGAAAACTTTTCATTCACTGCACGCCCATTAAAACACTGAGCAATCCATCAGAAATAAGTGGCGTTACGTGTATAGCCAGTCAGTCTCAGACAACAGTCGGTCCGAATCGTGCCATTCTCGACACAGATCGAGAAAAAGACCGTTCAAAGCGTGCAATCGGTATCGCTTTTGTTCTAGCTACGATTGGTAGCCCCTCCGTAGCAAGTTTATGCGTCACAAAATCATGAATCACACGTCAAAGTTAGTGGCCTACGCGGACCAGACAGAAGCGAGCGACAGAAAAATATTTTCAAAGCGCATACACACACACACACAGCACAGCCGCACTCTTTCTTCCATCATGGGGTCAGGTGGGATTTAGCATGTTCGCTTGATCTGGTGTAGACGTTTCCCCTCGCGGTTGGAGCTGTATCTGCCAATCCGTTTTCCATTTTATCTCTTTTCACTTCCCACAACCGGCTCCGGGGTACAGTACCCCGGCGCTCGATCGATGGATTCAGCTCGACACTGACCAACGATGGTTGTTCTCTCACGTCGACCATAGCAAACTTTACGACCTCGACCAGTCATGGTGGCATGAATTTGAGGATAGTCTCAGGGAAACGTTGTTTTCCCAATCCTGGTGAAATGAAAACACCCGTGCCTTACAAAAACAACACGAAAAACTCTCGAAGGTCAGCTCGGGGGGACCGGGCTGGTTACAAATTGAAAATGGCTTACTTTGTGTGAAGATTGTTTTGAGTAGAAATTTAATCAAAGCCAGGTCATGTCAAAGTTTGCGGGTTTAATGTGTGTTTCTGCTGCAGCAAAAACATCATCTCACATGGCAAGACAAAAACTGGGTTCGTTTTGCTGTTCTTGTGTGCTCCAGAACTGCAATGAAACATAAGGAAATGGTTCACAATGGAAAAGAAAACGAAAATAACATCTGCCCACAGTTGTCATCCGTTTCAATTAGCAAGCTGCAAAACTTGTGACCGAGAAAAACATATCTTACACTACTTTTTCGGATTAATTCTTGTCTGATTTTAAGACAAAAAAGTGACCACTTTCTGCCGGAGACATTTTCATTTTTAAATAGTTGCTTACTGTTCTGCGAAGATAATAAAACACCAGGTCCCAGTAGCAAGTTACTGTTTGCTACCGTTTGGATAGCATTTTGTCGCTTCTAGTGGTAGTGGTAAAAGAATAAGTTTAAGCTTAGAATCGGAACCGGTTAAATAGACGAAGAGAAACAAATAGAATGATGAACAGGGAGGAAAACTTTACACTCAAGAACCGAACTTTTACTAGCTGAAAGGCTTCACCAAAAGAATGGGAATAGCTTTCTCTTGCTACTACCAGTCACAAACTACAAGTGCAAAGGGAAACCACGAAACTAACGGCAAGATATGCCTTCTGGCTGGTCGAAATGGTTGTCTAATTTTGGGTGTGCTTCGTCCGGGAAGGCAAGGAAAGCGAACGGAAGAGACGAAGAAGCTACTAAACTAAAATAGCTCTGTTGCTGCTGGCTCGGAAGTTCTTAAGGATGCATCCTGCAAGACAGTTTCTGGGGCAAGTTTGGCGTTCGGAACACGGGGCAGTTTCCCCATGGCAGTGTGCATGTACAGCACCCAGCTCAACAGGGGAATTAAATATTCTGTTTTCCGGGCAACGGGGTTTAGTTAATCCTGTGCTGTGGATAATTTGTCGGATTTAACATCCTGTGGTTTAAGGACTGAGAAATTGATTTTATTTTAAAATGAAATACGGCGAAGGTTTTATGTACGAAGAATGTCTTTAAGGGTTTTTGGGGGAAAAAAATCACGCAATCAGAAGCACTCGAAGATGATACAATTAGCAA
Source organism: Anopheles maculipalpis (assembly GCF_943734695.1). Classification (NCBI taxonomy): domain Eukaryota; kingdom Metazoa; phylum Arthropoda; class Insecta; order Diptera; family Culicidae; genus Anopheles; species Anopheles maculipalpis. Next base: position 74,677,390 of record NC_064872.1, read on the forward strand.
TAGAGCAAATGGCTTATTGCTCAAGAAATAACCACAACCGCTACCGTGGTTACTCAATATCAAAGAACTTCTCCACTGGTAATTACGCTTACTCAAAGTTGTGAGAAAATCATCACCAGGCAATTCATTTCAATGTACATTTATTTTAATTTGCCCCGCTGCAAGTGAGCGAAAAAGTGCACGAAGTGCCTTTCTCTGCTCTGTCAACGAATGCCGTCCGTGAAACTCCCAGGGACGAGAGAGAGAGAGAGAGAAAAAAAGAAAATCATGGGCCATGAGTTGTAAACCTCCTGAAAGTTGTAGAAAGTGGAACTTGTTGAAAAAAATAAAGCAAATCAGCAACAAAAAAACTACAACTCCTGTAGCATTTATAAAAAAAAAACAAATGAAACGAACAAGAAATTGAACTCAACAAAAGAAGAAAGAGGAAAAAAATCAGTAAAAGTAGCAAAAATAAACTTAACTTTTTGCTAGCACAAATGCTGGTACGAAGGAAAGTTTTAATAACAGCAAAAAAAAAATAGCAAACTAAAAATGCAATAAGAACAGAGAAAGGAAAAACTTAACAAAACACCAAAGTGCTAACAACTCGTGGCGGTGGACAAAAATGGGGATTGTGTGATTGTGTGGGACAGGGAAAAAGTTTTGCAAATTTATTTTTCTCACATTCCCTCTTTACATTTGCCTTCTGTTTTTGTCAGGCAAAAGGGCACCAACAAAGGTGGCTGTTTGGTTGTGTGTGTGTGTGTTTATGTACATAAAAACAAGGAAATGATAATAAAAAAAAAATACTACCGCAAAACAACTAGCTGCACTAGGATTTTCCCCGAGGAGGTCAGATTTGTACAGAAAGCGAGTGTGTGTGTGTGTGTGTGTGTGTGTGTATGTGTGTGTGTGTGTGTGTGTGGAAAAAAGGCATAAATTTGCATCTTACTTTAGAGTCGTCTACCGGATGCTACGGAGGGAAATGGGCAAACAATGCGGATCTTGATAGGCGAGAGAAATAGTTGTCCGTATGAAATTGCCATCGTCTACTCATTCACAGTCCACAGACACGGAACTGGAAACGCTCAGACAAGTGACAGACTATTAAGATTGCACCGGAACGATACGCGTTGGTGCGAGTTGGTTGTGCAAGGCTTTCCCATGCAAGGCGTTCGATTAACAGCAATCCAGTTGGGCGGTTTGGTGTTTTTCGTGCCTTGCACGATCCTCAAATAGGCAATTAATGTCGCCGCAACACTAATAGAATTCTATGAAAAGTTTACGCTAACCGCACGACGAGTTTTAATGCGATGCGCACAACCTGCTATGCCGAAACAGGCAGACGACACGTTTCTAGGATCCGGAAAATCTCGGCCCGATGAGGTTGTGACGTAGTAGATAAGCGGTTTTTGGGAGCAAAACTAGATGCAGGCATTTGCCTGTGATGCACTTCGAAGCTGCTCCATACCCAACTTGGTGTGCACGTGCCGGGAACGGTGTGGTGGGGAAGGAAATTTTCAAAGCATAAAGGTAAAACCCGTAAGATAACGTATGCAAGCGTGCGGTGTAGATGCTCTATCGCATTGAACAAAAACATGACGGTAGTTGCAACTCACTAGTGCTATACATGTGGTAAGATATAATGGAGGGAAACTGCTGCTTAGATAAAGTTTGAATGGTGCTGCTGGTGGTTCGTGGCAGCCAGACTAGCAGCCTACCAGCAGCAGCAGCAATATGCTTAGATGAGCATCACACAGCTAGTTGGTGTTTAAATATGCATGAAAATAGGTTTGGTTGGAGCAAAACCACAGTTTACGTGATTTCAGCGTACCTGCTAATGCACTCACTATAATTAGCTGTGTATGGAACTTTGATTGAAAAGAATGTCATTAAAAGTTAGGAGAAAGCTTTTACGTGAAGCAAATTGCCACAAAAAAAAACATAAGTAGAATGATTGAAGTTATTTAATAAAAATAGAATAAATTAAAATGAATATAAATTTTCTCAATTGGCCACACGGCAAAGAGCCGAAATCATATAATTGCTTCTGCGGTACTGGGCAGCGGATGGAGGGATCGGGTTGGGGTGTTCGGCAAAAAGATGCGCGGCCTCAAGATGCATCCAACGGTAGGCCGGACGCCAGGATCGAACCACGAATGAACGAGTTATCACCGATTTTTCATGGGAATGCTCTTATTTTTCGCAATACCTGGGCAGCGGATGGAGGGATCGGGTTGGGGTGTTCGGCAAAAAGATGCGCGGCCTCAAGATGCATCCAACGGTAGGCCGGACGCCAGGATCGAACCACGAATGAACGAGTTATCACCGATTTTTCATGGGAATGCTCTTATTTTCCGCAATACCTGGGCAGCGGATGGAAGGATCGGGTTGGGGTGTTCGGCAAAAAGATGCGCGGCCTCAAGACGCATCCAACGGTAGGCCGGACGCCAGGATCGAACCGGGAATGAGCGAGTTATCGCCGATTTTTCATGGGAATGCTCTTATTTTCCGCAATACCTGGGCAGCGGATGGAGGGATCGGGTTGGGGTGTTCGGCAAAAAGATGCGCGGCCTCAAGACGCATCCAACGGTAGGCCGGACGCCAGGATCGAACCGGGAATGAGCGAGTTATCGCCGATTTTCCATGGGAATGCTGTTATTTTCCGCAATAACTGGGCAGGGGTTGGAGGGATCGTGTTGGAGTGTTTGGCAAAAAGATGCGCGGCCTCAAGATGCATCCAACGGTAGGCCGGACGCCAGGATCGAACCACGAATGAACGAGTTATCACCGATTTTTCATGGGAATGCTGTTATTTTCCGCAATAACTGGGCGGGGGTTGGAGGGATCGGGTTGAGGTGTTCGGCAAAAAGATGCGCGGCCTCAAGACGCATCCAACGGTAGACCGGACGCCAGGATCGAGCCAGGAATGAGCGAGTTATCGCCGATTTTCCATGGGAATGCTGCTGGGAAAATACCTCCTCCCCCACCATCTACCGTTATGGAAAATCCCCCTTAGTTTCCTTTAATATAGAAAACCAAGTTTTGGAGGTATTTTAAAAGATTTTTCAAGAAAGAAATTAAAATGAGCCTAAAAAACTTAAAATTGAAAGACAAACTTAAAATCAATCGGAAAAATATTTGTCGCGACGGAAAGAAATAATTTCCGGACCACTTTTAAAATTTCCATTTGCTACCTCCTCAAATTCATGCTCTCCTGTTACTCCCGGTCGAATTTTGCCGTATAAAAATTTCCGGATTTTTGCCACAAAAATCCGACCAGGAGCGACTGGTTGTAACAGGAGAACATGACTTCCAAGAGGTAGCTCGGGCCGGCCAAAAAATTCCAAAATCAGTTTTAAAAGTGGTCCAAAAATTATTTCTTTCCGTCACGACAAATATTTTTCCGATTGATTTTAATTTTGTCTTTCCGTTTTAAGTTTTTCAGGCTCATGTTTGTTTCTTTCTTGAAATATGTTTTAAAAACACCTCCGAAATTTGGTTTTCAATATTAAAGGAAACTAAGGGGGATTTTCCATAACGGGAGGAGGAGGGGGAGGGGGTATTCTGACAGCAGCATTCCTATGGAAAATCGGCGTTAGCTCGCTCATTCCTGATCCGATCCTGCCGTCCGGCATACCGCTGGATGCGTCTTGAGGCTGCGCATCTTTTTGCAGAACATCTCAACCCGATCCCTCCAACCCCCGCCCAGTTATTGCGGAAAATAAGAGCATTCCCATGGAAAATCGGCAACTGCTCGCTCATTTTTGGTCCGATCCTGGCGTCCGGCATACCGTTGGATGCGTCTTGAGGCTGCGCATCTTTTTGCCGAACACCCCAACCCGATCCCTCCACTCCCCGCCCAGTTATTGCGGAAAATAAGAGCATTCTAATGGAAAATCGGCTATCACTCGCTCATTCCTGGTTCGATCCTGGAGTCCGGCATACCGCTGGATGCGTCTTGAGGCTGCGCATCTTTTTGCCGAACACCCCAACACGATCCCTCAACCACCCGCCCAGTTATTGCGGAAAAAAGGAGAATTCCCATGGAAAATCGGTGATAACTCGCTCATTCCTGATCCGATCCTGCCGTCCGGCATACCGCTGGATGCGTCTTGAGGCTGCGCATCTTTTTGCAGAACATCTCAACCCGATCCTTCCAACCCCCGCCCAGTTATTGCGGAAAATAAGAGCATTCCCATGGAAAATCGGCAACTGCTCGCTCATTTTTGGTCCGATCCTGGCGTCCGGCATACCGTTGGATGCGTCTTGAGGCTGCGCATCTTTTTGCCGAACACCCCAACCCGATCCCTCCACTCCCCGCCCAGTTATTGCGGAAAATAAGAGCATTCTAATAGAAAATCGGCTATCACTCGCTCATTCCTGGTTCGATCCTGGAGTCCGGCCTACCGTTGGATGCGTCTTGAGGCTGCGCATCTTTTTGCCCAACACCCCAACCCGATCTCCTGACCAGTTATTACTAAAAAGATCCTCTTTTTGACTAATTACGCGACAAAGTTAATAACCAATCCATAGTATTAACGTTTTTATTCTTAACTCTATCAATACAGAAAGAATTTGAACTCTTTGTATGATATCAAGTAATGGGTCTAGTCTTAAGTCCTATTCCGGGTATAAAATTTTTGGTTTGGAAAAAAAACATCGAATTTTGATCAGTTGGTTGCTTTGCGCATTGCATACTTTGAGGTGCTCAGAAAAGCTTCGAAATTATAGATCTCGAAAGCTTTCTTTTCCTGTAAAGCAGGTTGCATATTGGCAGGCGGAAAAAAGATGCTATAAAAGCTGTTGAAATATTTCCAACTTATTTAAAAATTAATTTGAATTTGAAAATTTTTGCACGAAATCAGCTACTTCCTTGAAAGCATGCTCTCCTGTTACTAACAGTCGCTGTTGGTCTTGATTTTTGTGGCAAAACGGACCAAATTCGATACCAGGTAACAGGAGAGCAAAGCTGACGAGGATACAGCAAATTTAAAAGTGATCCGAAAATTATTTTCTTTCCATCACGACAAATATTTTTCCGTTTGTTTTTCAGTTTTAAATTGATTGTACTCATTTTTTGCAGTCATGTAAAAAAGTAACTTTACATAACAATAACTTATTCTCGTCTTTTGACAATACATCAAAAACTGTGAGAGATAGCTAGAAGTGATGCTCTACTAAGGGTCAGTGATCAAAAAACACATATTTTAAACATATTTGTTTGAGTTTAACTTTAACAATGCTTTTGGTACATGCAAATTTCCTCTACCCAACATAACGATACAAACCATAATCGAAGCCTCAATTTCCACTCCACTTATTGCCTCGGCAAGGTTAAATCCGTCACTGTGTGTAACTGATGTGTGGTGGAATGGCCAATTTGCCAAATTCAAATTGCACATCAGCTAGAGACTTGTTCAAGCAGAAGTTGCATCAAAGTTCAAACGAAGCTTCACAATACTTTATTCATTTGGTTTTAAGTTATTCCACTTGTTGATACACCTTCAACGTCAACATCATTCCAAAAGCAACGTGTCGATAAAATAAAGTGTAGTAAGTTCATTAAGATGAACCGATGGCTGATGTATATCGGTTAAAACGAAGTTAAGCTCATCGAATGTGGAAGATGGAATAATAAAATTCACTCTCGCGCGAACTGGAAAAGCAACGTTCCAAGCATCATTAGGCTGGCACGTTAAATAATGTTTGCAGCGTACAGACATCTTGACTACAGCAAAACGAAGGTAAAACACATGCGGGCCCTAGTGTCAGAGGTATCTGCTTAGGAAGAGCATTACGTAGGTTTTATTCTCTTTGAGAAGAAGCTTTTTTTTTCCTTCTCATGATGATTTCGACAGGTGCTTCCGTAATCCGTAAGCCACCGGTGTCGTGTGAACGGGCACAGCTTAAATTTATACGTACATTATGTGAAAAAAGTTCGATCAACTTTTCACTAAGCGATACAAATGGTGATGGCTTTAAGCAGGCTGCAGGATGGGTAAATAAAATTGAAAGTGGGAAGCAGAACCAATCCGCAGCAGGGGGTGTTGTGTGTATTGAATGTAGCTTAGTCATTGTGCAATCATCTTCAACGTCGTCTGAAGCGTCTGTTGTTTAATCCTTCAAATGTTTAGTCAGATTTGAACGTTAAGCCTTTCCTTTAAGGGAAGGCTTCACAACCTGCCGGTGCTTTTACGCTTTCCACGAAGAAAGACTGACTTCCGCGTGCTTGAGTTAATTTGAATACTTCGAAGGGCGAAAAAAGCGATGAAGTTAATTTGTTATGTGTTTGCTTCCGTTTATCCTAATTTTGATGGCGGAAGTACGTTAAATTTATGCACTTGTAGCACACCAAGACAAAAAACCGGAAGAGGTGTAGAAATAATTAAGATTTCAACCCCCTGACTCGCAGACAATGCTGATTAAATCGTAGTCGATGTGGAGCTGTTAAAGGTAGCAAATAAGAATGAATGCTTTCTGACGAGCTGGAACTTCCTTGAATGGAGAGGTGGATGGAAGGAAGCAAAGGTTTAGAAGGAAGCTGACTTAAAACCTGATGATGGTGTTTAATGGGCATTGAATGAAGCATTAGAACGTTTGATTGAAATGTATTTAATGGTGGTGATGAAAGTGAAAGGTGCAATGAGTGTGAGGATGAGTTTTCATTAGATGAAGAAGCTGAGCTGGGAGATTTTGATACCGTTTTAGAGGTTTGAGGTGATTCCAGAACAGCCAATAGCGTTTGATTGCGTCCGTAGCGTCGTGCATCAAAACCTTGTCCAAATGTACACGCGTAATACAGGCGCTAAATGATTCCACATTAAAATGCACAACCATAAACGATCTCGAAACGATGTTGTTTTAATTTGCCCTAACACACGGGCGGTACCACGCGTCGTACAAGTAAACAATGCGTACTGCAACCTCGATAGATCATGATGGCCTACGCAAGGAATCGTATTTTTCTTCGCCGTTTCAAGCCAGTCTTATGGGCAGGTTTCGGAAGGCGGTACTGTTCGGGTGGCGGTAATTAAATGCTGTAAATCGTCTCATTAGGAATAGAGAGCATGGGGCGTTATGGCGTATTTAAACATTCTTTTTTTCCATTGCTCGCTTTGCATTACTCTCTGGTGTTTTGATATGTGTGTGCAGTACAGTGTCGATCGATGTTTTGTGTTTGCTTGCTTGAATGTGCATCCTACGCAAATGTTGCCGAGTTGCGTTCGCGCCTGACGGCCTTGAGCGACGACTGGTGGGCTAGCGTGGGTTGTGTGAAGAATAATCGCACGGCAAAATAGAGCTGAATGGTTTTCTATTTCAAGCGATGAATTTTATAGAGAAGTTGAGTTTTTTGTTTGTGGAAAACATGTTAAACTTAACCGCTCCGTTTGAGTGATTCATAAAAATTCGCACATGGAATGGAAATGTGTTATATGCCTTTCTTTTGCTTGAGTTTTCTGTTTGCTACCTTAACAAATAACTAACAAATGAGACACTGATCTCAACTGAATTATTGAATAAAATCAATTGTTATTGGGACTTCTTCACTTAAGATTTTAACACTAATTGTCACGATTTATTCCATACATTTCGACTTTATTTCGAATTTAAAATTTGGTCTTTGTCGTACAGAAATTTATGGAAAAGTGGCAGAACATCAACCATTCTAGATTGTTTGAAATTACAACAACCAACATAATCTTTCTCAGATGTGAAGTTAGTTGAAGACTATCAAGACTTTTTGATCCAGACAAGCATTTTGGATCGGGGTTATGGTTGGGAGTTACTTGATTTATTTTTCAGCCAAACGCTGGCGAGCATTAAAAGTGATTCAGTGGTGAGAAGAATTTCAAGAGCCATTTTTGGCACGCAAAACAGCACTACGTGCGCGTATGACTTATTATTTGTGAATCATGAAAACTTAAGGCATTATACGAGTGCTGACAATAAAGTAAGGTCTCCAACGCTGCAACTTCGCCGGATCACGCGGTAGGCGAAATCTGGCAACACCGCCGTGTTCCTTGGTTCCCCTACAACCACTTTGGTGCTGGGTGAGGCTTCCCCGACCGCTCAGTCTTGGCTGAGCAGCCGTCAACGATGGAGGTACCCCTCGCGTCAGCGTCCAAGTGCGAATTGCGTTCTGTTCACTTTACGAAATACGAATCGTCAGGCTCGTTTCGTCCCGTAATAAGAAAAATGCCAGATGTTCTAATCCATAGCTGACAGCTCACATGATGAATATTTTCGTACGTCCAGAAAAGCCTTCAAATAGTAGCACACAAAAATACACTTCTTTACATAAACTCGCACAGCTCGAAGCTACTGTTTTACGAAGAAGGGCACAAAACACAATCCCGTCTATCTAAAAGAACTTTTCAAGAAGTTGTACGATGACAGTGTACAGATTATGGAGACAAATTCTCGCGCTTATCACCATCCTCATCAGCCCCGTACATTCGGTCGGCTATTATGTCCGGTGTTTCCATTCCATCGATGACGAGGGTTCGCTGAAGATAAGCCTTGTTCTAAGCTGCTGACCTCGATTATCGATTAAAAACGGAAGGACCTTCGGACCCTTCGGACGAGCACCGTGACGTGCGTGTTTTGTGGTTACACTGGTGAACTACAACCAATGTGTTCCGTTTTCGGTTCGGAAGCTCTTGGAGAAGACGCCCAAGTTATTTATCCTTCGCAGAGTAAACGATGTAGACACATTCGTCACAAATTTATAAACGCAGCTTTAACCGTCGCCTGGCGCAAAATAAAATGACACGGTGTTACATCCGTTCAAAGTTTTAAGGATTCGGTCCTTACCGGCGTGAGTGTGTGTGTGTGTGTGTGTGTGTGTGTGTGCGTCATGATGTTTTTTTCCGAATTCTCATTTGTCCGGAAGCAGCAGAACGTTCCCCATCCAATTGAAAAAGCCGAGTGCCATTCAATCCCGTCTCGGGCTCGCAGCCTGGTAAAATCCTTGACCCACGATAGCAGCCTGGTGGCAAAAAGCAAAAAGCGAACAGGTAAAAACACCAAACATCCCGCCGGCATCCGACGACATTGGAGTTGGTCGTTCCAAGCTGGGTCGGCCGCACTCGCTAATCCTTCCGGCTATTTTTGAGTGATATTTTGTCTTTTGATGCGTACCGGGTTCTCATTTTCTGCACCGGCACTGTTATTTCTTTTCGCCCGGAAGACTTGCATGCCCTTGTTCGTGTTCCGTCCGCTGTGTTGTGTGAGGTTGTGTTTTCACTTTTTCATCTTGTTCCATTCTCCAGCTCCCTTGGTCTGAGGTCTCTGAGGACCGCATTTGCCTTCGAGTCTTGGTTGGACGTCAGGTTGTGCCTTTGTCAAAGATAAACACGTCCACGTACACAGCTCTCATCAGAAGGGAAGAAACACCAGGTAGTAGTGGCCTTGGAGTGCGTCCTGTGTAGGTAGGTACGAAGTACTGGAGGCAAGACAAGAAAAAGGAGCTTTCCCAACGGGTAAAGAGCCCTTTCTCATGGCGTATGATGAAGCGAGGATCATTTGTTTTGGCTCATATTTGAACAACGTTCCCGGCGTACCGTACCAGCGGTGGAGGACCTTGATTTCTCGCCGACCGACCACCACTTCGTCCGCCAGACGTGTCAGCGTGTATGATGGACTTAGTCATGTTATCCTTTCGGCTTTCCCTGAGTCCCTGTTTCTCTCCACCTTCTCCACACCACCCTCCAGAGGAAGCAACCGGAACCCTGTATGCTTATTTGTACAGCCGGAGCTTGTCCGTAATTGGCATCGTGCATCGTGTGCGGTGCTTTTGGAGTCGGTATGTGCCGGTTGTAGGTGTATTTTTTACCGGATTTTCGTAGTGTCGTTGTGATGGAAGGTAGTATTATGATTACATGCTTTGACAAGAACTTACGAAAGGAACATAAATTGTTTGATGCTTCTTGGAGCGGTTGGCCACGACAGCGCTGGCAGGTAGGGTGGTATTGTTTTTTTTCTCGGCTAATGAATGGCTAATTTAGTTAAGGACTCGTAGGACACATGTCTAATCAGTTTTGGGTGGCGTGAGTTAGGCTTGAGTTGGAATACAATCAAAAAAGGGTACAGCAAAAATACCTTCACAGCTATTATAATGTGTGCAGTGAAAACAGAGACTGATTTTAACATTTTTTCATACAAAAACCTTTCTGCTTACTTCCCATAGAATTTGACATCGTACAGTATATTCTACGCTACATTGCAAGGCCATGGCATGCAATATTGTAGCTGGTAAAGACGACTAAAGAGTATCCTTCTAGCTTTGAAGCTGCCGCCAACATTCCCCTCAGAATTCACAGTATCTGAGCAAATGCCGAATGAGAGCATTATTGGCGTTTTTGTATTTATTTTAAATTTACGTAAATCACTTTCAAAATCCTCAATGTCTCAGGATACTTTAGAACCGAGATTTGCTTCAAAAAACGACATCATTGCCTTACTAAAACATTTCATTTAATTAGATTCATAAATTCTTCAATCTTCCCTTAAAACTTAGGAGCCAGGATAAAGCTTAATTTAAAGCAGGATTGCAGCTTTAAATGCACCAAATTCCACCAAAGCTTCATAACTTTCTGGCCGTGTGGCTTAAGCGTATTTGCACAAGCTTCGTTGGGTTTCTGCCGAGGGTCAAGTTGCATTTCCCTCGGCTGGACGAGTACTTTCGACCCGAGTCGTTTTGAATAATGCTTCGCTGTGCTGCTGCGAATCCAGACCGGCCCGACTGGTTTGCTTTTTTGTTGGTGAAGCGTGCTGATGGATGGGGTCTGTGGCTGGGACGGCAACGATGATAAGGATTTTGATTTAGTGAGATTAGCAATACGGCCGGCATTGGGTCGAGGAAGTCTCGTTTTGCTAGCTTCAGCTGATCCGCTCGTGCTGATTGGATTGCATTTCCATGGTCGGTTGGTAAGCGCGTGGTTGTTTACGTTGCATAGGGCGAAATGCCTCTTTTGCTGATTAGAAATTGGGTTTTGAGACACCGCTCCTGTCAGTAAAACGAGAAAATTAAACCAAATAGTTTACCTTAAGCGATGAACTTTCAGATACAAAATCCTGCTCTTACGTACGACTCTGTCAATCAATAGATCCCAATTATAAAACCGTCCACAACAGTCAAAAGTGTATCATTTATCTCAGTTATGAATGTCAGTGCTGGTCCCAGAGCGGCTTTAGGTTTCGCCCCACAAAATGACCCCAATCAAACATTTATAAAACAAACCACCACACACACACACACACACACAAACACAGCGGCAATGTTTGCTCGAAATCCTGTAACAGCAAACAGGAACGTCACATCGCCGCATCCACCACACAAGATACGACTCCGGTGCAGTTCCGAAACCGGTTCGGATAATTTGCAATACCTCCCGGGAGGCATCCGCCTTACATGATCCGCCTCCCCTAGGTGGATTGTCAATTCACGCAAACGGCAAACATCCATTACCTGGTGCTGATGTTTACTTTTCAGTTCGACTGCATTATTTATGTAAATGTCCCGTACCGAAGGCAAACGGAATATCCTGACAGGTGGACGGTACACGGCCAGGTGGCGTGGATGGGTGAATTCCAGGAGAATTCATCACCCAGAACATTGGAGAGTGGATCATGATGTAGGCCCGTTGTCTCTCTCTCTCTCTCTCTCTCTCTCTCTCTCTCTCTCTCTCTCTCTCTCTCTCTTTGTTGGTGATTCATCATGCAACCGAACGGCAACGGGCGGGAAATCATTTGCTATCTTTCGAATATCTGATTCTGAGCAAGTGATAGACGGACACGCATCACCCATTCCGTCGTTGGTGTTGGCCACTTTGCTTAGATTAGCAAATGAATTGTGTGTCTCTGCGTGGTGGTGTTTATTCGCTAGTTCCCCGGGAAGAAAAGAGGAATATTGAGTGAAAGGGGTTTCCCACCATTTTGCCGAAAGCAAACAGTACCCAAACATGCTCACACACGGTGGCTGCATCAGATGCGACCAATAGGCAAGATCTTACTGGATGTTGCGATGGACGTATGATGGATGATGATACGCTAGGACCTTGCATGATGTACGATTATAATGGAACGAGTCTATCGGTTTTCGGGCGTTTGCCACACAACACAACACAGCTGGATGTGCAAAAATCGTCCCGGATCGCACCGAATGGCCTTTGAATGTCTGGCAACGGTTTCAAACATGGGAAGTGATTGAATTATAGCAAAGCCTCGTCCTATTCGGTGTCGTCTAACGGATGGATAGTTCGAGCACTTTTGTGGTGGTGTGGATTGTCCTGTTGTTATACTTATATATGATGCCATTGTCGAAAATCCCATCTTTCCATTTAATTCTGACTGTGGTCTGTGAATACACGGACAGGAACGGAGCTAGCAAGTGATGGAGTTGAGATGAAATGCAAATTTGTGTTCATGTTGCTTTTGGCTGGGAGATAGTTTAGCCTGTTTGGAAAATGGAAGATCATAGGATCGATTGTGCTTGCTGTTGTTTGTCATTTCAGCCGATCTGCTGGTGCTTTCTGACGCAATACATTTCTGGACCATGTTCTCATAAATATAGTGTGAATAATAGCTTTAGGTGCTTTCAACCTTCTATTTCTGATCGTAATTTTTAACGAAAATAACCTTGAAAGTATAGAAAAGCTTAGACGATGTGTGTTTTAATGACAATTTTCACCGGACAGTTAGCACGCTCTTTTATATTTTATTTTTATTTTATAAAATTTACCAAGCTTCCCTGCACTTTGCTTCATCCTATTATTAACCATTATGATACCAATTATTTGAATAATTTTTAGGTAAACATGAAGCCACAAAGCAAGTATATATTCATTTTCAATATAAATATTGCTTGCGTTCATGAACTGTTTTAATTTCCACAAAATTCATTCACACGCTCACATTGACTCCACTCACTGTGCGTGACGACGTTTTCATATGTCCACTTTGCACAATAAATATTGGCTTGCAATTCCCAACACATCTCAAGCCTCTTACCTTATTTGTTCTCTTTCCTTCACCTAAATTAAACAAGAAATGTTACCAATTCTGGACATCGGTGAACATTGATATGGCGTAAGCGACTGTCATTCGTACCAAAGCAAACAAAGAGCGAGTGGAGCACTCGGTACAAGCTTAAAGCCTACCGGAATCGAAAGCAATCTTAAGAAATGATAAGAAATTATTCCCACTTTAAATAGTTCTGTTGGTGGCAACATAAAGCTTAAAGAATTCAAACACTGTTTTACCCGAGCTCTAGATACATTCTTCGAATTAAAATAACTCGTTTAACTAATTAAAATAAACCGGCTTCCGGCATCCAGCTTCTGCGTGCAGCACAGCACTGTTGTAATTCTAGCAAAAACCTCGAGGGTGAGCCACTCGATGCACTTTACCCATCGAGAGTGCTAAATATATTTGCCAGCATTCTTCAACAAAAACCCCGAACAGGCTACCGGAGCGCACATAAAATCTACAGACTCATCAGCATCCGCACGCCTCGTAAGTGCTCTTGTCTTGTCGAACTCCACTCCAACTCGTAGTCGGGTTTACCCGCTCGCTAGAGAGTGCTTTAAGTTTCTTACATTCTTACGAACTTATCAAGACTCCATAAACGGATACAACACACCAGACCACTTTCCTGGCCGTGTGGCTCTTCCCTCTTGTCTTGAGGTGAATAAGAGGAAGGAATTGTGCTGATATGGAACTTTTCGTACCATTTTTCATCCACACATTTCCAACACTGAACAGTAGCTCGAGAAGTAGCTTTAGGTTACATGGCTCCACTATCTCCCAATGGACTGGTTCGCGCACATCACCTGGCATCGAATGGGAACCGAGTTGATGATGATATAATTTACGTGAAATCATCCTTGACGTCCGGTTTTCCCATGGAGGGGAAAAGAATTAATTCTGAAGCCTTTTCACTGAGCCATTCCCGGATGGTTGGCTTCCGGTCGGTGCTTTAGCACCTCCAGAAAAGCACACATACACACACACACACAATTTCTAAAGCTTCTCGAGCAGGTGCTTCCATCGCTTCCACTGCCAGTATGCGAGCGTAGGTGTGCACCCAGTAGCCGAAAGAAAACCGATTGTGCAGCAACACAAAACAGCACGATTAATAAAGCTGTTGATAGCATTAATTTTCCGGATGAAGCAATTTAATTTTCCCCCGAAAGTGTTATGTTTTGTTTCATTATCGTACGGCGGTAGGGCAACACTATTCGTCTCGGAACGGGGTTGGAATCGGGCCACTAGGGTAGTGGGTGGAACGTCTGCATCGAGCAAACGATGCTCCAAGACGATGACAGTCCATTTAAGCGTTTGATGTCTTGCAGTACTTTCTGTTGCTCGTACTTCTCCATTATCATTACAATGGGTACGGGCGCTGTGCTTGGTTGCGCTTTTGTGATTCGATTCACAGTTGCTGGCACGTTATCTAACGCCTGGATCGATGCTATGGCGTTCCTTTTCACAGCACTAGAACGTTGGCTACGAACCGAATTCGCAGCAGTGGATTCAAACCTTCCACCTATTGTTTTGAATTCCAAGTAACTCGATTGCGTTGTTTGATCGTGATGGAAGACACTGTCGCTTCGGAAGATTTAGATAGTCCAACGTCTGACTGACATGGACGAGCAGAAGGTGTACACACAAAAGGGTTTTTGTTTCGTCCCGGAGGTTCTCGGGCTCGTTGGAATGTATCCGAAAGAGATTTGAAAGCTATGACACGATGTCCTCTGGGAATGGTTTTGATACGTTGAAGGAAAATTAAGTGGTGTAGAAGAAAATATATAAGATTAGAATTGTATAGATCGCTAGAAAATTTACAAAACTAGCCAAGCACTAAGAATACCTAAAAGTTACTTGATTTGTTTCAAATATTCTTCACCGTGCTCTCGCTCAAACTGCGTGCAGAGTTGATAATCAGGATGGCATGAATTTATGTATTTATGTTATGGAAAGTTATTTTTTGAAGTCGTGGAATGATTTAAAAAAAAGGACTGCTCAGAGTTCTGCGGACCGAGCCTTTTTCTAGTTTTCTACTTCTTTTTTTTTGGCATAACGAGCCTAAGGTCACACTGGCCATTGAACGGCTTACTAGGCTTGCCGAAACCACGTAGTTCGATAGCCAATCTTCCCTATGAAGGGACGATCCAGTTGTGCCTTTTTAGTACTGGCACTAAAAAGGCTGTTGCATGCCCCACAGGATCGCCCCTTTCTAGCTTTAGCAAAGCTGAATTACAATTTAATTAGACCATTTCAGAAAAAAGGAATCTTGAAGTTATTCATGACTGTCGTTAGTTTACTTCTAAATGGAAAGAACGTCATTGTTAGAAATAGGATAAGAAAAATTCTTGGTTGACGTTACACAAAGATTCTTGCACATTCAGTGTGTATCATAGAATACATAGATCATCTTTTGTTTTCTATGCTTGTTTTATTTTATGTGTTTTTGTGAGTTAAATTACAGGCTTGATTTTGTCTTACAACTCACCGTTCACTAGCTCACGCAACACAATTGTAAACTTATCTATTTTTTCCAACACTTTTTCGTGTGTTCTACGTTCGCGACATTGTCTTTAATGTTACAAATATTTTATCTCACAAGGACGCACAGTGATCAATTCCTATCCGACGAAATGAACCGGATCCAATAGAAAACGTCTCTAGGAGTTAAAAATATTGAAACAATTTATTTTCCCAACTGCCACATGCAAAATAGCGACGCACCACGCACCAATGCAAACCATGACGTGGATCGTCATGCATCGGCTGCATCACAGAGCATCGAGCCAAACTTCGAAACGGTCCTGATATAAAGTTGAGTTTTATCTCCCACATTTTCCACCACATTGACCACCAGCGCCAGCAGTGGACAAGCGTTTATTCCTTTTCGCTGGCCGTGATACGCGTGATGCCGTGGAATTGTCGCCATCGTCGTCCGGTACTTTCCGATATTATTCATCATTTTGTCAGTTTCCATTTGCATCATCCGCGAGCCGCTCGTCCATGAAAATGTGCCACAAATGCTTGTAGCTCTGTGCTACGCTGTGCTGAAGTGGAAGAGCAAAAAGGTAGTGCGAGTGGAAACAATACGCGAACGAAAACCATTATCATATATCCGAGGCTTTAATGTTTTCCGTGGCCTTCGGTTCCGGTGGCAGTACATCTTTCGTCGGTACGGATCCGTAATCTTGAAGGATCCGTTTACCACGGAGTACCGAGAGCGTGGCAAAAACAAAACCACGCTGGGAGAAGATTTTGGACAAGATGAAACATTACTTCGAAGGCATGGGGCTGGCTGGTGTGGCAAATGCACGCAATGGAAACGATGTAATGTTACTACCACTTCGCACCACTTCGCGCTAGCATCTTACCGCGGCCAGCCAAGAACACGACCAGAGGAGTTCTTGTACACGGTCTAGCATAGCTTATTCCCTTGTACAAGCTTCTAGTTTCATGGTCGTGAGCGGCTGGGAACGTTTCGCAGGCAGTAATGGAAACCGTATTTTTGCGCAATATGAACCTGATACTGCACATAAACCATCGAGGCCATCGAAGTGTATATGGCGTCTCGGCTTTCGAACGTCTTTTTCCCACAGTTTCTACGATTTTCCCTGCTCCCGGGCGGGCGTTGTGTTGTGTTGCTGATTTTTGGTTTTATTTTGTACTGACTGGATCGATTTGTTTTGCTCTCGGATGGTACCGGTATTATGTGCTTACTATTGTTTGTCCGCTGTTTACTGCTGTTATATCATGCCTCAATCATCATTTCGCTACAATCTTGCCATCGCTCATCCTGCTGACTGGTGTGGATGGTGCGGGAAGTCATCGGAATGTAACCTCATTCCGAAAGCTCTTAAAAAATTATCGACGGGAAGTGATGGGAAAATATTTATTGTGTGCTTGTGACCGACGAGAATGATACCTCAATTTCGGTACGTTAAAAGCTAACAAGACGATCGACATAATGGTGGCAGAGAGGAAAATTGTCATTGATCTTCGAGGAGACTCAATGGGAGGGTGAAAATTTGTGTTCATCAATCATTGAGGCATTCAAACAGTTTTGTTTTAAGATAATCACTTTAACGTTCAAAACTTGAAATGTAGCTTTATTTTATTAAAATAAGGAACTTCACATCACTACAATATCAACAAATTCCTTCATAAGTAACGCTGCAGTAAGAGCTGCAATCAAAGTTCTCTAAGTGGAAAGGAAAACTAACCTCCACCTAAACAACTCACCCACGACTGCATCAATTGCCAACGAAACTGTTGTAAAACAATGTAATGAAAAGTATGCTTATTGCATTGCCCCCGAGAACAATACGAATGAGCATCGAAACAAAAGCATTTTCTTCCGACGAATCCAGCCAATCCAAGACCGTTCCGCAGCACGAATAAACCGTCCTTTTCCGTGCATGGTCGCCGATTTTGCCGGGCACAATCGGTTACGGTTCATGTACGGTTCTTGCTGCATACAAGAAGCCCCCAACTGCTCCAGCTTGACGTCACACAAAAAGGCAATGACGACGGTTCGCCGTGCTTGTGCGACAACACAGATGGAATCAACTTCTGGTGTCTGGTTTGAATTGCTTCTGCATGGTGCAATACGGGCGTAATGTAGGTTAATGAGTGCTTGTACACCATTGGACGGGTTTCCCATTCCAAAGCTTCTCCCCCCCACTGTCTCATTACGTGTTGGCCAACTTCGACCGACAGCTTCGGGTGTTTGGGGTTGGATTCGTCGTTACATTCGTTTTCTGTCGCCTTGCTGTACCTCGGTCACCAGATGGATGGATGAATAGGCTGTTGATGTGTTGTGTTTTTGTCTACTATCTTCAGAACTCATCATCATCTTTTGGCTTGACGATACTGTGCACAACAACGATGGCCCTGTTTGGTTTTTCCATCCCCCCCCCCCCCCATTTCCCCTAAGTCCAAGACATCCTTGCCGTTGAAGAGATTTTGTGTTTCCACACTCATTTCATTCCCACTTCTACCGAGCCCAAGTTGTTTGGGTGTTGTTCCTGAACATCTTTTGTATATGCGCTTGGGCGCTTGTGATTGAGTGTGTATTTTGCAGGCCTTATTTTACCCAAGATGACAGAGCAGAAACGAACTAGGCCGGTGAATCGGTCGGTTCGAGTTCTGATTGCTTTGACGAGTTTTTGGGATCGGACCTTCAAATCGGCTACCATTGTGTTGCGCTAGCCATTTTTCATATTCTCGATTGCTTTAATCTTCCCTACTTCCTCCAAAAATCAAGGGGAGTGGAATCAGCGCAACTGGAAGGTTCGTGTGTAGTGAGGCTAGAAACTAGAGAGACGATATTTTGTGTGTTTGTTTTTTTTTCTTCTAGAAGAAAATCAAAAGGACGAGCAAATGCAATAAGACAAAGTACCCATCGTCCGTTTTTCTAAGAGGAACGACATGAAATAGGCAGAGGGGTAGCAGGACCGCAGAGAAGTTTCCTCGGCAGGCACAAAACCATACCACATAATCTTTTTGTTTTGCTTCCCTCGATGCCCGACGGCGCGTCCGTTACCCATCCATGCGTTGTCGTGCAGTACTGGGCGCCTCCATTCACTGGACTTTTCTGCCGGAATCGACTCGTTTGACGCAATGATTCAAGAAGGATCAAGAAAAGATTTTCCATCACAATACGAGCTAGATTATGGTGTTTGTGTGGCTAGAGACAAACCGAGGGGCTGCTGTAGCAGAGGCAGATAATAATAGGATAGGAAGCAATTGGACAAGAAAATAGTGTTCACCGAGCTTAAATCGTTCGAATCATGCGAACGCACAAAATGCTCGTTTGGGAATGATTTCTTACCGTTTAGGAAGTGGTTTACTGGAAGGGAAAAGGAACAGGGAAAAGGACGGAGCAGTGAATTATAAGGGATGCTTTTGTTTTGTGATGTACGATGGTATAAAACTGTTTAAAAATTATGAATGTATGCATTGAAACACGCAATAGACAGTAGCGTTTGTTAAAAGATTTTTAAAGTAAGCGAAAGAATATTGCAAGAACATTTAGGGAAAATTCCTACCGAAACTGTTGAAACATTCTACAATCAATGTTTCTTACTCTTTGTCGCAATCGATTCCCTTGCGGTGCTAAAAATAGACTCATTTGAATTATGCCCATGCTCGTTTTAACCCTACAGGCTTCTTCTTCAAAAGCAAGCGAGGCTCCATAATCTCTTAATCTCTTCATGTTTTTGCCCTTCGGCACACCGTTCCGAATAGCCACTTGATACTATGCCAATAACTTTTCTTCATTTCGATTTCCCAAAACATGCACAGCTTTGTAGCAAGAACCGTCCACAGTTGGCTTCTCATCTACGCCACCCTGGAAGCAGTTTTTGATTATTCCTTCCTTCTTTTGGCCTGTGTGAGTGCTAAGCTTCCGTTTTACTGCTCCGAAAAATTAGAGCTTGTCAATCAAAACCGATGCTATCTAAAGTGCTTCGTTCACTGCGGGCTTTGAGACGATACGTTTCGAACAGGGGCAATGGAAAAACTTCGTCAAGGCTGGTCCAGTGGTGGTGGTGGTGGTGGTGATAATTCAGAACCGTGGTTTTAGTCTCCCTTGGGAAGATGTACGAGTTTGTAAGGTTGTGCGCAGTGTAAGGCTGAACGAATTTGGGGAAAAGTTTACGGTTTTGTGGTACTGGCTTACCACATTGGGCTACCGGTGTAGGCTTTGGGCGTTTAAAACCTGGATTTTATCAGCGACGTGCTTGATACGGTTCATGAAAAAGTTTTTTGTTTAGATATTGTATCACAAGTGCAATGCGGAAGTTGTGCAGGAATGCTGCTGTATGGTGCCGGAAGTTAATGAAGCACTTGAATGTTAACTTAGTTTCGAATAACTATGTTCAAGTGTTTTTGTACTAAACAAAATATTAAATTGCAATAAGAATTTATATTTTTTCATACAAATGGATGCTTGAAACAAAAAAATTTTTTTTTGTTCAAGCAAACATAAATTGTTTTCTTGATTCTATTGCATCGCACAAACAAATAAAAACTTCGCGGCACATGGTTTATGTTTATAGTACACTTCCTTCCTGCGAAAGCAAAACAGTATATTCTCCATGAAAAAGTAACTCAGTTGGAAGAACGCTTTTCCTCGGCAGCACTCTCAACGACAAACGCGTGCAACTGAGTAATCTATATCGAAAGGACACTACAGTGTAACATACTGCTCGCAACACATCACAACACAACACACATTACCCCGACGGTGCAGAAGGCTAAAGTGGCACGGGGAAATGTAAAATAAACAGATTGTAAAAGCTTTTAAGCGAGCACCAAAATGGTGGTGCAAGGCAAAAACCCCCAAAGGGAAGCGAACGCACTCCGGTACCGGTGGTAGTAGAATTTAATGAGAATAGAGTTCCACTCCATACGCCTTGCTTCGCCGTCCGATCCAATCTAGCCGGCGGCACAAAACGACGAACTTCAAACGGGGGCATCCGGGAAAGGTTAAGGACGAGCATTCCTCGTGTGATGTGTCACAGCCGCGTAGCAAAACTCACCCGGTGTTCGGTTGATAAGCGAGCCAGCCCTTCTTTACCGGTGCGTGTGAGACACGGTGTTGTGGAGTTGGCAAAGCCCGGCTCTACCCTGGCGCTTCGGCAATAAATACCACACACGGTCGGGTAACCGACATCACACGACCGTCGACAGCAGTGTCTCGTGATGGATAGACGACTGGATGGATGGATGAATGGCTGGTTGGTGCCCCGGTGAGTTGTACGGCTCACGACGTCGGGCGACGGAATGAACGAAAAGAAGATTAGAAATTATTTTCACGCTATTTATAATCTTATAAATATTTATACGCAAAAAGATAAATTACAGATAAAGGGGAACCAGGGAAAAATGGGAGGTAGTCCATCGATTTGTGTATATGTTGGTCGTGTGTGAGTGAAATAGCGCGGAAATGGCATCGGTTCTATGCAGCAAAGAGCACTGGCAGGCTCCTGCCCATAGGAAGCATGTACGTTGTGCTAACACACCTAAATTGATTCGTTGATTCAAGGAGTGACAGAGCGAGTCTGATTTGCTTGTTTGAAATTAGACTGTAAACTAGGATGAACCTTTTCTTTTGAATTTGTACTAC
Source organism: Anopheles maculipalpis (assembly GCF_943734695.1). NCBI lineage: Eukaryota > Metazoa > Arthropoda > Insecta > Diptera > Culicidae > Anopheles > Anopheles maculipalpis. The sequence goes on from NC_064872.1 coordinate 74,698,529, forward strand.
AATTACTACAACTACAATTTCCTGGAGCTATATCCTACCTATGCAGGTAATCTTTTTTTTTCAATTTTTCTTAAATATAACTACGATTACAATTTTTTGAATTATGACCTTTCTAGCCATTCCACGGTGAGATATTGAGCATAGCATCGTCTTCAGGACATGTTCCCATAGAGGACTTTCAGACAGGTTATTGTGTCGATGTTCAGGGGTGATTTTATTAGAAAAACACTGTCCTGTCGTCCTGCAGGACTATGAGGCAGTTAAGCTTGTCACTGCGTGCAAATTGCTAGAAAAGTTACTGTAGAGTTCGGGAAATTGGGAACGTTTTGCAAAAGCGGTCCACATCAGTATTATTCATCTTTGTTGACTGGAGACACCACCCAGCAAATCCAGAGACTCCTGCAACACGTCAGCAACAAGCAGTACATCGTTCAGCCGAAAACTGAGCCCACCCGTTCGGGGGTAGGCACAGGTGAGTCAGGACAGCTCAAGAGAAGAATACACTGCAGGTTGAATAAAAGAGATAATATGCTCCAACCAGCCGGTTTAAGTGGGAGACAGACACAAGCATTACCAAAAACAGATGTAGCCCGTTACCGAAGCCAATGGAGGCCCTAAGACTCCTAAAGCACCACCCATATAATGCGGAAAAAACTATGAAAAAGGGTTTTTTGTGGAATAACTCGACAATAGGTGTTCCACAAAAAGATACGCGACCCAAAGAAGCATCCAACATTTTGTTGCACCCCTTGATCGGACTAAAAATGAGCAATTTATCGCCGATTATCCACATAAGACCCTCTTTTTCTTGGAATAACTGAGTGTGGGGTGGAGGAAGCAGGATGAATTCTATTTACAAATCTACACGGTGGAATCTTCTTCAAAAAGATACACGACTCAAAGACGCATCCAACGATATGTGAACCGCTTCGATCGGACCAAAACTGAGCGAGTTATCGACGATTTTCCACGGGAATGCTCCTTTTTCGTGGAATAACTGGGCAAGTGATGGAGAGGTCGGTTTGGGATGTTGCACAAAAAGATGCGCGGTCTCAAGACGCATCCAACGGTATGCGGAACGTCAGTTGCATTTGCATGTTTACGTACACCTAAAATGTGTCGTGGTGCGATCGATTGCTGCGCTTGCGAAATTGTATCCGCTACTATTGAACTGATCGGTCGCGGTGCGTTCTGCTAGCTGAGCTCTGCTTAAACTGTGCCGGACATCATCTGTCATTTGTTCTATCTGATTGCTATGGTTCGATATGCATAAAGTTATTTGTTTTTTGTTGCTGACCACTGTCTGCTCTCGCGCACTGGTCGATGTTTGGCGCACGGGTTGTTTTGAATTGCTATTATATTGCATTGCCTCACTCGCTAGCCGAGAGCGCCAGTAAGGTTCTTTACGTGTTTGTATAGATCATTTTGTTCAGATGTATAGCAGGTATGCTACATTATTTAGATCAATAGTCAACGATCATTCAAGTATTAGTTGTAGGGAAAGTAAGTTTTTATATTTGTCGTATTGACACTCAATTCAATCCTTTTGTCCCCGCATTTTGACCGTAGCTGTCCGTCCAATTAAGTCAATGTCATTTGCGAAGGAGAAAAGCCGTAAAAATCGTGCTCTGATGTTGAAGATCACGCTTAAAATGACAACTGCCAGATTAATATTAAAAAGGAAACTTATTTTCAGGCTGATTTTTATCTAGTTCAATAAATTTATGGAACCTGAATCATCAGCTTTATATGCATTAACTGCCCAATATTTTGTGACTCAATCTTAAGATAGCAAATACGATCGCTCAAGCAAATTTAGCTCAAGATTCTATGAGCGCTTGTATATGCTGCATCCGTCAGCAGGGTCGGAAATACCGAAACGTACATACATATCATGCTGGATAGTCGAACGGTTTATTTAGGCCATCTCCAACGATGGTGACCCCTTAACATAAACATACACCGACGCACAATCGGTTCCGCTGTCCCAAACAATGCCACGAACCGTTCACTCTTCTCTGTCTGTGTGATGGTGTAACGAGTTTGCTAGTTTCTCACCCTTACAAATCCGAATCACAGAGGCAAAATTAATCACAGACTCAGCGTAAGGCACTGTGGAAGATGTTTCTCGAAATTCATCAAACCAACTGGGTTCGGTGGTGAAGGTCACGGTGTCCAGAAGCAACGCGTTCCATCGCCACCACAAAAAGCGCAGCAGTGGAGGAACGAGGAAAATGGTTCAATTTCCCCCGCCAGCTTGACGTGGAATTATTATTAATAATAATTTTCTACCCCATAGATCGGTACAAAAGAGGTGTTTATGGGAGTTTCTCGGTTTTCTGCAGCCGGGACCGGTTTCTTCCGACATACCACCCAGTTTTATTGCATCGAGCACCGCGGTGTCTGGTCTGTTTCGATACGCGTTTACGGAGAGTTGCGTTTATTATTTATCCGTTGCGCGTTGCCAAACAGCCGCAGTGCGCGGGTTAGGGGGGGTTCGAAAAGGGCACACAAGTAAGATCGGCTGTAGCAATCTGGTTTTTCTGGTCGGGGGTGGGATATTGTTTACTTGGATTTACTGCTAAAGCGCATCAATCATAGTTGCGTCCGCAGGATATTGAAGTGAAAAAGTGAAGAATGGATGGCATTATTAGAAAAGAGTAAAACAATGTATCCGGCTCGGCGGAACGTTATGGTTTTAACGCCGTAGCTTTTTTCCATGTCAGGAGATCAACGAAAGAACAACAAGTAAGTCTACAACACGTTTAAACTGATTTTTAATGCTGTTGAAGGTACTGTTACGGCATCAATTTCTCTTCCTGTTTTATAGCACCTGTTGCCCCCATTCTGTGCTCAAATACCTTCCCACAGAGCGTCAGTACCATTTTACTTTGTCCTGACCGTGCCCCTGGCTTACTTTTAACATTCCTTCAGGGGGTGCTGAAGGTTAGCAGCAGGCACAGTCCGTAGCGGTGCCGTAAAATACCACATTTGATTACACCGCAGCAGTAGAGCTGGAGAAGCAGCTGCAAAAGTAGCTTCACCAGGAGGTCCTTTCCATACTCCCTAACGCATATAATGAATTTATTAAGCAGTCATTTTTTCCCATCCATAGCTGCTGAGTACTGCTGCTGTGAATAAAACATTAAATATGATGAGATGCCACGTGACTTCGGGGTCGATTTACGGACCAAAAGAAAAGAAAAAAAACAACTTCCTCTCCCTTTAGATCAATGTGCCAGTGCACAAGTGCGCCATCTTGGTATTTTTTGTACTCTACCATCACTTGTACTACAGCAAAAGGCAGTTTTTGCTTTGTTTCAACTATTCTTCCACTTTGAAGCAGCACATCCTGGGGAAATTTCCACCAAGAACGTGTGGGTCTGTGTTTGTGTGTTCGTTTCACATGTTTAATTTTTTTGCTTACCAAACGACGGAAACGGAAATGTTGTCTTCCATCGCTACCAGGACACCATGTTATGAGTGTTAATTGAATTACTCCTTAACTTCATTTCCATTTGCCAAATCATCCCCTGCTTCGTGGTGTTTATTTGCCTGCTCGTATGAAATGTCACAGTATGGTTGGAAGTATGTGAAATGGATAAAAGGTACCAAGAAAGCAGCATGGGAATGGAAAAGACAAACAAAACAAAATGGCGCACCGTGCATATGAAAAAAAACTTTTGAAGGGAGACAAGAGTTGCCTTTTTAAGGTTTTTATTTTATTTTTGTACTCGTGTACACTCTAATTGACGTACTGTAATTGTGGGCTGTATGGGTAACGGCCTTGATGCCACCAGGCGGGAATAGTCAGGAAAATCTTGTTAATAATTACGAGAAGCTCGATAAAAGCCAGTGAAGCCAGCCATACAATGAAGATGAGCGTAGTTACGAACGCTGGACCTCGTTAATTTTCAATGTCACACTGTGCGTTAATAAAAATAACAGTAATGACTGTAATTTATGGAGCAATCGAGCGCACAAATTATGGAACACAATGATAAATAGTGAACGGTTGCAGCTTTTTTTGGCTTTTTGTTTTGCGGGATGAATATGAAAATGAAATGAGCGAACGAACAGGAAGAGATCATTGTATTTAAATTTGCAATTTTTGTTTTTCACTACTGTAGGTACTTTGTTGCTTAAATTAAAGCTTCCCACCAGTTACTTTAAGCTGTTATCCTCTCAATTACTACTTGTACCCTAATCTAATCGAGTGGTGTGCCTCTTAAGCTGGCCAACTTTTCCCATTTAGCAAACGCACAACAGTTTCCTCCAGTCATGCTTTAACTGTCAAACCATTTTCCCTTACTTGTAACGACTTTTTACGCTCCTCCTACCGAGTCGTTTCGGTGCTGCCAGGGACTTGTTGAAGTTTATTTTTATGTCACATCATAAGGGAGCAGTTTTGAGATCGTCTAACCGTTCCCAGCCTCAGAAAAAAACACGTTCCACGTTGTTTTAACGACACCATAACCCGGCACACCTTGTACCACCCAGCACCCAGGGTCGCAGCGTTGAAGATTAATTAATTTATCTATGATTGATCGTACTTTTTTCCCACAATCCCTCGGTAACGCTGATCGCTCGCTTCGCCTGTTGTCACTGCTGGATTGAAGCGTGCAATATTGTTTTCACTGTTTTGTTTTCTTCCGCGCGTATTTTCAATGCTTTGTTTTGGTAAAATTTACAGGAAGTTTGCACTGTAAAAAGAACCCCATTCATGACGCGTTATGTCACCATAAATCCCATGACGTTGATTGCGTGAATAATTTATTCAACCTCCTGTGTGTGTGCTCATAAATATTTCTCGGGACAAGCATAATTTTCTCGACCTTCAACGCCTGGATGCTAGGGGGTTTCCCAGGTGCTGCGAGTTGGGAGCAAACAGTACCGTATCAATAAATGTTACCCCTCCCGGGACGTCCGGCGGTATGGTGTGAATTTCACTTTCGATCTAAAATTGAAACGGATAAATAATAAAGCATGTTAAATGGTTTGACATTTGTGCTATTTTTATTGTGTCAAATAAACATGCCAGCCTATGAGGGAAGGAAGCTTTCCGGGGAAGCTTTTGTTACCATCTGCATGTGCCAACAGTTGAGTAAAGGTAATTGATGATGTCGAAAAAGGATATTTATTTTGGAACAATAAAACAGACGGCGTTATGTGTGAAATGGGCGCCTATCTGAGGTGAATTAGGTTTGAACCAGCAACAATCTTCAGAAAAAGCCTTACGAAAACCGTCATCCATTGTAAGTAAAATAAAGTAAGCGGGTTGAATTGTTAAACGTAAGAAATATTGCTTGTGTAGCGAAGGTGTTCTAGTTTTTATTACAAAAGAAAGCACAATGAATTAGTAAAATTAGCAACGTATTTAAACGTTGATCTTATATTGGAAAAGTGATTGAAGATCGGTAAATGAATCTCAGAATATAAATAATTTTTATAGTAAACACAAAAGTATGTTATTGATCATTTTTGTGATCGGTTTAGCAAAAATTCAGAATAATAAATTTTCTTCTTATTGGGTTAACGACCCTTCTAAGGTCACGATGGCTATCGTATGACTTACTAGACTTGCCCATACCACGTGGTTGGATTGTCAGTCCTTACTACGAGGGGACTACCGAGCCATCGCCTGAACGGGCAGAATTATCAATTTTGAACAAAATTATTCAACTGATTGACAGCAAACGATTACCTGATTTTTTGTGCTTTTAATTAGTATTACAAGTTACGCAACCAATCAATAACAAAATGTTCAATCACAACCGCAAATCTGTTAGCAACATTTTCATTACCCTTCCGTTTTCTTCATTGAACCCCCGTACCACTTGAACACTGTTGATATTGGAAAACTCATCAAAGAAATGGCGGCTCTGGATATTGAAAGCACCATGAAAAGCTGAATAATAAAAAAAACTACAAGCAGAACCACTGTTATGCATCTTTCATCTACACCACTAGCAGCTGCTAGAATTTGAAGCAAAGGAACGGACCTAATGAGATCAAAGAGAACGTCAAGAATTGGCCGATACTCAATCAATAATTGTTTCTCAATTGCAAAGAGATGTTACCACCCAGCTGTACGGTGAAAGTCTGTACAATGTTTGCACGTTGCATCCTGTCTAATAATATCGTACAGCGAGCAACGTGTGTAGATGATTGGTTTTTTAGACTTTTTGTGAACGCGATAGTGCTGCGTTTGGTGCAGGAAAGCCATTCAATGAAACGTCATCATAATGCACGAGATCAAAACGCGTGCAGCTAGTATATTGATAACAACGGTGAGCGAAAATCATGTCCAGTCCATCATTTATTGTTTGCAGTACGAGAAGCGCATTCAACTTTCATTCAACTCAATCTACACACACACGATACTCACACAAAGCGAAGAGCGAACATTATTTCCGTTCCACTTTCCACTGCTGTCAGTGTCAGGTGTCCGTACACATGCTCACCCAACGGAAGGCAAAGATTCTAGAGAGTAGCAGATTTTCAACGCTTTATCCGAGATCCGCTGAAGCTAGCTCAACCAATATCTTGACGTTTTCAGATTCTCGTTTATCATGCTCTTCAAGCTGGGTCTCACTACGGGCTAAGGGCAGGGTAAGACAGCTTCAATGGGTAGCAATCGATGTGACACTTAACTTGCCAGCTGCCAGTATTTTGGCACCGATCACCACGGATTCAGTTGCTGGGCATGAAGGGGGTCATTGTTTCTGCGTTGCATGAACCGTACGGTTCGGATAGCAACAAATGGCAGCTCTTTAGCTGATAGAGCACTGAGGGAAGCGCTTTTGTTGCTGCAGCAGCAGACGTGAGATTAGAACGACAATATCTGGGATTCATCGCATAGTGAACGACGACCGCTTGTATTGCTAGACAGAGCGTTGAATGGCACAGAGAGTTCCTTCCCTAAGACGCTACGATACGCTTTGTCCAGTTAGTGATTTTCACATTTGCGGCAACGACGAACTATTGCCAGGACATTGGCCGACGGCAGATAAGAATGAGCACAACCACAAAACAGCGCATTAAGCACATTATTTTACTGATGTTGTTAATACAAAAATGACATTCGTAAAATTATATACTATTAATGTGATCCTTCAAAATCGTAATTTGCTTGCAGTTTTTGAACTTATTTTTATTACCTATTTCTCATTGGTGTTTTAGACTTATCCAGGGCACGCTCGGCAAACTAGTATTTAGTTATTTCTATTTTTATTAGCTTATCATATACAAACTTATTACAATGATTTCATCTTTTGAAGGGTTTGAATTCAATGTCTAAAACTGTTTTTCTTTTTCAACCAAACACACCAAGGATAAAGTGCATTTCCTATCGGAGAAGGAAATGTCTCGTTGCTATGATGAAATATGTGTTTTATTTTTAACTTAGTTATAAGCATTACGGATTGGGCGTCCCATTTGAATAAAAAATGTCCTTTTTATGTTGTTTACTCTTTTAATGTTCTTTTTCCCACATTTTTCCACTTAGTTTTCTATTCGTATTAATCCGTAATTTTATTTTTTCAACGTTATATCAATTAAAAAATATATCAAAACGGCCTGGGCGTCCTGCCTGCTTTGAATAAATTTAAAACGCCATTATGATCCTTTCTTTTCTTTTATTTTTATAAATAAATCCTTAACATAATCGTCCCTACTTTTCATTCAATCGAATAAAAAGCTCCTCGAACAATAAGAGAATACAAAATAAATCACCCCACAAGAGGGAGACACTTCATCCACAAAGAAACAGGACCTCCTCGGTTCATCTCGAAATGCTTTGTTACAATTTCCCATCTTACGCCCGATGCAACAAGCTCACGCGGGCAAAGCGTGGAATGGAAACACTCACGAAAAAATAAACAAGCTGATGGAGCAATTGTAGCTTGAATTGCTTTTTCTCAACCGTGAAACTAGTTCGCTTCGATTGTTCTGTTTCGCGTTCGGAGAAAATCGGTCCGCGAAAAACTGCACCACGGTCGGTAATGAAGAATTTCGTAACATTATTTTCGATTTTTATTATTTCTCTCGCACACACAGCCAACCGTTTTTCGAAGCTTCGTGCAGATCGTTTCCCATCACAAACCGAATGATGCTCTCGGCTGGTCTGCTGAAGGAAAACGCACCATAAGATAACGAGAACGAGAACGTGACTAGCCCCTCCGGTTTTATTCTTTCCGATGATAAAGCCCAACAAATTAAAGCGTAAAATGAAGATTTCCTTTCACCGGGAGGTGATATCAGGAAAAAGGTGCACCTTCTAACGAGGGTTAAACCTCGCACTAAATAAATGAAAGAAAGCTCCAAGAAAGGAAGTCTTTAAAGTCTGCATCCCTTTCCTTTTGCTGTGGAAGGTTATGTGGCGATGGGGGCTCATGTTGCGCTGAGTCACGGCGTGTGAAAGGTGATCGATGCTTTCCGAAAAGCTTGAGGACAGGCCAATAAAATATCCATCAAAATTATAATAATCCTTCACCTTCGTTCGACGGCACCTGACTGCTTTGGTATTGCGTTGAAGATAGCCTCGTTGATGGCTGACTCGGTGTTTATTTTTTATTTTTTGTTGCTACTTTCTCATCGCTAAAGTGTCCTTTTTTTGCAACAAAGAATTTCTAAGGCGTTCATGACACGCATCGAAACGCGTTTGATTTATCACGCTGATAGCAGGATAGGGACGGTCCTTTCAAACTAAAAAACTGGTGGAAAATAAATGGCGAAAAGGTTAAAATCCCCGCGTGCAGGTAGGACAGGATTCATAAAATATCTTGCCTCAACACACATACACACACACACACACACATGCGAGCGATTGCAAGTCACTGCTGGAGACGAACTCTTCAAGGATCATACGACGACCTCGCTTTGATAAGATTACGCCGAAGAAAATGTGATACAGCCACCCCTAAAATCACACGCTCTATCGGTAGAGGTTTATTCAATGTGACCTCTTCATTACGCATCCCAAACCTTTTGACCGTGAGCGTGATGATAGCATCCGATGCGACGTCCGTCGCAACCTTCAGCGCAAAGGTGACCAAAATAACGCATGTTCTCTGGTGCCGCCATTACGAGCGGGAAAGCATAAAATTCTTATCACTGCCTGCTGTAGCTGCTGAAGAAGATGTAAGGAACATTTTTAGACGTAAAGCGGCCTGGCATCTTCCATTCAGACACACGCACACACACGCACGCACAAAATCGCTAGATTCATCCATCAATTTCAAAGGCTGACGCTTGTCGGACGATATTAAAAATAAGAAAAGCTTCAGCTCGCAAAGGAAGAAAATGGGACGACACGCAGCGCAGCTTCCGGACGTTCGGTTGCAATTTAATTCCGGTACGGTGCCGAAAATATCAATCAGCCCCGACACGTGGCGTTGGTGCTGAAAGTCGTTCCACTTGACACATGGAATGTGTCGATTCTGTCGTTCGCGGAAAATGCCCATCTGTGTTGCCCTGCTCGCGTGTGTCGGGCTGGTTTATCGGTTGCTGAGATTTCTTCCGCATCCCAACAGGCATAACACATGGAAGGAATATTTCGTGCAGCATAAAACGGGCCTATACGTGACCCATATACTAGTGCGGTACTAGGATAAAATGATGCAGACATTCCCTCCGTACGGGTCGACCAGTAGCCTGAAGCTGTTTACCCAGCGGGCTATAAAAACGCAGGAATGAATGGGATCAAAGAAGACAATATTATTGACACTTTGGATGTGACGACAACCGTTGTTAGAGGGATAATGTACAGGATATGATGATCACCATGAAAAAAGCCTCACGGGGGTAGTGAAACGATAAGAAATATTAATTTGAGAGTTTATTGGAATTTAAAGTTGTCTTCCTATCATGTCGATCATGTCCCATCATGTCCATTTGTTGCAGAAATAAAGAAGCTGTGATGTAAACTAGACCACCTAGGTAAAAATTGATTTTATATAAATAATACCATCAATTGAGACCGTCGATTGTTCCTTTAAAATCAACTGAGACTTCAAATAAAAGAACTCCAATAAGAAACATTGGAAGCCCCAAACATCAGTTGATTTGAAATGAAAATAATAAAAAGATAATTTTGTTTCAAAAGTGCCCGAAAGGATTGTCTAGAGAATCAGCTAATGTACTGTTGAAGATGTTTACAGCCATGTACCACTGCTATTAGGCTTTCCTGGACTTGATTACACGCGTAGCAGGATCGTTAATATTGCGTATGAGAAGACCATAGAAGCGACAATGGCGTAGGTCTTCAAGGGGGTTCAAATCTCATCCGAATCGATCAGTGAGTCCCGTAGTGAGAACTGACTATTCAAATGAAATCCGTGACAATTGACGTTACATGACTAAGAAGATCGTCAAGCCAAAAAGAAGAAGATAAGTCAACACTTTTTTTCTCAATCTTTGGCTATAAACTCCTGAAATTCAATCAAATTCTTCCTGAACATGGCCTCAAGAATCTGCTAATATCGGAGAATCTTAGTTTATGATTAGTTTTCTCGAAGGTTTGAAATGATTTAATCTTATAGGACTAAGAAGTTACGCGTAGATGAAATAAAAAATGCTCTTCATTCATTGCCATAATTAAGTGTAATGTGTGCAATAATTAATCTATTACCCAACTATTTTGCTAAGATAATCTGCAGCTATTTCTTAAGTAGACTTACGAAATCAAATACTCGTAGATGTTTGACTAAGACCTCATCTCCATCGGCACCAGAGTTAGATCCATTAGCAACCGTAAACTTTAGCAACAACTATTTATTTTATTTTTCACATACAGACGCTAGATCTTTTCGCGCTTTCCCAACCCAAACCCGAACGCCGTACCAACAGACCAGAACCAGAATAGTTTCGGAAGTAATTCGACTTTGGTTGTTTGACGCTTCGTAAGAAATGAATTGCTATTTCTAAGGAACGTCAGAGTGGGAGAAATCGATACGCTCTTTACATTTATTAACCCACAATCGAACCCATTCGGATGTTGCCAGCGGAACCAGATTCAGGTCCTTCCGGGGACTAGACAAAACCACAACCACGAAAACATTCGTGCCATCGGAAAAAGGTTCTCCACACAAGCAGGTCGGATATTTGCAGCCCAAAACCCGATAGATAAACTTTTGCACAAGTGTTCCCCGGCAGCGTTTGGTTGGTCGGGGGAAAAGGTTTTTCCCTTTTAAAATATTCCTCCTTGCCGCAAGATTCCATCCACGTTGCCCCACTACGATGGTGGTGCTTTATTTAATTTACTATCGGTTTGATTTTATAGGAAAAGTTTACAAAATGAAACCCACTTGAAAGGAGGCGTATTGAAACGCACAGAAATATTCATGTATGCATAATTTCTTCCCAAACGGAACAGAAACACTGGCAAACGGGAAAACATTTCCCAAACACATTACAATGCAAGATCATATTTTCCTTTGCCCGTTTGAAATCGAAAGTTTTGCTTTCGCACCGTTTCGTTCGTCGTCGATCGTTGAGCCAAGTGAAACGTGTTGGCAGCGAGTAAGCATTCGAGCAGTTTGGTAAAATTTAAGTAAATAAAAATCAAATTCACTTTTCCTTTCCTTTCCCTCGCTGCCTTACATAACGACTCAATTACATTCGTCTACGTTATGGCATCCTTCGAAACGGGTACGATATTTTTTTAAAAGCTTCGTCCTTTCCGGTGGAATTGGCTACAACCTGCCATATTTTGGGTAGGGAGATTCTTTTTTTTTTTATTTTTGCAACCTTTATGTCGTTCAGTTCTTTTGCATGGGATTTTTTTTTTCGACAAGCGCATAAACCGTCATCATCGTGTCTCTCGTTCGATGTACCCGGTGCGATTTGTAGTGTGGCGGCATGTCATGAACTCTCGTACCTCCTTACTTTCACTTGACAAGGTCGAGGCTTTTGCAAATGAAGAAATGAATAAGTAATAAAAATTTGATTGAAGGCGCAAGTTCAATTTCGTTAGAGGAAAGGTTCTGGAGAGGTTTTTTTAGGAAAAGGATCCCGATCGGATCGCGCTCAGGATGGACTAGTACCACGATATAGAAGGTAGAATTATGGCTTAGTGCGGTGATGGAAATAATGATGAACGGCGAGAAGCGAGAAGATGGAAAGTAAATAAATTGTTATCCATTTCATTGGTAAATAGTGGAAGTGAAAAAGCTCTGGAAGCTTACATGGCGTACACATACGTGCAACGAGCTGTCAACTAAAATGAATGTAAATAAGATTTTGCGGCTGCATGTCTAGCTCGTTATTTTGTGTCGTAAGCGAAATCCTGAAAAGTATTATTTATATCAGATATTCAGTGCTCTAAATTAACATCCTGCCTGTGGTTCAATTTGGGTTTTGAAGAGGATACTTTAAGGCTAATCTGCAACTGCAACGAATGTTTAGCATTACAAACCAGGGCTTAATTTGAGGACGCTCCATCGTGGTGATATTTTTGAACATCACAGCTAAGATAAGACCAAAGTCTTGACACCCAAGTACCTTGATCTTGAACACCGTACTTTGTAAAACATAGATCATTTGGGTTTAACCCGAACAGAGCCCTATACCAACAATGCTAGTGTTTCAAAGGGTAGTGTACTAGAACCGGTGAATTCCAATGTTACACAGCAGATGTCCTAAAAACAACACATTCATACGACGCTACATGGAGATGACATGGAGATGTTTTGATAAATTCAAGGCTGGGTAGCTAAAAATACCATTGAATACGTGAATGTTGAAAAGCAACTAAACGCAAATAGAAGGACACAAAGGACACACATTACAAGGATTGCATGAAATGCACTGTTCGAATATTTATACCTCGCACGTTCCATTGTAATCAAATAACACCTCAAACAGCTACGTCTTTGAACCGTGCAAACCAAAACCAAATACTTACACTCATCACACTCTTCGAAAATGTGTTCATCCTCTCGCTCAAGCTCGCTCGTTAAATAAATTCGTTATGCCAAGGTACAGATTTATAATTCAAACATTGTACAAGTCATCTCAACAAACGGGACTCCACGTACACGGGCAAGGATCTACGCGTGTAGATCAAATCTAATTTTTGCTCACCGAAACGACCGTCTTGCACCAGCAGTAGCTGCCACTTGTGTAAAATAAACAAAAATTCTTACAGCCCTCCTACTCAACACAAACACACATTCACATAAACGATTGTGCAAAAAGGGAATGCTTTTTGATTCTCGGTAAAGCATACAACCAGCAACGAACCATGTCTCGGCGCTTATCACTTGGTTTCGGTCTATCCAACCACTTTCTCGCTTTTCCCGGTTGTTAATCTTCAAAATGCTTCCTGTCTCCGTGCATGGGTAGCATCCACACAACCACATGCAGGAAGAAATGGTAAGCGAAGAAGATACCGGAGAAGAAGCCGGAAATTTTGGAGGAAATCCTTACAACGTTGAATAGGGATGGGGTTGGTTTTTGTTTCTCCCTAGAAATGGAAGAGAATGGGGAAGAAGAGTTGGCCGTTTGTGGAAGGAAACGACGTTACAAACATATTCTGTTCCTCATCAGCATAGCTCTTACAACCGACACGATGGAGGTGAAAAGAAATTGTCCTTCTTTTCCTTACACGCGCCTTTCCACTCTGCTATGGAACCGGGAGGGATTTGAGAAGAAAAAATGTTTCCCACCTTGACTTAGACAACCGACTCCGAGAGTCACGCCACATCCAGACATTAGCGAGGAAAGGATAAACGAAGCTGCAGGTTGAAGAGTTTTTTCGAATTCGATTGGATTTACATGTGCCTCTGCCGTTTTTCTTTCCCTCTCTTTCTCTCTCTCTCTCTCTCTCTCTCTCTCACTTTCGATTGTTTTCCTCATTCAAAAGACGATCCTCGGATGTATAAAAAAGAATCAAAATCCTAAACTTACTCTCCAGGGACAAAACCCTAAATCCAACGGTTTGCAACCCATATGGGAGAAGGTCACAAGCATGGAGTGTTCCTACCATAAGCTATGACAGGTACGAACACACATACGGGTTGGCAGCATACATCATCAAACGGTTTTGTGGCTGGAACGGGACAGACAAACAATACCACTTGACCGATAATTTTCCAACCCCGGGTACGATTCTTATGGCCCGGGCAAGAATAGCACGCAGAAAGTAGTTTATGTTGCCGCAGGAAGGAAACGAATCTGTTTGACCGGCTGCAAAAGGAAAGGAAATGGTTTTTTCTGTTTGCGTGTGTGTGTGCTAGATCGTAGTAAGTCTCTTTGAGCAGTGGGCCATAACGCACGAGTGACAGTTGAACTGTTATAGAGGTCGGGTGCTTGTGTGAATCAGTGGGATGTTGTTGGTGCGGGTGGCACAAGAAAATATTCACCCCATAAGTAGTACAGCAAAAGAAAAATGGTTCACGTTGTAACTTGGGCTGCTAGTGGGTAACATTTTTGTCCTCACTCTTTACGCCACAGCTGCACAGCACATTCTGCATCATCATTTAATGAAGTTCAACTGGGAGGTTTTTGTCTTCTGGAGTGTTTGGGAAGCTTTTCTTCGGGCAGTATAAAACCCATATGGTGCATTTATGCATTCGTTTGCTACCAATAGAACAAACATTACAGTTCGCTGGACAATTGCATTCGTTGCAAGACACTGCTCTTGGGCTATTCTCTGGATGATACGAAAGTGTTGTCATATTGGGACGTAGAGTGAACATAGAAATCGTGGAATTAAATTTGGTTTCATTTGGTGGTATGTTTTCAATTTTATTTTTCACTTAAATACCGGAAAACCCTGTAAGATGGTCGATGCTAGGTATAAAGTGAATGAATCAATTGGATATTCTTATGGAAGATCGAAATATATTTAAGTAAAATAAGCTGAAATTATTTCAAGTCAACACTTTGGAATGAATTTTATTTTTCTGTTACAGTTCAAACATAACTACTAACGAAATGACTCAAGAAAAAAATAAAAAAGCCACAGAAGGGATGTGATTTATTCATGTTTAATAATACTGTCAACCATCCAAGAATTTTCACACAAAAAAATATGCAAGCTATAAAAATTGGAAATACAAAAGCCCATGCTAAGTAAAAATTTGAATTCAGTAACAATTTGAATTGTTATTTCGGCGTTGATTATTTGTTCTCTTTTTTGACAGCGTATAAAATATTAATTTAAAATTTCAATGTCCCACCTTCTGCTCAGTGATAGCCCACATTGCAAGGTTTACGTTAAGAAAACGAAGAACCGAAAGGAAATAAGTGCAACCAGCTGGTAGCAACACAAACACCAACTGCACTCAAAGACTGCCCGTTATCGTGCGTTATCCTAAGGTCCTGATGTCTGGGTTCAAGTGCTACTGCAAGCTGTTACACATTAGCAGTGCATCTTGTAGCAAACTGTAAGACACTAGCACAGCACACACCTCAGGCGAGTACCAACTCCATTCAGGTAAATATTTAACCTGCTGCCTCGAAGCGATAAGCGACTGGAAGCTTTTGACTGTCCGTAAAAGGCCGGAGACTCGAAAGATTGATTGCAGTACATGTGACCGTGTGACTTTCGCAACCGTACAGTCAGCTTTCGTGTACAAAAACCTGCAAAGGTTTTACAAGTGCAAGCAATTAAATCGTTAAAACCTTAAAACACTCGTCACATACAAATTCCACCCGCACTCGGGAAACGCTCACCGTGTTCCATTCAGGCGAAAGCTAGCCCAGCTTCTATTCAACCATTACCATCAGCATCAGCAACATTGTTGCTCGAGCAAAAGCGTCATTTCGCCGGAATCATTTTTCCTTCTCTCCGGGGAAGAAAATTTTTCACATTCCTTCATTCTAACTCGAAATGTATGAAGAACGAGAAGAAAAAATGCAATGGAAAGTACGCTTTTTTAATTCAACACGATCAGCTAGGTGGTAGTCGTGAAGAATACGCTAGCTGGTACGCTCGGCAGAACCTTTGTGTCCGCGCGTGCCCATCCGGGCGTGTGATGATGGCATGTTGTTTTAATTTTCCACGCGCACGAAAGCATTTCCATGTTAAACAGGCGGACACAGCGCGCTAGGTGTTCCGGAACTGTTGGGTGTTAAATTTTCATCTTCATTTTCCACGCCGCAGCAAGCACTCGGCGTGATTGAAAGCCGACCATGTTCTACATTTGATGAAGGGTGGAGAAAGGAATGGGTGCCCATCACACCACGCGCGACAACACGTAACCGATTCAAATGACAATTGACGACTATTTTACCAACACGGCCGATGTTCGGAATCGGCAACCGAGATGTGTCATCTGGTTTCTGCCCCCTCGTCGGATGGCTCCCGGTATCCCGGTTTAAAAGTACAAAGGAAGTGGTCAGTATGCTCTCGACACTACCGAACCCTTCGTTGTCGGTGAAGTATGCGAAACATTCCCTGCCTCAATTCCTTCGACCAGCTTGCGTTGATCCATTTATCACAACGAAAATGGAATTCCTAGTCAAAGTTTACAAATTCCTAGCATTTCCAGCCGGTAAATTCCCGGTAGGTGGAAAATGGAGGCGCCCAGTCACGGAAGCACTTATCCAAAGTTGTGCTTCTCGTGTTCTCGATGTGCGCTCGCAACGATCCTCGTAATAGAGGCAGAGCCGGAAGTTCGCCAAGGTAGCATTACACATCTTGTGGGGTGCAAAATTGTTGGTTTCTTCGGCGCTCAATCTCCAACTCAAATGACACCCGATTGCGGCCAACTGCACTGCTGGCACGGTTTGGTAAGAGCAGTGGTCATTCCGTCCCGTTGGTTGGTATCGTTGGAAGATTGTCGTAATACAGTGGCTGCTGGTTGCTTCACTTTTCACCGATAAGAACCGTTATTATGTCCAGTGAATGAGACAATTTATGGACACTTTTGTGCGGCGAAGAAGCATTCGCAGGAACAGCATCTGCGGGATAGGTGAGTGAGCTGAGAACAGTGCTGTGGGTATCGTGGTAGCAGGTAATCGGACAGCAGCAATTTGTGCCACCGACCAACACAACTGGAGGACGATCGGGCAAATAAATCACATGTGCAAGTGAACCACGGTCGGTATTTCGAGGTTAGCGAGGATGGAATCCGTTTGCATAATTTGAAACTAATGGAGACGCCCGGTGGCTGGTAGATTGAATGGTTTGGATGATGATCTTTTGATTTATGTCGTGGCTGTTACGTGTCCATTGGATGCTGGCCACGGTTACCATGTGTTTCATTTGTTTTTGATCAGCTTGATAGCTTGAGATAGGTTTGAATGCTTTGTAATGGATATGTGTTTGATTTGGATCAGCGATATGCATTTGATGAATTTTAATGTTAAGAGTACCACTTCTGTTTACCAGTTCCGTCAATTTTTTTAGCCTGAAATCAAAGAAACAATCTCAAAAATATTTTTTTTTAGTGCGAAAAGAATCGATTCGCCGTGGGAAAGAATTTATCTTCATAAGAAGGAATGATATTAATTCAATGTCAAAAATACTATCCCCTTCTCTAAAAGAACCCACTGATTGCTTCAATATATTTTAATAACCCATTCATCAAACTAAGAGATCTTAAAAAAGCTCAAACTGCGAAAAAATTTCCTCTTATTTTTTAAACTTTTGCTTGCACAAAGTGCTGTACATTGTTTAAAAACGTTCTTATGATATTAAAAAGTGATCTTCGTTTCGTCCATGCAGTTCATGTTCATCCATTAATCCTTAGACATCACAGCATGAGCATAGGATATGTTTTGCTTAGAATTTTTGAGACCAGAAAATATTGGAACAGACATCACACGAACGAATCATGTATTGAGGAGCTCTAACATTTATCTCAAGCAATTCTTTATATTTTAAACCACAATGCCACAATGCAAACATCCATCAACATTGAGCCCTTTCGCAATCGACCTTTTTTTATGCCAGATGACGACCGCCAAGCTGCAGCCATGTCGTAGCAACAGTTTCCTTGGTGGTTGCGATATACCAAGCTTCAGCATTCAACCTGATCGGCTCAACTACGTTGAGATAATCATTACCACGACCATTGCCATAATCATCATCGTCATCACTATCGTGGCATTTGGTCGCCTTCAATGTTGGATTCCTCTCCTTCTCCCTTACACCGCACCGTGCTACAGTTATCTCCATCCTGCAATCAACTCGATTTGCTGTCGGCAGAAATGGCAATCAGGAATTTAGCGCGCTCCGAGAGCGCATCAGTTTCGTGACGATTAATACAAGAATCGTCCCGGATTTTTCATTTCTCATCTCACGCACACCAGCAAGCGGACGTGAACGCATCGAGCTCACGGTGCTGTGTTGACGATGATCATGATGATGGCGACGGTTGATGATGAGCCCTAAAGATCTCGCGTACCAAGCGGTCGACGGTGACGGTATGGTGGAGAGCAACTCACCAGTAACGAGTATAGTAAAAGCGATCCAATGCAATGCTTTTTTTTGCCAGTACATTTCTGACCGCTTGACCGTGAGAGCACGATTGAGAGAGCCAGAGTGGATCCAAAGATGTGACTTTGGGGGAGTTGTTTTTTAGCATAGCTTGTATGCATTACACTAACAACGATATCGTCTCGTAAGTAAACGCGTCAACTGGTGAGCTGGGATTTGGGAAGAGCGAAATTCACCCGTGTCTGAGAGCTGGTGCGAGATACAGCAGCAACATCTTCTAACCAGTGCCACCAGCACCAGCTGAAGCACCAGCATGCTTACTTCTTGTGGTTTTCCCTTCTATCGTCCAAGGTCTCCCACAGTCCATGAGAAGCAAGTGGTAGTAGTGGAGCCAAGGGGATCGGTTGAGAAAAACTCGTACACACATACACCGATTCGTGAGCGGGAATAAATCACACCACGAGATGATGACGAACACATGGACGTTTGGGGACTGTGTGTGAAACAACAATTTTCCCATTCGTGCAAAAAGAGAGCGAAGAGCAGATTTAGAAAAACACTCACTTTTGCACTCTTTCTTATAAGAAGAGACATAGAGAATGAGTGGAAAATTATTACTGAGTTGCTAAGAGCAGCATGTTCAAGCTCAGTAACGATGAGTTACGTTTGCAAGCGCATTCCATCGGACAGCAGAAGGAAAATGAGTTCCTTAAGTATGATTTTTGGCTCAAGAATTGTCAACAATTTTCCCATAGTGCTGTGAGTGCCTCGCAAGCTCTCTTGGCAGTTCATGATTACTTCAAGAAAACGGCTTTGTATTTGGTTGAGAAATAAAGAGCGGGTTGGGTACAGATGGCCTAAGACGCACAGAGAAGTTATTTGAAGGAGAATGGTGAGGGTTGAAAAGTTTATGGAGTATAAGAGGTCGTTCAGAACAACATTTAAATTATTTCAACTTAAGAATGGTGTTTTTTCTGATCTGATTTGTGATCCAAGAGAGAGGGTGAATATCGTTTTAAAAACTCAAAGCCTTTATTTGTTTCATAAAGGGTCTCCGGAAGGTTGAGTTTTTCTTTATCTGTGGTTTATGTTGTTCTGAGGACCTGGGTCACAATTTTTTGTACCGCTAATACTCTCTAAATGTTGGATCAAAGTAAATGCAATGCAATGTCTACCCTGTAAAAACGAAAAAATAATGCAACTCAACATGCAAATCAATACCTCGAAAGTCAGGGGAAACGATTTCAAGAAAGCCCATTACTTTAATCAAAATTGCTTAAGTTTTTTTACATTTGTTGTGCAAAAAATATTTATATTAACTGTAAATTTTTGAAAAAGTTACACAACTTCTGTTCAGTTTTCAATACGGCGTAGAGCAGTCATACTAAATTAAATAAATATAAATATATAAATACTGTTCATTTCTAGTGTTAATAGAACACAACCCTATTTTATATGGTTTTTTAGCAAATAATTTATTTTACTAAACAAAGGCATGTTTCAAAAAATTCCCTCTTGTTATTCCATGACATTTTCATCCCACTCCGCTAGAAGCATCGCTATTCGTGCATACCATTCGACATATGGCGACGGGTTTGTGTAGTCAACTACGAACGCATGCTTTTCTCCCTGCTCAGCCATGCTGTGCTGGCGACCTGTTGGTAACGCTGTATGCGTGTCACACGAAACCCACCTTCTCCCCCCCACCAGAACAGAAAAGAGAGAGCGAGAGTGAGAGAGAGAGAGAGAGCACACGCAAGAGCATGCACAACATCTTCGGTGAGTGAGTTTTCCCTGTTTTCCCGTGATTTCAACCCACTGGCCCTGGTGTGTGTGTGTGTTTGTGCGTATTGGTGTAGGCGAGCGAAATACGAGCATACGAGAGTGGCCGAGAGACACAACCGAGTGGTCGGTGTGTGCGTGTTGGAAGCCTCTGCTTTCTCACGGGTAAGATGCCAGTAAGCGGGTGATGCCCCTGGAGGAGTGGTGGTGGGATTTTTCCTACGCTTTGGCGAGCGAATTTTTCCACCGTTCGCATCAGTTGGATCAAATTTATGCACCCGTTCGGTATCATCCCGCAAGAGCGCGAGCCGTCCGCGTAGATTAAAAAAAAAGTAAAGGAACCGTACCATGTTGGTGGTCGCCTTGGGCCAAGTGAAACGGTTAGTAAGAGGAGGGGTGAAGCGTGTGAATGGGAAACCCCAGTGGTGGGTAGTGCGGAGATAGCGGGGTTTTGTAACAAAAAAAAACCACACACTCTTTCCCACAACCGTTTTTGAAGCTCCTCAACGCTGTCCCGGGGTCTATCCGATCTATGGGTAGTGTGTGGCGTGTGTGAAATTCTGCATTTCTGCAAATATATGTGTGTGTGTGTGTGTGTGTGTGTGTGTGTGTATGTGTGCAGTGATTGGATTACTAAAATATCAAATTCGCCACCAGTATCCTCAGTTCCAGCTTGTGCTTGATATCGCTGTGTGTGAGATGTAAAATGGCTAAAGAAAAGGATGAAAAGGAAATCAAAATCAAAGAACTGTGCGTCCCGGTGCCGGAAAAATGCGGGGAGTTGTTGGATGTGCGTACGAGTGCGTGCGAATGTTCACAGGTGCCCTTTGGCTGACCTAACCGGGAGAGAGCAAACAGCAAACGGCACTGTTACAAGAGCACAGACAAAAAAACGATACACTTTTGAAGGAAAATGTATCGTTTTCCCTGTTCGGTTTTATTCGAAAACCTGATGAAAGTGTAAATTTTCTCGGGTCCCAAATTTTGAACCATAAATCAAAGAGAAAAAATCGAAAAAGAATATTCTTGCAGGTGGTAGCTTTGGTAGTAAAAAATCACATACGCACGTACGCTTACGCACACACAAAAACAGGAACGCACTCAACTACAATCGCAATCTGGAAGGAACACGTTCGTGCCTTTGCAACAAAAACGCTCCTGAAACGAGCCACCGAGTACGAGTGTAACGCGTTAAAAAGCGAAAGCATTTGCTGTGCGAGAGTGAAACCAAACCCGGGCTGCCAGTAGTGGTGACTCTTACAAGTTGTCCCGTGCAGCAGCAGCAGCAGCAGCAGCCCAAGCATCAGCTTCCGTACGGCCGCCATACTACTGTGTGCCGAAGCTCACACACCTGTTTCTCTGCACCAGCTGTGTGTGAACGTTGGCTCGGAGTTTTGGTCGATTTTCCCATCGGAACCGAATTTCCATCTCCGTATCTATATTTGTGAGCGTATGTGTGTGTGTGTTTGTACGTGGGCAAAGTATAGTGGAAGCATTACCATTCCGGAACCCATTCGCCCCAGCTTCCCTCACTCCCTGGGCGGTGTGGTGGAAATCGACCAGGCTGACCAAAAAGCACGCAAAGAATGTGAAAAATTCATCGCACAAGCATTGGCATCCTGACGCCGGACCGGACTGCTGCTACATAAATTATCTCATTTCGTCTCGGCCTCGAGACGCGCCACCGTCGAGCGGGTCCGGGCATGCCTCCCGAGCGGGAAAAGGGCGTAGGAAAAATGGAGGAAAGCGTAAAGCCTGTCCGTTTTCACCCTAGTGTAGCCTCCCGTACGAAGACGAAGACGAAAGATGAATTTTAGATAAAAGTGTGTGTGTGTGTGTGTGTGTGTGTGTGTGCTGATAGCGAAGAAGCGAGCGAGCAAGGTAGTGAGAGGAAAAGTGAAAAAAGAGAACTTGTGCATGTGTATGTATGTGTGTGTGTGCGCGTACGGAAGAGAGTCCTTTCTGTATTACCTTACCAAAATTCCATTTGCGAAACGGGAACGAAAGACCGACCTCCGACGGTGGGAAAGTTTTTGTTTCCATCGGGCCAGCCAGCCAGCAATACCGGAAAGCGGACCCCCGGGTGAGACATTTCCCGAGACGGTGGGTTCCCTGTTTTTTTTTTCCGTTGGTGACTGTCGCCAGCTAGGTATGAGCTGAAGGAGCCATTTTGCTCCTCCGCTGGCGTCATACATCATCCAACCGCTGGAGTACCGCTCTTCATCTTTTTTCGGTCATTTCGGTTCGGCTTGGGATTCGGTGGCATCACTTGCTTGTCTAATCTGTCAAAATAGTCATCCCTCATGTCGTTCGCTCCAGGAGTTGATTGTTTGGCAGTGTGAAACTAGCAGGGAAGGAGTTTTGTCTTGAAATTTTTGAACTGTTTTAGAGGGAGAAATACTTTGTTTGCTTTATTTTTTTTTATATAAAAAATAACAAGTAAAATTTAATCCAAACCCACCAGTGGCGCCACAGTTCTAAAATGAATCCCGTGCCGTATCCTAATTGCTCCATTTTTTGCCTTTCTGGCTTCGGGGAAATTGCTTCGGTGGAAAAATGCGAAAACTTAGCAAATTAATTGAAGCAACGGTAACAGAGGACATGGGGGGAATGGAGCAGGGGTATGGAAAGGTATGGAAATTGAACCTCAACCCCCATCGACCTCAAGCGTAACGTGTGTTTGTGTGTGTGCGTCTGTACGCGAAAGCGGAGCGAGCGTACGTTACACGGTGGGCCAAACCCGTCCTTGGTGGCGCCATCGACCCCTGAAAGAAAATTGTAGTGACCGATGATTGTGTTAAATGGTGGCTTTTTCCTTCGACACGTTGACTACGAGCCGCAAACGGCTTCATCCTTTGCAGTGCGTGCTGTATGCGTGTGTGTGTGTTTGTATCGGTTAAGGTCTGCTCGGTGAAGGACGTGAAAAGCACCCAATGAAAAAAAAGTGAAAGAAAGGAAGCAACAACAAAGAAAAAATATCCCCAGAGGAAAACCGTAGTGTAAACGTATGGATCGAATGAAAGGACGTACGTGCCGATGCAGAGCACGGAGCAGAGAGTTCATGAAAACAGGTTAAAGCTATTAGCAGAAGTAGGAAACCCGGCGCACCAAGTACGCCCCCGAGTTTCAAGCGGTGTGACAAGTGAGGCACGTTGATTGGAAAATTGGTGAAATGAGGATGGTCGAGAAAAAAAAACGAAAAGTAAAAGAGACAAAGGGAGAGAGAGAGAGAAAGAACGAGAGAGAAAAAGAAACCCGTACACAAGACTTAAGGCAAAGAAAGGAAAGCAAAAAGAAAAAACAGTCAATCAATATAATTAAAAAGCTTGTGTTACACGCACTTAAACAAACTCACATACAAAAATATGCAAGAAAAAGGAATAATAAATGCTATTGATCTACAAGTGGGGCACAAAAACCGAAACCAGCCAAAGGAGAAGGAAACAAAATCCTTTTGCACAAGTAAGGCGACGACGACCTCTGACGGAGACGAGGGAAAGCTGTTTACTTATGCGTGCTGTAGTATTTCATCTACCATTTTTCTGAAGGATTTCAGTGTCTGAAGAAACCTAACAAGTTTTGTGCTGTGTGACTGGTGCAAAAACTAGAATCCTTTTCTATGATTCATCCATTGATCGTATTTCTTTCTATTTCCTTTTTTTAAGGCTGTTTCTTGTGTAAACTGTGCGTAAAGGCTGTACACTATCAGTGAGTTTTAAGCATTGTATTTGTGCGTGTACGTGTGCCCAATTGTGTGCTTCAGTATGTAAGTGTGTGTGTGTGGTTTTTAGTGGGCTCTAAGGCAGTTTGTGCGTGAGTCTTGTGAAGTGCGTAACGGTCATGTAACCTATTAATACTGCTGGAATGTGGCATTAGCTTGGAAGTGTGAGTGTGCGTGCGTGTGTGTGTGTGGAGGGGTAAAAGGGCACAACTTCAAGTGCCCACCAATGTGCCAGAAAGTATCACGAAAGTAGAGGGCGAGTGAAATATACTCACAGCGGCACATGCACAATTGCACACCCGTGGTGCAGTGAAGTTTGCTGTACTAATTGCCAGATGGTGGAAAAGAAAACTGCGCAAGTAGGCAGTTACACCTGGCGCACGGTAAAGTGAAGATAAAGTGTGCATCATTTGTTTTCCTGTCCCGTGGCTAGCTTTTGAACGAAAAGTAAAGGGAAAACCAGTTCAAAAACACAAAAGGTAAGTACTGAGACTGATTGAAAAGATTTGTTTGAAATGTTTGTTCGGCAGTGGTTATCAATATTATTACGATCAAATTATAAACGTATTTTACATTAGGGGTTTCAAACCGTTCAACATGACTACTGAAGAAAGCCTATAATAAGGTCTTGCTTGATTTTTTTTTTCGTAAATAACAACCTAATTTTCGCGCGAATGCGCTGAGTTATCCAGATGAAATGCAAATTATTGACTGTACGAAGATAGGATCTGCTTACTTGTTTAAGCCAACTCTTGTGAGAGATATTGTTTGCATTATAAACAATGTTTGTAATATGAATTATCAGTGTTAATTACTTCAAAGGAAGTATGTTGTTGATTGCCCACTGGATCAGCTACTGAGAGAGATTGTTTACATTTATTCACTTATTGTTTTGATAAGAGATTGGGTAGCCACGGCCTCAATATGTCCTTTTTTATGTCCAACTATAGTAACAATTAATACAACAAACAGAAAGGTTAATGCAGTGCACAATAGTAGGAAAAAGCCTCGTTAAAATCGTCAGTTTGGCACCATTCAAGCAACGCGTAATGCAAATTGAATCTTAAAACCTTCGCCATCATCAGGTCATTCTCGAAATAAACACGTCTTGTAAGGTTTGTTCTAAAATATTTATGCTTACCAAACATTCTTGGAGAGACATGGTTATTAACTCCAACCAATAGATTTCTTATATTTATCTCACCTATGAGAAGACTTTAACGCGATCAGAAGCTGCTTTTAAGTCCATTTGCATCTGAGATCCAGAAGAGAATACTTGATGGCAGCTATTAACAAAATCAACCAGGCTTTTTTATAAAATTTCGTCGAGCGAAGAAACCGTATTGATGAAAAATAGAAACCTCACTATTAAGAAATAGTCAAAACTGTTCCGTTTAACCTTTATCACAATGGCTCAGAGATATTTTGACTTGGACACTACAGATGCCTCGTTGAAATTACAACCTTAAGAGGTGTTGGAATGTCGGTTTTGACTTAAAACGATTAATTTATCCGTCTATAATTAGTGGACAAAATCTTAGAGCATAGTTTGCTAGATAATATACGAATGAACATTTTTTGCTGAAGAAAATCGCTTTCTACTTTCTAACGATGCTCTAGATGTGTTAGTTATACTGTCCGATCGCGAAAGAAAAATACCTAGACACTGATGTAGATGTGCGAACACGCATGTGACGCTCGATCGTATCACCGCGTACACGTTGAATCGAATGAAAACGAACGCAACAAAAAAAAACCTCAAAATTCCGTCTGCCTTAGCAGCATTAGCAGTGGGGTGCGTGATGTTAAAAATAAGAATAAATCTAATCACCACCACCGTTCGCTTCTGCACCACCTTCCCAACCTGACCGCACCCCGCCGGTACGTCTCCCACAAAATGACATTTATCCCTTTCGATTAACGAGTCCGCAGCGCGCCGTCCGTACGTACGCGAGGGTCGAACGGAATCGTTTCATATGCTTGTTATTCTGACCGTTCGGTTGACCTCCGGTCGATTTCATTCGCTTTATGTTATGTTCATTGAGCTCCGTATGTGTGTGTGTGTATGTGCAAGCATATTCATTTATATGTTGTGTGGTGGACGTTGTTTTTTTTTGTACAATACTATCATGCTCTTATGCTAACGAGAACGAGAATGGGAGCTATAATCGTCAGACCGATTAACAGAATCGTATTTTAAGAGACGCCCTCAGTGGATGGGTCGTTTTGGATGTGGCAAACAGTTCAGTCCCTACGCCTGCTTAACCGTTGATTGGCAATGGAATCCTCAAAAGAGCTTCAGTTATGCATTTCGGCTGTTCTCAATATCAATGTCAATGTCGCATTTGCTTATCCCATTGGCTTTCCTAGTATACTAAAAGATTTCATAAAATATTTTCTTTATAATTGGGAAACGTTGCTTCTTTATGTAGCCTGATGCAGAACGGTTTGCAAAACGTCGGAAGCATCGGTCACCACCCGCACGGGGCTGGCAGTGATAATAATAAATTAATGCGCTACATTTTACGATGCGATTAACCTGCCCTGGTATGCAATTAATTTTTTCGCCCTCGTTTTGTTACTTGCGGAAGTTCAGTGTTTTTACGAT
Source organism: Anopheles maculipalpis (assembly GCF_943734695.1). NCBI lineage: Eukaryota > Metazoa > Arthropoda > Insecta > Diptera > Culicidae > Anopheles > Anopheles maculipalpis. Next base: position 74,725,028 of record NC_064872.1, read on the forward strand.
CGAACCGAAAGAATGCGATGCTGTATCATCTTGCCGATATCATCAGCGTCCTGCACGCTGCTCTGAAGCTTGGAAAGGTTTTGCAGTTAAAAACTGGTTGATGATTCTGACACCGGGGGGTTAAACATGTTGAGCTAAAAGAGACCATCCTGGTTTTAAATGGCTTTTCGAATGGTTTGAGGCTCAAATGAAAATTATATGGTATGAGATTTGAACCCCGAAAGCCCTGAAGAACGGCCAAAATAGCAACTGATAACATGAAATGTGAAAAAAGGCAGAGACTTATATCTTAGCTTTATAACACTAACCATACCTGCTGATCCATTGGATTGCTTTAAGTTACCCAAAATAAATATTCAAAATAATTTCAATAATTATACGGTAAGCCTGTCAACCAGTCATGTTCGATTGAAAGCACCTTAAAAGTAAACATGAACGAAAAATTGCCACCCCACGGCGAATGAATTAAATTCCCTTGAATGAATCACGCACATGAATCACAACTCTGCAACGAAACGTACGCAAACACACAGGCTGCTAATTGCTGCCAACTTTTCTGCGCTGCATCTCAATCGTGAAACGTCGGCTCACGGTCGGTCGGGCTGGCCAAGTCCAACATCAACACCTGGCTCTTAAACGTCAAAAAACCCACGGCGTGCGGGGACCTGTTGGCCGCTGACACTGGGTTGAAAAATCAACAAAACAAACGCCCGTTACACACACCGCACACGCCTAATCGGTCGCCCTTAATAGATACATCTTGTGGCAGATTGTTGGCAACCGATCCGGGGCTGGGCTTGATTTCAATTCAATACCGGCAGCAGGGAAAAACAAGTTTACCCACCCGCAAAACCCAACAACTGAACCGATCTGCCAATAAATATGCCGGCCGCCTGTTCTTGGTATCGATGCCAAGAAGCCTGGGCCCGGTTCTGGCACGGTACGGCAAAATCCGAAAACCAAAAACCCAACCTCAACACAATCATTACGAGGTTTTAAAGGGTGGATGAGCGGGAAAACCAGGCAAACTCAAAGCCCAATGAGCCGATGCAACCTGTTGTGTTGTCATAATCCATGACTTAATAATGAAACGGGCCGCATCCCGGAAACGATTTCAGGTCGGATGCTGTCGGTTCTTTCGGGGTGCAAATTCGCCATTTGCTGTGCCGAATGGGGAGCACCGACAACAGCAAAAAAAGGCCTAGATGAGATACCTTTGCCACGTCACGAGAGAGTGATTAAGCGCATACGTGAACCAGCCGGAGTACTGCTTTTTACGACAAATTCGTTGATCATTGTAGCGACATGTTTCCTCCCTGCTGTACATGGATGTGTTGCTTTCGAATGGGTGGCACCGGTTTGGCTCGTTGCCCTCGGGTGTGTGTATGTGATTGTCATACGGTGTCCAGGGAATTGTGTCTGATGCAAAGAGGTATGGGAAATTGGCTCAAACAGCTCCTGTGGTTCAATCGTACATCCGTGAGCTGACTGTTGCTCTGGTAGATAGGGGAGGATTTTAGGCCACAGACAAACACATATACACACACACACAATGCACAGGAGAGTTTTTGTAGGGTGTGAAATTTTTGAAGCAACACCACCGGATTGTGCTCCTCGTGCAACTGGTTGATGGTTTTTGTTTGTCGTGTCATGTAGCGATGAGTTTAAGGTCTGTGATACAGTTTTGTAAACGGATTTTTTTTTTTATTAATTTATCTCCTATTATAATGTGTTTTTTTTTTCCTCTCTTCCGTCTGGGTTATGTGCAAATTCATGATTTGATATTTTATCCTGCAAGTTTTCCTTACCACAGTGATGAAGATCTATAAGATACGTATGTTGATTTCAATCTGCTGAAAGCCAACCCGTGTATGTTCTTATTCTTCTTCTGGGCCTGCCTGAGCACGTCGCGTAGACATGGTCAGGTCACCAATCCGTTGGCAGGATATTCGGTCCAGGACTGCATTCTTCCATCCAAGGCTGCAACCGATCTCCGACAGGTTAGACACCACTTGATACAGCCAACGAGCTCGCTGTGTTGCTAACGATCACCTTCTTGGTGGGGTATGAGTTCGGCATCTGTCGTGAGAATTTCAGCACCGCCAAACAGCTCAGCAAGCTCGTGGTTCATTCTCCTTCGCCACACGCCTTTGTCGCACACTCCGCCGAGAATAGTCCTTAGCAAATAGTCCTGTGCATTGGCGTCCTCCGTCAGCATAGTCCTCGATCCCGAGTCTCCGGCTACGTGTCAGCAAGATTCGTACCCGTAGAGGACTACCGGACTTATCGAGGAGTCTTCTGGACCGCAGGATTTTGTGGAGTCCATTGAAGGCACGATTCCCCTGAACAATGCGCCTTCGGATTTCGCTGCTTACGTTGTTGTTCGAAGATAAGATGGGCCTGGGTACGTTATGGAACTAGTTTTTGCCTCTCGTTTTTTTAAATATGAAATTCATTGCTAGACAGTAAGGATATTCTTCAGAAAACTAACTCAAAAAGTCTGTAATGCCTTCTCAATGTCATCTTACGTTGTGTGGTTGTGTGAGGAGCTCACTTGATAACAGGAAGCAGCTTCTTTAAAGATCATCAGGTTTAAAGGGATCAGTTGAGAGAACCATGTTATTCATGTAGATCACGGCTTTAGACCGGAGTCAGTTTAGTTATTGATCAGTTTCAATAAGTCTCGGAAGTCTGCTTAGTACAATGAAAACTGGTTAAAGCTTAAATGTGTTCTTTTCTTCAGTCATGCCCTTGATTTTTATTTAAGATAACGTTTTGGCTTCGAATAATCCAATGTAAGATGATTATCACTCCACCGAAAATTATTTCCCCTTAAAAAATTAAGTTGTAAAGTCAATTTATAATTTCGGTGCAAACAACCACTTTGTAACCATTCACACCCACCGTTATGCACTCACGCACAGAAAGAACACTCACGCCCCCATCCGATTACGAAGAGATTAGCATTATGACACCGTCATAATTACCACCTGTAATTGTGGCACCTTTACACCCATTAGCAAACGACCGACTACACAAAAAATCACCACCACCCGCGAATGGTTTCCCCCCACAAAAAACAACCAACAACGAAGCTTGCAAGAAGTCTTCTCCCACACGCTTCACAATGGAGGCAAAAAACACGTCGCCACTTATTTGCGCATTGTCACAGTGAAGCTTCTTTCAGCGGTGCCTTTCTCTTTTTGCCTCGCCTAAACGAATCGTTCCTGTCGGCGGGTTTTCCACTTCCCGGTTCTGACACATCTCCCGCTGAGCTGTTGGCCAAATTGGCGAGGGTAGCCAAGCGAAGGGAAAACGGTGGGTTTCTGCGGTTGGGTTTCCAATATTTATACAAAAACAGTTTGGTTATTTCTCCGCGGGGTTTCTTCGCGCGGTGTAAGTTCTGCGCAGCGAAGAAGCGTATCTGCTTTACGCCTGACCGTACGACCCGCTCCACACACTACCAGCCGAACGAGCGCGTTTGTTTCATTTATCTTCGCTGATGGATTGAACAGACACAAAAGTTCCGTTCGGTGGGCCACTCGGGATTGCGGTATTTTCCCAATCGGCTTAAGATGCGATGGCGGTGATGTTCAACCACCACCACCAGGGGCAAATATTATGTTTTCACCCCCTTTACTTTTTTTGCTCGGCTGCTCACCAATGCTTGTGCAATGCTGACGGTTTTGCGATGATCCCGCACAGAGCGCAAAACCGCAACCGCGTTTTGCTACCCAACCCTGATGATGTTAAAAATAAAAACCCTTCTGTTCAATTTCGATTCTGCCAACAATTATCGCATGAGTTTTTCACCCTCTTGGCTCGGCGTTATCATATTCGCCAGCCTGCACACCCATACGAGCGCATTCGCAACATCGTCTAAACCACCACCCCCTGTTTATTACGAAGCTAATTTTTATGAAGTCTTTATTTACGTTACTAGTTTTAACGATTTGCTGCGGCATTCACTGTTTTGGCCGTTCACCTTGTCTGCTCTTCCCCCGTTTTAAACCCGTTCTGGCGCACGGTGAGTTTTGTTGCTTTTTGTGTGTGTGTGTGTGCGTGTGTGAACTTTACAAATATTTTCCAATTCGTTGCGTCTCTGCACGGTCTGAGCGTGATTGTTTTGCTTTGTATTTCGTACTGTCTCTCGAGAATATCTAACCCGCCGCGCCTGTGACTCTTGAGCAGCTAAAAGACGTGTTTAAAAGGCTCACACGCTACAAACACACGAGGAAATGAGTATAATAAGACTTAAACGATCTTGTTTCGTTTCGAAGATGACGTCGTATTTGCATGCGTGTCTTTACGCTCTCGTTTTTTTTGTGCGTTTGGCGTTTCCACAGAGAAAATAAATTGTGTATGAGAAATGCTTTTCTCGAGACACCTGGCAGTGTTATGGCGAGAAGATGAGGGCATGGTGTGAGATGTTAAAGGCGTTGGGTGGCGTGCATTGCAGCGTGAAGTACGTAAAGTCTTAAATACGTCAGATGTCAATTATTACTGGCTGAGGTGTGTCACAGACGCACGCAAGGAAGCAACATACGAAACGTGATGTGAGTTTTGTTTGGGACTTTGAAGAGTTTTTGTCTAAGGAATATCGGGCAGGTGATAAAATGTTGAGTTAATGGTTTGTGTTTGTTCATAAATAAATGAAAAAATGACAAAATTGAAACAAATCAAACAGGAACTGATTTGGCAAAAATCAGTACCAACAAGAGCAGTTATAGCGCCAGTAAAGATTGCTTGGTTGGACTCTTAATGCACGCCAGCAGATCAAGTCCGCCAGGCAACATTAGATGTAAGGAAGAAATATATGTACCTCACAGACAAGTTTAAGTTTTGAATCCTTGGATACGAGGACACTCAAACCTGTAATCTTTAATGAGATTACGAACAGAAGTTAGGATGGATGTCCTCCAGTCCTGACGGTACCTGAAACATTATTGAAATTACTTCAAAGTTAAGAATGTGAATATTATTCTAAGGCAAACGTCAATTGTTTTGCGTATACAACAGAAACACGCAAAGAAACATGGTAGCACAATAGAGTAAATGTCCAAATTTGGAAGCTACTGACGCTAGGCCCGTTGATCTTATTCCTCCAAGCTGGTCAACGCAGTCTGATCATAAACAAACTTGAATTGCATTGCTTAATGTAGTTGCAAGTCATCTTGTGCAGAGAGCCGTCCGTCAGAGAGAATCTTTGCTTACAAACGATGGTAGTAGGATCAGTTTCAATTATTTATTTACTGGCAAACTATTTGTGTTTGATGTGTCACGTTGGTATTATTCAATCCATAGAGAAGAAAATTAATATTCCTCTAGAAAGCTCTGGAAAGAATAATTAAAGATGAACAAACAAACTGTGTTAGGGCGATTGAAGTGACTCTACATGTATGAGGACATATGACAAACAATTAAAAAATCGTTCGAGGTGTGCTTAATTCACAAAGGACTTTGCATGACGAGCATAGCATGCAATCAGATGACAACTTTACACATACGGCACAGATATTAAGCTCTGCATATTGATGGCTCTTAATCTATAAATTATCCTGTTCACCTTAGTCTCCCTTTCTACATACAACAATAATAACACACACACAAAAGAAGTATGTATTTATTTGTGTGCAGTCGATAGGCTATTAAAGACACTTACCACGTAAATCACGTACCGCTGGATAAATTATTGATGGCGTTAAAAGTACTTAAAATAAGCTTTGCTCCTTCACAGCACTCTTCGTGTTTTGCGTAATCCTTACCACTTCCCAGATACCCACCCACCTCTCGCACCTGATTCCAATATCCATAAAATTGCACCCGTACGTGTCACGGCGTAATGGGCCGGTACGTCTTGCCAGGCGCCATTTTCGGGTACAAATAATTCTAACGTAACACTCATCGATCATTCTTCGGTTCGGTTGGAGGTTGTGGCGCATCAGCTTTCGTGAAGGTGAACGTGATTTTTATCCAAACTGGGCGAAAATCGACACCATTAACCTAGGTGCCTGTACACATTGCACAGACAATCATGATGTCGAGCCACAGCGATCGTTACTGGCGTGGCTTTGATTTTTCAACCATCATCAAGGTTCTGATTGGATAGTATGTAACCATGTGGCAGCTTACTTCCCAGTGGGGGAATATGTTGATGATGCACTTTTCATTTTCGGTGCCGGGCTCTAATGACACCTGCAGCTGTATCGGCAGAGCAGAAGAACAAACGTTCGATCCAAGTTCAAGCATCAAGAATGAATACGTTCTAAATATAGCGCCCTCCTACTACCGACCCATCTGTATCTCTTTGGGAACGGGGTGCTATAAACGCCTCCCATATATCACACATACACATCGCACAAGAAACCCACACACATGGTCACACCTTAACTGCAGGCAAATCGGTTCGTTCTATGAATATGAGCGTTAGTCAGCGTGTTTTGTCGCTGTCGTTTGGGCGATTTGCCGCCCGTTATATTGCGTGTAGGAGAGGAGTTCCCTCGTTCCCACCCCCTCTTCCCTTCCACCACCACCCCTTATCTACCATCCGCACAACAGCTCTGCCTGTGTCAGGTGTCAGTCAGCGGCAGTCAATTTACATTGAACCCAAATTTATCGTCAAAACATTCGGCTCGATGACGCGGCACACGGCCAGCCGTGATTGTGGTCGATGATTGGAGATGCTTTCTCTTGCCAGTGCGAAACAAACGCACCCAGGGAGGCAGGCAGGCAGGGTTGTTACGTACCGAGAATAGAATGTAATAGCTGGCGCTGGGGTGGCCTCTAGCTTGATGGCGTGCATGCAAAGGATGGGAATGCGAATCAAGTGGAAATTGGATTGGAAACATTCGTAGCCAAAAGCCTTGTGCGAATTTGTGCTACTAAGTAAATGGGGTGATCGTGCCTGCTGGCGAGATGGCAAAGCAGCAGTCTTGCAAGTTGGCCGGAAGAGCGAAACCGTTCGAGCGGAAATGAAAAATAGGTTATCGTTTTCAGTTTTATTCCGAGAAGGTTTAAGCTTGGAAGGTGGACCATCTTTCCGAGGAAATGGAATTCTTTGCTGATGATATTGTTTAAAATTTAGTTTATGGAATTGATGACTATTTGAATGAATATTATCTACACGTTTAGTGAGCTTTTAATTTTAGTTTGTTGAATTGTTTTTCATTGTTGAAAACAGTCCTTACAGGGTTGACCTGTAAGGACTGTCCTACAATTGTCAACGACGTCGACGACACCTCACTGTATTGTAAACACCGTATGTGATCATTGAATCAGTGAACATTAAGTTAGTGAAGACGTTCGTCCTTATTCTTTGCCTTTACATTTTCAACATTTTTTTTTTTTGGTAATTTTTTATTGATTTTTTAAAAAATTTGGGATAAAATCTAATGCTACAGAAACCGGAAAAATACTTTTACATGAAAGTTCTGTAATAGAGAGTTTGGTTTCATATTTTTTTCTGACAAATGTTGATCTTCTTTAGCAAAAATTAATTATTTTATACGACTTTGACCATTGTCAGTTCTTTTTATTACAATATGTTACATCGCCTTTTTTATGGCCAATTCTCATTCAATTGTTTTTATAAAGCAGAGAAAAGAAGAGTGTTTTATTCGATCTCTATGAAAATAAATCGTTGAAAAATTATATTTTACTGCCCTTTTTGAGTTCAACCTTGATGTTCCCATTTTTACAAACATCCATTTTAATTTTTATGCTGCTCAAACAATAGCTATTCAACCTTTGCTTAACGCAAAACATTTTTTCCTGATATGCAGAACAAAAAAGTGAATTTTGATAGCGATTTTCCGATTTTACATTGCTCTACATCCTGCCTCGAAATGGAGTTATATTGCACGCCATGTCTGGCGTTTGCAAAACTTTATATCGAATTATGATGTTTTTTCTTCTTTTTATGCTTTTCGAAAAAAAATACAGCTCGTTCGAAAAAGACCGGAGATCAATCTGGGAAGCAAAACAAAACAACAAAACAAAACGCACAAATTCATCTCACAAATAACTCCCAAAACAACATCCCATCGTGCATCGAAAGCAGGCAACGTAATGCTAGAATCACCGCCATCGTCGAGGCAAATAAAATCGCTGGTTCATTGCACCGTTGAGCGTTTGAGCAGCATGAAAGCCATTTGTTACCTTTTTCCAATCGGATTCGGAGTAGTTTTTTTCTTTCTTTCTTTGCTGTTGCCTCAATTTCCCACCCAGCCTCACTTTTTCCGTTTTTACCACTAACACCTATCAGTGTCACCAGTCAGAAACATACACACTCACACAAACCTCACTCCAAAATCAATGAGTGGGTACAGTTTGTCACGCGAAAAAACGTTGAAAAAACCGGGAAAAACTGAATCGAAAGCCAACCGTTCAAATGGAATAGGGAACTAGCATGGTAGCCCCGGTCTTGCACTCACACTCCGTTCCACTTTACCACCCTCCCTGCTGGTGGACGGAAATTGATTTTCGAGGATTATCCTTTCCGAAGGGGCGAACTTCCGCAATCGCGCATAAGTTTGTGCAGCGGCTCTTCAATTCCATTATCGTTTGGATGACATTCGTGAGTGGATGTGTATGAGTGTGGGTATACTTTTCGTTTGTTTCAGCGCTTTTCTGGCTTTGATGAAATGGAGAAACGCGAGGATCACGGTTGTGCGACGTGTTTGGGATAGCAATTTTATATTTGATGGATATCAAGGGTAGGGGTTTTTTTCTGCTCACATTTTATTTGTGCGATTGATCCGGATTTTACAATAGTTTTCCGATGGTTGTGAATACAAATCACACAAAAACACACAAAACTCGTTGCATCTGACGTACGGCGGATTATTGGGTGTGTCGACATCGACATTCGGTGGTTTGCTCCACAGCAAGCCGCACACAAGTGCACAAACATCAAACGTTACAACGAGAAATCCGTGGTAGAACATCATGTGGTAATGATAAGAGGATTGATTGGTTAATGTTTTACAATGCATGGAGAGCGAGAGGGGAGAGTGAAAAAGGCTGCCTAAAAAATGAATTTTCATGAAAACCATAAAAACCGAACATTTATTTTTACAAAACATAATACAAAATATTTTAAGGAAATACTTCAAACAACATAAGATTATAAAAGTAAACAACTATATTTAAATTTTTATTTAACGATTTTTTGCAGCTCATCTTATGCGCTGGATTTCATCCTTCCCAACTGGTAAGTGGCAGCTGGTGTCTACACGTCTTCACACGTTCGAACCACTCTCATCCAAAGTGAACACAGATCGTTCAGCGTAGTTGACTGTATTTTTGTTCGGGCTTTCCTTTGGATACGGATTTACTTTCCTTCTGACACATTCATCCAATTTTCCGTACACGGTTTTCTACTTTCACCTTTCAAGTGGGCAAAGGTGTGCAACATTATTTGTTTTCCCATCCAGTTGCATTTGCTTGAAGTTTTAGCTGGCATTGAGAGTGATGTAATGTGTTTTATTTTTCTCTACTCTAGAACAAAAATGCTTTGCCGTAGGTACAAAACAGCATAAGCATAAATTCATTGCATGGTAGAGTAAGCGGTTCGCTTGAAGAGATTGACGCACGGGACTGCTCATGGAAAACGTCCGACAAAGGAGAACATTTTCACCTTCAGTAGTAAATGTAGTCTCACACAAACATACCTACCTGCAAACAAAACAAATCTAACCATTACGTTACGTCCCACTGCATATCATACCATTCTGGGAATGCGGAAAAGCATAGCATGGAACAGAAAGATGAATTTATGTTTCAACTCCACACGTGTCCCTTTCCCCCGCCAGTAGCGCTTCCTTGCGTTGCGTTAATTTCTTTGCCATTTTTCTTGCTTTTGAAAAAAACAAAAGCATCCGCCCGGTGGTATGCAACACCGCAGTGCATCATCATTGTACGCGCGCCGGCTGCTCGCTCTGGTTGCAGTTTTACGAGCAAAGTGCACACAAGAACCATCATCACACGCAAGCAGAAGAAAATTATGAAAAGCGACAGTTATTTATTTCTCGTTCTTCGGGGCCAGCCTGGAACGTGCTTTGTCGGTCGCATATCTCACCAGTAGGGACTGGCTATCAGGAACGGATGAAAAGAAGAAAAAATGAAAAAGACGACAAGGACAATCAGGTACAAGGACAGCAAGATCCTTCCGAATGGCACTGAATATACACAGATACAAACGGGACGATATGAAAAAGCTGGTATATTTTCATTTACCATATAAAAAAATAAGGTACAATGAAACCCAAGGACACCGGATTTTCACCACTGGATCCAAGCTTTTCCAACGGCCCGAACAAGCGACAGGGAGCGAAAGAGGGTGTGGGGCTTTCTTTTCCACTATGCGTTTATTTTATTCATCTGTCAGTCTGTGTGCTCTGTGTCCTCTATAATTGCCACCATGTCACGTCAGCTCAACCACCCCTCCACCCCGTCACTAAACGCGTGTGGGTGGGTATCTGGAAAATAAAGGGCAGAAGTACAGCTGACAAAATGTGCTCGAGATGTGTCTGCATAAATGACAGGGCCAGAATTTTTAATAACATTTTTACACATAAGCTGTTTTTGTCGCTTATCGTCTTAAACGCGTGGGGAAAAAAAGCGTCCACCACAGTCTTGTTTTCTCATTGCTTGTTTTTCCTTGTACTTAGGAAAAAACAGTGTTCTTGAAATTTGTATTCCACACATGAAATGTGGTGGGAAATTTCACCGGAAAACAGACCAAATCGTAAAACCCGTGATCTCACGCACATATGTTTTTTTGTGTGTGGGTGTGTCTGTCGACGATTGTGGAGAAGCCTTTTGGGCTTGTGAAACTAAGTTTGAGACAAACAACTGGGCAAAAAAAACTGTCTCCTTTTGGGGCTTTCCAGCGTTTTTTGATTCTTTTTGGAAGAGTTCCACAACACAAAATCTCTGACGGAGGTTATGAGCAAGATAAATGAAGCTTTTTTTTCCAGTTTTCCAGTGTGTCTGCCGTTTTTGGGTGCTTGTTAATGAGTTTTGCCTTACTCACAGTGGTTTTTGTTTTCATCAGCCTAGTGCCCGCGTGAATTATGTTTGCCGGGACTATCGTATCAATCCTTTTCACGGGTACGATTTCAATCCTTTTTTGTGTTACCAAAAAAATAAATAATAAAAAAATCCCTTCAGGCGTTCTGGGAGTTTTCTTTTTTTTTTCATTTCCCCCAGTAGGATCGCATTTTGACGGTCATCAAATGGCTACGCTTTTTCTCTCGCCAGGTTAAATTAGATTTCTACTACAGTGAAAAAAAAAAAACAGCTTGGATTAAACAGACAGGTTGAGAAATTGTTGATGACTGTTTGTCATCATTTTTGAGATTTGTGGCCGAAGAGAGTGGGCTTAAATCGGTGTGAAAAACACCAAGACCCTAACGAAAGGGAATTTTTAAAATTGGTGGAATTATGGTTGATTATTTTTACATTAAAGAAATAAGAAAATTAAGCAATTTTAAAGGCTTTTTTGTACGGCGCTTGCTGACCGAGACTGTAAGACTAAAATTATTTTATTCACTTATTCACCAATTTTTCATTTCCATCCCAATCCATATTTATCAGCGCTTCCGCTACATCAATTGTGTATGAAGCTGTCTCGCTTTTCTTAAGGGTCAAATTTTTTTTGCAATTGCGTCAGCTAATTTTGGAACAATTTCGTTTCGCACTTCGATCGATTCCCAAGCGCACCCTAAATTCAATGTACGTTAAAACGGAGGCAGAAAAATAAGCTTTTCCTATTGCTTTTCTCACACACCCTTTATTTTTTCCCCGGTAGCCGGCAACGGGGTAAGATGCTTCAGGGCTTCGACTGGCGTTAGGCGCCAGTATAACAAATTGCTATCGATAAGGATCTGTCAATAACCCTGAATATATAATCGAAGCATGAATAATAATGGCGACTAGCAATAAAACCAAAACAACTACAACTGACCACTTGCCACCCAGCACTCGAACTTAGCCACCGTAAGAAAGAGAGAGCGAGAGAGAGAGAGTAAGAAAGAGGGAAGAAAAGAAAAGGTAACAGCGCGGAAGCTTTTCCGTTCGCATAAAAATCGAAAGTCCGACAGTCCGGTACGGTTTGGTCCGCTACCCGTGAGGGTGAAAAGTAATGGTTCTCGGTTTCGGGGTCAGTTCCGTGTTGTTGGCAATGCCGGTGTTGTTTAATGCATGAGTTGTGAGTTGGGTGGTGAAGCAATGAAGCGTTCGTTTGATTGGTCTTGTAATTGGAGAGGAAGAAATAGAATTTTTTTACAAAAATAGTCTGTGAATTATCCTTAAAGAACGCATAGCTGAGCTCCTGTCAAAGCTTACCAGCCTGTCTTTCTTTTAGATGATTTAATATTCAAAATACTTGGAACCCATACCTTATAGATACAAATAATAGCTTTATGAACGCTTCTCGAGAAACAAAATCAAACATTTTAAAATAGAAATACAATTCTTCGTCGTTTTTCACGTCCAATGAGAGGAAGATATAAAAAAACAATATTGTTTACTAAATTGAGTTGTAAACTAAAGCGAACCGTAGATGAAAATAATTAAACCGTAAAAGACACGAGACAAGATAAGCGCCCTGAAGAAACGCGTGAAGGTACAGAAATAGCGCGGCCGTTCGTGCTGAACCCGTGGTGGAATGCGTAGCACGAAGGAATGGAAAAGTGATGGAAAACTTCAACCAGCTAGGGGGCGCCGAAGAGTGGGGAAATTTCTTCATAATTTATTCCTGCTGACGGTCAGGAATTCAGGACACTTGCTTGTCCGGAACACGGAAGTTCTGCCGACTTGCTTGAGTAATTTGATTCGAGATGGGATGGATTTCCAACACCCTCTTCTCCGTGTTATGTTGTTGCATGATTCGTGTCACCATAGCAGAAAAAAATGAAAGTAATGAAACAATTAACTAGCACTTGGCACGCTTTGTAATGCCGAGTCGCACCAGCACTATAAATTCTTCGTCAACAATTACAAGACCCATCGCCAGGCAGGAGAATTAGGGACTTTTTCACACTTTTTGTGTCCTGTTTGTTACACATTTCTTTTGGGGTATGTTTTTGAGGAGCCTTCAGTTTTTCCTTCATCGGTCAAACTTTGTGAGTCGTCAAGCCTGAAACCGTTGCGTCCGAGGAGACAAGATTGATAGAATCGTTAAATTTAATTACCAGAGCGTGCTGTATCTGTGGCAAAGGTCGTGCACCAACGCATATACCGTCATATTTTGTAATGTAAGAAAATGTCACCAAAGGTACATATTATAAGGTCACTTTGCAGGATTTTGATTGAAAGTGCTGTCATAGTGTGACATCTGTCACGGTGACATCACTGTGACATTACTCGACCCAAGTAATAACTGTCAGTTGTCGTGCAGCAATTGTTATTTGGTGTGATTATCGGACCTCGAAATAGGCTGTAAAATGCTGTAGAATTTATTCATTGTAAGCTTAACCTTGAGACACTAAAACATTGACCGTTTCAAAAATAAATTCTATCATTCATGATAAGTGATACAAAAAACAGTATTCAATCTTTAAGAAGTTTCCTGTTAAACCACACTGTACTGATTATTATTGGAACATGATTTACTGACATTACCTTCTATAAAAACTAATAACATACTGTTGCATCGTAAATAAAACCAAGATTGCTATAATTTAGCCTTTAACCGCATTACACGCTCCATATCGTTTCCCTATCGCGTTAAATGTGGCCAACCAGTGGGCAGGCATTAAATACGTACATCAATTCATATCCTTTCCTTTTTCCCGTAGAAAAAACGGGTGGAAAATTCACCACAAGCTTTTCGCCAACACTTTCGGGTATGTCAGTAATTTAGGCAGTTGGCAGGCATTATTGGGCCAACACGAATTGCTTTCGCACTCGGTGTTTCCAAAACACCAGCTCGGCAACAATTGGCATTTCCTTGCGAGCTGTCGGTACCACTAGTTACTGAACCATCCATTTTGGGCAGCCGGGCTGTCGGAACCCGTGTGCTTCTATTGCTTTTTTCCTGCCAGGAAGAAGATTTCGCTTCCATCGCGATGGTAATATCCTGCCTCTTCGTCGGTTCGCCTTCCTTTGCCGCACAGTCCTGCCGAAGAGTTCCCCGAGGTTGGAATATTCGATCGCACTCTCTTCCTTATCTCCAGCGTGGCTTTCATTGGTTTGGTACCTCCCATCATTACTGCGCCCTGGCGCTTGGTACTATTTATAGCCACCGTACTAGGCTCGCAGCAGGGCAAAGCGTCAGTAATGTCGTTCCGTTTCCAATTTCTTGCGAAAGCGGCCTGGTGATAAATTTACTACTGAGCGTTGCTCCCCAGTCCTGGGACACTTCCGCACTGGCGTATGGCATGGTGTACACGAACACTCCTTTTTCTGTCGTACGCAAAGTGTGTCGCAATGAGCGACAGCAGATCCTTCAATTAGTTGCTTCCAGACCCCGTTCGCCGACCCGGGTTGCCCCCATGAAATGCTCTAGCATCCGCATTCTTAGGCTCAGCTTGGACGAGTTTGGCTTTCGTTTCTGTTCTTTTCTGGCTTCTTGGGGTTTCATTTTTCGTGATGTTCGTGTGGGGAAAAGAGAGATGAATATGTTGCCGCACTTTTAACGAAAGCAAAAGGTGATGGTAGATGGGAGGGAAAATTATTTGAAGTACTTTTGCTCGTTAGTTGCAAACGGCAGGCATTGTTAGCTAGCCAGCATCTGAAGATTTTGTTTGTAATGGCGAAGTGGGGGCAAAGTGGGATATGTGGTCCGGCGCGTCGCGTGTGTTGAAGTATCAATTGACCGGCCCAACAACCCACACGAGCCTATCCTCTAAGAACTAAGCAAACATGGTCTCCATGTCACAGGACAAGATGGGGGGAAAAATCTCAAATGAAGCAAGAGCCTTCTTCTGCTCCAAGAGAACCATGTGTCAAGTGGCACTGGAGCTGCTTCCTTTATAGCATTGAAAGATGTGAACCGAGGACGAGGCGTCTAAAGAGTGGTGCGATAGAACTGACGCCTCCTGGTGCTATTCTCCGTAACTGACATTGGGGTGGAGGAGGTTGTTTGGGGATGGCCTTTTGTTATTGATTTTCCTCCATTCAATTAAAATACATCACTGGAGCGCTTTGGGCACAAAAAACGAGTGTGGCGTCATCCGGATGGATCCCTCCCATTTTTTTTGTACACTCCAAGCATTATCATCAAGCATCAGCCGATGGCCCTTTACGTCGCGCACTGCGCGAAGCATCTAGTCCAGTAGGAACTAGAAAACAGGAAAAATCGAACACACTCCGCACCGAATCAAGCACCCTTCTTGAATGGGTAATCAGAAAGACTTCCCGGGGTGAGTGATGCAGAAACGACGTCTACGTCTGGTGAATCACAACTTACTGACTGGGAGGAGAAAAGCAGTGGAAAACACCGTCAGTAGCGTCAGTGAGGTCGTGCACATTCGATGAATACTAATTTTTCGTACATGGAAGGATAAGCGCGTGCCTTAGAACATTTCAGTGGGGTTTATTTTTCTTTGTTTGTGTCAGGATAAAACATACAAATAGAAAGCAAAACACAGCACAAAAACAAAGCATAAATGTTTAACAAGTGGTGCTGTGTTTATTATTTCACTCTAGAAACAACAGTAGAAGCAGATGTTAAGCAATAAAGTTTAGATAAAATTTTGTGTTTTGCTATGATAAATATCTTTCACTTTATGAGATTGTGAGACAGCGTAAAAAAATCTTATTGCCGTTGTCGATTTGCTTGCATTCAGGCGTAATTTATCGAAATCTCTTTCTCTGGTTCTCTTCATTGCATTTTTTTTTAATAAAACTTCCAAACACAATTTCAAACGAGAAAATAAAAGCCCTCCGAGCCGTGCCGTCAAACCAAGCCAAATGAATGGAGTAAATAATGACTCCACTAAACACGACAAACACCAAAACACGACCAATAACCAATAGCACAAATCACTCCTGCGTCTGCTAAACCATTTTCCCATCATAAGCCACCACCAAAGCACACAAACAGTGTGTTATTTTCCCGACCTTCTTTCCACTCGGAAGCTTTATCGTCCCAAGGGAATATGCTTTCACTTTCACACATTCGCTGCCTTGCGTGAAAATAATAACGGAAGCGCCCGGGCTTTTTCTGAGAGCTACAATGTGGCGCCATAATAAATAACGACATTCAAAGAGGCATTCAAAACATCACTGCTGTTCTGTCGCTGCTAGTTTATGGCACGTGGTGAGGAAAATGCTTGTGTGTGTGTGTTTGTGAGGAACCATATTGCCATATTGTTCCACGCAGGATGCGTTGTTTATGGCATGCTGGAGCAACAGAACTCACTTATACACATATGCAGCAGGATTGGAAGTTGCTAAACTTGACTAAAAATGCAAAGAAAAGCATCCACATTTTTGGTGAATACCAAACCGAACGCATGCGCTCCATCTTGAACCATTTAGCTTTCGTGCGGTATGGCGCACAAAGCTTCCCAACACTTTGAAACTCTCGCAAAACACGAACACACTCGTCGCTTCTGTGCCGTCTGTTGCTGTCGACTCGTTCGATTCCGATTTGGAATGCTAGTAGGGATTTTCAACTGCAACTCGCTGCGATAGTAATCCAGAAATGGTAATGAGTGATGAATGAGGTGAAATAATTTATAAGCGGTAGCAAGTTGTTGCTTTCCAGGTTCGATCAACACGTATCGTTGCATTTCTAAATTTTGGTGCACAACTCAACACAAAGCACTATGCATACAAAAAAACATCAAGAAAAAGCAGTCACGAAATTTCCTTCTTTCTGTTTTATTTTTGCTTCTATCGATCGCTAGTGTAACATTGCGTCACGAAAAAAAGCGAAACAGAAACAGAAAAGTTTCTTTAGGCTTTCTCATAAAATATGGAGGCGCCTGGTGTTTCATGATTTCATCGCCCAACGTTCTGTGTTCCCATCTGTGCCAGCTGTTCCGAAGCACCATTCCGAAGCAGAGAAACAGAAGGAAAGAGTTTGCCTTCCACCCATCTGCCACAAACCTAGCTCCCCCATCACGATGGAATGTAGTTTGCTGCGTTTGTCATTGACTTTTGAACCACTTCTTCCACGGCAGACGAGCGAACCCATGCCCATCTAAGAAGATATTATGGCCAGCTGGTGTGTCGCTGTTCGCTGCTTGTCAGCTGGCGAAATGTGTTCATTCTGTTCGATTGTTTGAGCGTGACGGAATGTTTAATTAGATTAGGGTGCGAGCAGGCGAGTGAGCGGGATCGGGAGTTGACCACGGAATCGTGGTTTGTTGTAAGGCTTCGGAAGGTTCCGTCTCAACTGATACACCAAGCATCAGTTATGAAAATAGTTTTGCTAGTACTCTCCTTGCAGTAGCTTTGAAGTTGGAACAGGAATGTTTCATAAAAAGTGTACGAGAAAAAGTTCTTCAAATAATAGCTAGTTTTAATGTTTTCTTTACAACAAAAGCAAACAAAACGATAGAAAGAGTGTAGAGTCCATTTTGGCAATAACTGGAAACGGAGATATGGACAAAAAGCTAACGATCAAGTAAGGTGCATTTACATTTCACTCAAACCCCCGTGGCAAGTGAAGCGTACTACTACCAGAGCACTGTACTGGTGAGCGCAATTTAAAATGCAAAAATATGTTAATTGCCTCAGAAAATTCAACGATTCAAAGAGAACTTTGTAAACAATCCATTTTGGGAGTAAGTTCGTAACACATAGCACACTTGTACATCTACCCTAGCGATCTACCTTGCAGTGTTACGATCTTGCGTACATTTTATGTGTTTTAGTACAAATGAGGTTTTTAGAACAAGGATAATTATATACGATGTATGATATGGGAGGCACAGTAGTTCCAGCATCGGTAAGCTGTAAGAGATTTCAGATTCAATGTATATTAAAAAAATTAAACTTCTAAGCACCGAAAATCGGTTATGCTTATGATCTAATAAATAAAATTTAAGACATTGATAACGAAAACAATTTCAACCGAATGTCCACCCTTGAAAAAACGTGATTTGTAGCATATAGCCCTGTTTTGGCTTTCCCTTCAAAAGATACTACAGGTTGATTCTTTTTGGATGTTTGTTCTTGTCGCATAAAACCAAGCGCAAGGAGTAGAGAAAAATTTCACTCAAAAGATCTTTGCCTCCCATGTGATGACGTTCAACGGTCGTAGGTTGTGAGTGCAATTCATTCAGTTTTCCTTCATTCGCTGCAAATGGTCAAACGAAAGCGCGCCACATCATGCCTTCCCGAGGGACCTTCCTTCCATTGTGCGTGCCCAGAAGTTCGTTGTGTGTAAAAAGGCAAAAACTTTTCTAATTAATTTTGCAGCTTCTCTTCGCTCCCGTTTCATGTAGCATTAACATGGTCTTAATGGTGCTATCTTACACCAGCCAACTGGACATTCGATCCCCGACCATCGGCAAGAAGGTTTTCTTATTTGACTTTTTGAAAACAGGCACCGCTTAGCATTGTTTTCGTTGCATTGAGATGAATGAAAGGCAAAAGGGCAAGCACGGAAGGCGCAGCACGGGATCCAATTTCTCGCGCACTGTTTTATTTGAATTACCTAATGACCCTCATCAGGGAAGTGAAGTTTTTAAGCACGATGGATCTTAGCGTTTTTACAGTCAATTTTTTGCTGTTGTTGGCGATGGCATTACACACTTTGTAGGCAGTGTCCAAAAAGTATCCCTTCTGTCTCCAATTCGGGGAGATAATCTTAACTTTCCGCACAATTACGATGATCCATCATGATTTGGCTATTTTAGGAGGGGTTTGTTTTGGTGCGTGTATAAAAAAATTTTTTTTGGTTGTAATTAAAGCACCAGAATGGAGGATGCGAGTAGGATGGAGCTTGACATTTGGTGAATGAACTGACCCGTGGCTGAGCTTAAGGAAGTTAGATTTATTTTAATGATAGCTGGAAACTTTTCCAAGAAACATGGCTATTTTTGGCTGAAAGTAACCCTTTAAAGGTTGCCGGTGTATCCTTGTGAGCTTCCTCTCCATTCCAAGGACCAAGACGGAACCGTTAGCACATTCAAATGCGCTTCAACACGCACAAAGGGGACGCCTTCATAACTGTCCTTTGCAGAAGCTTGCTCCCTTTGTGTGTTCTTTTGTACCGAAAACTCCCTTAAAAGTCCTCAACGCCTCAACTCCAATCGCCTTGGTGCGTCATTATTCGTGCGAAAGGTGTTGAAATAATAATAACAATCATTTACCCCGCCGGTGGCTGATCCTAGCAAACCGGGTGTGACTGTGTTCCCTTTTGGGTTTCTATTCTTTCCCACCTTCAAACATTTCGCTCCATTCTCGAATGAAGTTGCTAAGATAGCGCACACAGCAGGAAAGCTATCCCGGTTTTGGGAAGACGATGTTTTCACTGCAAAGTCAGGCAAGGACGGCACGGCAACAGCGGCAATGATGATGGCGATGGTGATGACGATAGTAGGGCGAACGACAACAATTGTATTCAAAAACTGGTCCAGCGCCTGTACTGTAGTGTTGAGGGTGGATCTTGCTGCAATAGTTTTCTTCGTCCTCATTTGTTCCCTTCTCCCAAACTTGTATTCTTACTCGGAATGTCTTTCGGGAAGCTGCGAGAACTCTATGCGGGCTTGTGGAACAGTGAGGACTGAGGAGTCATAAAAATAGAAACGACACTGTCCTGTTGTGCCATCCCGGAAGTGACGCTAAAGAATGGTACCAGTTTCTATCTAGTTTATTTATGATACGATCCCCATTCACTGAACCCTACTGGATATAACGGGCAGAGCAGCTAGAACAGCAGCAGCAGCAGTAGCATCACTGATGCATGCTGTACGGCTTAAAGCGTCCGAAGAAAGGTCTGATTCACTTGCTCGTTCGTCCTTAAATTCCCATGCGGTTTCCAACGAGCTGTCCGAGTGCTGTAATGCTCTTAACCTATCCGGTAAAATATCGTGGGCACTAACCAGTTTTACCTTTAGCAAAATGTGCTCCAGAGAAAAGAAACCTTTTATGTAGGAACAGTGGGCACCAAAGGAAATAATCTCACCACAAATTGGGAATGAGATATAGTTGAACCATAGAAGCGTAATTTAAAACAAATAATCAACAGTTTTTAAAGGTCATTATAGCAAATTTTTATAGCATTATAATTCGTCTTATTACATTATTCATCTTTACGATAAAAAAAATTCGTTAGGAAATTTCACCAAATTCTCCAAGAATTCCCACAGTGAAATAGAATGAAGCACTTCAGTAAGCAAAAGAAGGAGAAAATAAACTAATGCAGTGCACTCATTCTATTTGACATGTGGATCATTTTCGTCATTCGTCACCATTTCCATCGTATTCCCTTGAGGTAAAAGTTTCCTCATGTTTTCTCATGGCAGCCTTGGGCTCGAGCCAAAGTCCTCTAGACACACCGTCTGCATCAGGGTAGAACGATAGCGTTACAAAGCGACAGTGCAATAAACTTAAGAGCAACTCAAATGTTGCTCCGTTCCTTCCTTACTGGGTGAGCTTCGTGCAATTTTAATGAAAGTGAGGATAATCCTAATTAGAAAATCACGACCGTTTGGTGGAGAGGGGGTTGGGGGGAAATTCAGCCAGCACTTGTCGACCCAACAGTAGGTACACAGTTGTGAAGTGGACAATAAAAAATCGTACAGACGGGACTGGCGAGCTGATGAAAGAAACACAAAACAGAAGGAAAAAACTTCCCCGTTGGATGTTGTCATAAAACTATGCCGGCCATGAACGATATGACGACTGAACAGGGCCCCTCTGCTGAAATGGCAGCCTCTCGAGAGTGACATGACGATATTCCGTTTCTGGTAGTGGTTGCCACCGTTGCCATCCTCCTCACCCATTACTTTAAAAGAGGGACGATGGCAAGGTCGGCTTTCTTGGCAATAAAACTCGACTGTGCTCAGCTCAGTATTTAGCGTTTTGGTCTGTGGTCTGAGCCTCTAGCGCCCGTTTTCCAGAAAACTCGGCGAGATCATTTCAAACACTAGCCGCCGAGGTACGACCGAAAAGCTGAAAGCTCATTAAAATTGTATTGTCTCACGTCACCGTTGGGAACGGTTTGGGAAATGGCTTATGGTGTCGCCGGTGAGGCAGGGTTTTTTTTTTCTTCTCGGGAACCTCCAGCACAAGCTGCAACCTAACCAAAGTTTGACCTAGGGGATGAAACAAGAGAGGGTGTCGAAATAGACTGCGTGCCGTACGTGTGGATTAAGAGCTGTGATAAAGCTCAAACCAGACCAAAGGCTTTGCGTCCTCAAACATGGCGAGAGTCTAGCTTGAAAGTGGAGTTGTAGTCAATTTTCCAGACTCCAATTTGCAAGCCTATTCGCTCTAAGTTTCTCCCGGCACCTACACGTGAGCAAGTGTGTGGATACAAAGAGTTGGATGATGGTGGTGGTGATGATGATGATGATGATGATGTTGAGCATTTCCATCCACCGTACTAAACAACCGGCCCCCAGATCCTACGTATTCCGAAACACTCTGGCCATACCCACGGCTTTACACGCTTCGTTTACTACGAGTCCGATTTGGGAGATTCCCATGTGGGAGACTTTTCATTTCACTCTCCATTCACGCACGACAACAACACGGTAGAAGACCGAAGAAAAAAACCTCAACTAGAAAGCATTAAACAGGACTTTCAATCCTTTCCTCTAGAATTCATTTCCGGCCCCGGCAACCTCTTAATCTCTCCCGTAAGCAAGCAGATAATTTCTCCAGCGGACCGTGTCAGCCATGGCCAACTAATTAAGCTCGAGGGTGAACTGCTCGGTGGCTTTCATTTTTCAATTTTTAGCCCAGCTTGGCTTTTGGTTTTCCAGTTGAGCGGCTCGGGATCACCTAACGCATAGGGAGCGGGTTAAGTAGTACGATCGTATGGAAGCCGCTCGCTTGGGACACTAAATGAGGGTTTTAGTTTTTTTTTTCAGTTGAGTTTTTTTGGTGTGTGTATTCTAGTTAAGCTTTTGTCCCGGAAAGGGTAGATTGGTTGGTGAATTTAGTGACTGGAACCAATTTGTCAACCATCCGTAGTGAAGTTCCGGCCGTTACGGAAGATTAGTAATTTCGGTACTTTTTTGAGTGGCAATTTGCCACCAGATTCAAAATTACCTGGTGGCAAGAAAAAGCAACTTTCAATTATTATTGCTTGATTATTTATGAGAGATACACGTAATGAAAGCATTCAATAAGAGTCTTCTTGAAAAGCCACTTTAAAAAGCCATTTCAAATAATGAAATAACAATTTATAAGAGTTTGTAAAGAGTCCGTAATATTTTTGCATAAAGTATTACCAAGCAACATTGGCTATAACATGTATGTAAAAGGAAAATTTGAATGCTTTAAAGATCAGTTACAAAATTTTAGGGGTTAGGGTCATAATACACAAAAATAGAATGAACGCTAAGGACAGAATAAAGTACAAAATGTTCCTATAAAATATGGTATCCTCCTGAGGGTGGTTTTAATTTTAAAAGTAAAGTTACTACGAACTCAGCACTCATAAGCCGATGAAATATCTTCCCAAGCTACTTAAACGTTCAAAGCAAACCCTGGATACTGGGAAAACCGATCCGCCCCATCGATGCTGTTCACGAAACCACCCAGCACCATGTTTGGTCTGGTCGCTTCAGCAAACGAAATTAAATAATAATCCCCCCCTCATGAGATAGGGACGCGATTCGCGGCCATCATCAACATAATCATCATCGTACCAAGCTTCCCAGCAAAACAGCGGAATGAAATCCATTAGCTTCGTTGTTCACCAGCGTTCATATGGGTGCTGCGAGGGCTTCTGATACAAAGGCAGCACCATTGCACTGGACTTATGCCGTCCACGTAAAATCTAGTCCTACATATAATTGAGTAGTAATCCCTTTCTCCGAGAACACACTCTCACACAGACACGCCCGATACTGCAATTTTGGTCTTCAAAGTGAGCTTTGAAGTTTTTCTTTCTGCAACCCCCTGCATGCGGTGTATTGTTCGGGAACGAAACAAGCGTCCTCCTTCTTTTGGGACGATTTTAGCTCCAGCTCTCTGTTAGTTCAGGGAAAACAGCAGCATCCTAGCTCCTAAAACACCAAAAGGGAGGTGTTCGTTCTACTCTGTGGAGGTGTGACTGCTGACAAACAAATACTACTCCGTGCAATTGATTTATGGAGTTTCACATTCACTGCTACTGCTATGTGTGTGTGTTTAGTGAGAGTGAACTTTCTTAGAAAAACAACCCAACCACATAGATATGTCCAAACCAGACAGCTTGTTTTAAGCCGAGGAAGAAAATCACATGCACAAGAAGAATGGGATTTGTTATCCATCTATGCGCTTTGCCCGGCCCTACCAAATGGTACCAATCTCTGGTTCGGATCAAACCCGTGTGTAAATTGTTTATGCAAAATGAACGATAAAACCAACAGCTGGTGTTAGTGCTGCTGCTGCTGCAGGTAGTACAGGTTCACTTTAACGCCCGCATGTTTTACTGACCAATCGGGGTAGGGTCATAAATTTGGTACGGCTAAACAGAAAAGCAAGAAAAGAAAAGCAATCCAGCCATGCGATGGAGCGTTTGTTTTCGGGGGGAGAGCTGACTTGAGATCGCAGATTCGTAGCGCAACAAAACTGATTTTTCTTCACCGGCGCACGAAACCGCAACCACAGCAAGGTGTTCGTTAAAAATAGCGAAATTAAAATAAATTAGACTTTACGAAATAATCCTGCAACCGAACCGCCGGCTTCTAATTGCCCCCGATGTCCGATAGCGTTGGAATGTGAGGCGTTTTTTTTTTTTTTTTTTTGGAGCGAAGGAGTAAATAAAAAAAAACAAATACGTGCACTGTAAAAAGCAACTCAACGCACAGTGGGTATCAAAGAAGGCATTTCAAAGAAGAAAAAACAGTACCATTTAAACAGTAATACACGTCCTGAAAGTTTAAATTACAATCAGGTTTTCTTAAAAAATATGTTATGACGCATTTAGTAAACATTCCGTCAAAATGATATCTCAAGAGTACAAACGCCTTGGGATAAGTTGGAATTGAGGTTTGAGATGAACTGAATCCATCATAGATTTCATGCATGAGGAATAAATAATTAAATTGGCTTCCATCAGCAAAGAAAAGTTACTCATCTTTTTAAAAAGAGTTTGACAGTTTTCGTCAAACTGTCCCTGTCACTTCAATAACAAACGAAAACCTGTAGAGCGATGTAAAAACTAAATTGGCAAGCAGATGGAGGCGCCTGGTCGCCGAGCCACCATTAGTGACGCCTGATTATTGCTATTGTAGCAGGCTGCAAATATTGCTATTTTCTACATCAAAATGAAAAATTTTCCATGGAAAATTCTTCTTTATCTTCTCTTCTACAAAATTCATTAAATATTCATTTAAAAAATAAAAAGTACTAATTACACAAAAATATCCTTTCAAGAATTGTACATCATCCATTGTGAAACAATAAAAAAAACCTAAAATAACACAAAGCATGATTATATCTGTTTTAATTTATTTTGGGATTTTTGAACCAAATCATATCAATAATTCTAAAATGAATACAGTATTTTATAACTTCTTTTTGATAAAAGCTCGTTGTGCAACGATGTAGCAGTTCTAACTGTGTCCAGAGGGAGTTTATCTTTTTGGCCTGAGTGTGCATTTGATTCGATACTTTCTAGTGGTGGTTGGATAAGTTATAGCTCAGGGTATTCAACCAACACTACAACAAACAACCGTGCTTCAAGATAAACAAATTTCATCGGAAGCGAAAATGTAACACCAAAACTTTCCTTTACGTTTGTCCGTAATCTACCATTGAAGCAGAATAAAAGTAAGATTCCTTCACCCGAACCTTTTTACAAGCATTTTTTTTTTCTACCGTTCAGAACAGATAGAGAGATGTGTTTCATTGGAGTTTGGTAGTTTCACCCCTCCTGCTTGATTTTCCACTGAATTCAACTCTTTAATGTATGGTCCGTGCGATAAAATTAATTATCTTTCTGTGAAAGGCAGATTAAAGCAGAAAAACCAACCCATGCAAAACCATTCGCCCCAGCTTTCTTGAATGAAAGCAGCACGGTCAGCACCCGCTAGGGGACCATTTATCTTGTTCAGCTTTCACACCGGCCAGGCCAGTTTTCAGCAGATCTGACAAAAGAATTCGGTTGCCCCTCGAGCGTGTGCATTGAAATTTGGTGCGCACATTCAAATAGACTACGATTTGGTAAATATGTGTCAGTTTTTTCGACTTTGCTGGACCGACTTGCCACGAAAGTAAAGTAATAGCAAAAGGGAAAATTTAGGTTGCTAACCTATATTGAAACGATCGCTTTTCTTCTGCTTTCATCCAAGCTCAAATCCACTTCACCTAGAACGAGGGTAAGCCTCAGAAGTTGGCTTTTTTTCGATTTGGCTGGAATATTCTAAACACAACCCCAAAAGCCTGCTTGTGGGGGGTGATGATGATGCCTAAAGTTACTGAACATACTTTCTAAAAGGCCCATTTATCAACCCAGACAGTAACACAACGCCACAACAAAGTGAAAACCGAAAAGTGTAAAAGTAACCTGCAGGACAGCCAGGATCGAGTTCTTTGGTTTTTCCCAGAGTATTTTGTATCGGTGTGAGTGTCTTCTAATGGGTGGATGTTAAATGGTAAGTTTCTTTTTTCGTTTCCCTTTTCGCATATTGCTCACAAAGCACTTGCACAAGATGTAAAGCGCTATTCAAAAACTTGCTCACACCAGCCGCAGGGTTCGCTTTGATGTGAAATGAGCTCTCGGGAGGGGAAGGAGAGTTGAATTTCCTTTCTAGCTCGGCACATTCAACGAAAAACCACTCATCATTCAAACCAGCCAGATAGTCTGTGATCTATCGTTTCCTTTCTCTTCCACCATACCCTCGGTTTTTCCCTTCCTTGACTTCACACGTGTGCATAATAATCGGTCCCGAGATGCGCTCTGCTCCACCGGAACGCTACGGTCGGATTACAATGGATTTAACTCGTAGCATTCACCGTACAACCCAGGCACCAAGTTTGATTGATTACACGTTGGCACGGTAATTATACACGCTAGGGATGTAGCTGGTTTGGCAAAGCAGTCGAGCACCGGGTTCTTATCATGGCATACGTACGAAAAGCTACCTGAGCGCTGAAAGTCGGCTAATATTGCTGTTGGTTTTATATTTTACAAACATAAGCGCGTAAACATCGCGAGCAATTTTGGGAGGTTTAACGATGGGAGATCATGTTGGCAGCACAGCACAGCTTCAATTGACCAACATTCATTCTAACTTTGCAGAATGAAAATATCAAAAACATATTTTATTCAATCCATTATTTTGGATTTCTCTGTATGACTTTTTAATGCTTTACAAAGGCACAAATATTTATCTTAAGAAGCGGAAACGCTTGTTCAAAATTTTGTTGCTAAAGATACATTATTCTCTCCATTAAAGAGAAAACATTAGAACAGAACCATTAAACAGAAAAATCCAGAGATAAATCCATTAAACAGAAACATTATTCTCACCATTCTCACCGTTATTCGTCGCGTTTTAAGTAATTTTTTTTCACCATAAATCAAACAAAGAGTAACTCCCTTACAGTCCGGTCATTTTGCAAAAATGGTTCAAATGATTGTAACATTGATAAGGTCAAACCTTCAAAGGGGTTTATAAGAAAGTAACTTCCCAGAGAATCTTTTGTAGAACTTATATAAAGAAGATACATTTTGTGTACTGTGGAAGAAAAGAATAATACCTAACTGCTTCACAAAAACTCCTTTGACTAATTGCATTTGATTTGGCAATGTTTTTAAACAAAATCCCTTTCTTCATCTTTCTCTATCCCTCCCTTACTGTTTGCAATGAATAGTAAACAGGCTTGCGAAAAGCATGTTCTTCGTCTTTCATTGCGTAACCTAAACCATAATTCAATTGCCAGCACTCATACACACACACAGGCACACAGACAGCTCACCACAAAAGTACAAATTTAATCAGATTTATCGCTCAGGCAACTGACTGACTGAATGGCCACGAACGCGTAAAGACTTCGGCTGACAGTACCGGTGACCGGTAATGATGCTGCCGCTGCGTAATGTGAAGCATAATAATTTAATAAATTTTAACGAATTCTTCGCAGCACCTCAAAAGACGTTTCGCGCACAACAGCTGAAACCAGAGAAGGGAGGGAAAGAGAGAGAGAGAGAGAGAGAGAGAGAGAGAGAGAGAGCGTAAGGAAAAAAAACACTCACACAGGAACACGCGCACACAATACATTCGGAACCGGATTGGGAAAGCCACTGTGCACGGTGGTTGGTGACTTAACTGGCTTTGTTGAATAACAAATATTTCCCTATTAAAATTCTTGCCATCACTCGACAGAAATGGCACACGCAGCGGACGTGCGCCCGTTGAGTGTGCGTGTGTTTATGAGTCTGTCGAATTGGCGTAAATGGAATTTTTAACTGAAGGGTGGCGAATGAATTCCTACCATTCTCACTTTGTAAGTGTGTTTTTGTGAGTGTGTGTGTGTGTGTACCTCTGTGTATGTCAAACTGGAACCTGAGCTTCGAAATTCAAATTCCATCACCAGCCGCTGGTGCTTTGGATCTGTCAAGGATGGTTTGATCTTTACAGCTTTTGCTTGCCTTCGCTATTGCACACCGTCTAAAGCTTTTGGCATCGAATGATGAAAAGCTGTTTGCAAAACAAAGCCAAAAACCGATGAAGGATTCGCGATTGAGGTACTGAATGACTAACGAACGCCCGCTCGTGTTGTTCGAAAAGTTGGTGCGTTTGTTAAATAGGATTACCTCCGAACCAAAACACTTTTAAGCGGATTTCGGAGCAGATCAGAGTTTCCTTTTTTGTAATTTTAAATTAAAAACATCACCAGCAATGGTTTTGTTTTATCTTATCAATTACTTCTACGAACAAAAGGCTCCTCTTGAACGCATTGAATGAATGATGTAAATGAGCGTATCGACCACTGAAGAAGCTTTCTCGCATAGAATTCAATCATTTCTTGAGGGCACAAGGCAGGCAAAATAGTGATCCACAAAACAACAAGGGATCCCTAGCTTTGAATTTTAATAATATGGATTATTGAACACACTGATTGTGTGCGTGTGTGTGTGTGGATTATGTTCGTTAGTTGAGCTACGTTAGGTACGATACAATCGCTGGGCGTGCCTGAGGAATCCCGTTTCTTCCTATTATCGTCAACACCAGTTCCCACATCCACTCGCAACCTCACAAATGGGACGCTTTCCCGAGCCAAAGTCCCCAAATTTTCCCAAATCATTATTCACTCGAGTGAGGTGACGCATAAGAAATGGTGTTTTTCCACTCTAGCTACGCTTTTTTGACACGGAAGCACACATTGGGGTGAGAATTTTGACAGGGATGAATAGATAACAGCCGAGGGGATTCGTTCCGATCGAACAAACAATGGTTATTTGGTGTATGTAGATAACGCATCTCATGAGAGATTCGGATCCTGGCAAGCATCCTGCCGTGCAGAGATTCGTGATAAAGGCCACCATCTAGCAGACGAGATCAGGCACAGGAAGGCAACATCGAAAGACAAAGAACCACGCTTCTATGGTTTATAATTTGGGTCCCTTTGGGGGAAAAGACCTAAACAATTCTAAACCCAGCAAGGATGCTCACACTCATAGAAACCATCAACCTTTCATTCCCTATTGCAAACCGTTTCAAACCAAATGATTGTGTATATATGTATCGGGCCCACAGTCCAATGGATGGATCTGTCCAAGCCAATCAATTAATGATTCATTAGTCGAACGCTTTGATCACCAAACGAACGCCCGAGAGTGTGTTTGTGTGTTTGCACTGTACACCCGACGCATACCCCGTAGGGTCGCGATGTGAGAATTCTACGAAAACTCATTTAATGTCCAACCCTCACTCCCGTTTACACCATTCGCTCCACCCGCACTCGCTTTCCGATCAATTCTCAAGAACAAGATGAGAGTGAATTGAAAATTTAATGAGATCCTGTGGGAAAATATTGATCTAATTAAATGTTATCTTCCTCTCTGGCCAGTTTACTGGTGCCACCCAATTCCTCAGCTCACATTTCCCTCGCATTTTTCATCTCTCGCCACTGATAAATGGTTTCCGATGATTTATACCGTTGTAAACAACGATCGGTGAAAAGCTTTTGAGCAACCAGACATCGGTATATCGGTGTATCAAAGTGGGTGGATTTTTATTGCCCGTCGGGTTTTTCTGAGCGAACAAATTTTTCTCTCCCTCTCTTTCTCCTACTCGCGCGGATCTGGCTGATTCGGATCAAACGAATTTCATTCCGACGCTATTAAACAATGGCTAATTGTGCCGATGCCGTTCTCCCGCTTGGCTGCCGTCCCCTGGGCAAGCTCTTCAATGGTTTAGAAAGCAATGAATGTATTATCCGTGCCTGACCCAATGTCTAATTAATCGACTTGAAGTTACGACTGGTTCGAGCTGGTGTTGCCGCTCCAGGGAACGGGGACCGAAAGAAATAATTAACTGAAATCGTTTCGAATACAAATTGGAATTGAAAAGTTGGTTTATTTGAAATGTATTTTTGTTCGGGGTGTTTGCTTCAGTTGTAATTTATCCATTTGAATTGTGCATTGTGTGTTGAGGACATTGAAAGAAACAACAACTCATCTGCTATTATTTTCGGCGCTCATTCCTATCAAACGAGAATAAAATAATGGTTGCATGTTTTATGACTCTTTTCTCGTGAAATTTTGTCAAGCACGTGTAATTTGGCACTTTGGTATGTTGTTAAATATGATGTGTTTTAAAAACCAACCCATTTTCGAAATTCATTTGCTTATGATGGTTGTTTTCATTACCTTACATGTGTTACTGTCATTAACTTGGCATACAAAATTGAATAACATTGCAGCATGGCAAGGAGATAAAATTATTTTAAATCATAACGTGCATATTTGGATAGAACGCTTTGGAAGTCTCGTTCCTCAAGATCATTTGTAGACTTCGATTCTGTGTAGAAAAAGAGAGAGAGAGAGAGAGAGAGAGAGATCATCTTTATTCTACTCCTGTAGCTAATGCAATTATAATACTTGGTCATACAAATAGATTTTCGATACCGTGCGTAAATTCTCTTTCAGCTTTCCTGTGGGATCGATTATCAAAGGTTTCGTGCGATCAATCAGCTTATCAATCAAGTTGTTGGCCAGCGTGACCTTAGAAGGGTCATTAAGCCAAGAAGAAGAAGAAGTTTATTTCATGTTTCATATGATTAATATATGGTTTAGAAGAAGAAAAAGCCTTCTGTAGTTAAAAGCACTACAAAACAACTAACATTATTTTGTGATATCATTTTCTAGTGGTTGTAAAGTCCCAGAATTTTAGTAAACTACATAATAATTATAATTCACAATACACAATAATTATCATCAAAGTTTCTCATAAAAGACTTACAATCATACAAAAGCTCACATTTTTCCACAAACCCACAAGTCTACCAGCTTCGTTGTAGTCTCCAATTCCTCACGTAGCGATTATTCTTTTCACGCACCATAGCGCACGTGTCGTTCGTAGAAAACTCATCAAACCCACACACACACACACGTACACACGTTCTTGTGTGTGCCTGTGAGACAAACGATGATGGATTGTGCCTAGGCTTAGGTGTTGTGGGCACAAATCTTCTACCGCTTGCGTTCGAATGACGCATTCCCCAAAGTGACCGATTGGTGGCAACAAAAACCCGGCACTCACCACGAAGGAAAACACACTTGCCAAATGGTGTACTTGCCATTCGTTCACCGCCTGAGCATAGCGCTTTTATGAGTTTAATTAAATTAAGCCAGTGAAGTGTGGAAACGGATGCTGCCAACGGTATGTTTTTGGGGAGCAGATTGTGCGTAGTGCTGGTAGGCAGATTTGATGGGGCACAATTACGTTGCCTAAAGTACGCAGTTTTATGAAGTGAATTAACTTAAAGCTTGTGGTTGAGGGAGATACATTTGAGCAAATGGGTGTTTTTTTTGTAGTTAAATAATAAAACAATTATATGATGTGAGTTGCAGTTGAGTTTGTTTTGTTACCCATCAACTAATCTTCGTCACTAAAAACATCCATTTCCAATTTCCATCTCCATCTGTTCAACTATGAAATGCAACTTTTCGAACAATTTCCTCTCACAATTTTTTTCTCTATTACGCATTCTCCCAATGCATGTGTGATTTGTTATGCTACCCTCTCTTTATCTGCATGCTATTTTTAATTTGCGTCCCCTTAATCCCATAGCAGCAGCTCGTGTACCGCACTAGAAGGTCCTTCCCTTCGCAGTCCTGCCGAGGTCGTAGCGTAATCATTCAAGCGCAATAATATTATAAATGCACCATCTGACACTCGGATACCCGGGTTCGGACGTGATCTAATTCCATTCTTTCGCTCATGTTCTATATTTTCTTCTTCATTTTCACGCTTTTTCACACACCCCACAATCGTTCATCTTTGTATCTGCTGCGTCTCGTGGGAGCTTTTTTTTTGGTCGACACGCTTCTCCTACACGCTTCGCTTCGATGCTGCAGTGCACTGGGCCTTACGAAAAATTGCAGCTGGTGCACTTGCTGCAGTAGACCGGCCGTAGCTGCAGCCAATTGCAAACTGCAGCAATAAATCATTGGCCATAAGTTATAATTTCCTTCCCGCCCCCCAAAAAACCAAACGCTTTACCCACTTGTTTTAGCTAGCTTTTTTTGTTTTTTGTTAAATCAACTGTCCCGTACGTTGTCCCCGATGGTGACTGTATGCGCGGGTTGAATCTTAATTTGTTCACATCACCGTGTCACATCAGACACACTGTGGCACATTTCCGTGGGGATTGTCGAAATAGTCAAAATCATTGCGTCGTCACGTACGCGTCGCATGCATGCTATTTCATTGCTAAACACATTGCTAGCATTCGGAAAAGCAATTAGTACAAATTGAGCGACCAACACTACATTTCGTTCGTTAGTTTAGAAAAGTGACATAAAATAAAAAGAAGTGTGTGCAAACCAATCCGTTTTTCATCTCTGGCACATATTCAATACAAATAGTGACCTTATTTCGGAAGTTTCGTCACCAAATTTTCCATCATGAGACCATCTTGCTCATCATTTGGATCACAGCGTATGAATGTTTTTTTTCGTCCCACGTTGGACCCCGCATGTTTGCCGTTGGCTCACAGTCTATTCCATTCGAAATCACATATGGAACTACGGTGAGAAAATTCAATTTTTCACCATAGATAATTGAAAACTGTGGTACACAAAATCTAAACGAATCTTTTTCGCTTCCCCAATCAATTTGTCGGGAAAATTCATCAAACTGTAAACTATTCCCTACTCATCATCTTCAGGCAAACGTGATTGTCTGCCAGTAATTTGTTCACTCTCACGAAAACCCTCATCACAACGTACCTCGTTTGTACCTTTATGTAAAATAAAAGGAAAAAAAATGTTTGAAAAAAGGGAACAAAAAAAATCAATCTCTACTCCAACGACGCCAGTGGTAGTGCGCCGCACAGGCAAATCACAGCATTTCCTGCCCCGGCTGACGTATGCTGTCAACGGTTGTCAGCGAGTGTCGCGCGGGCGCGTTCCCTGCCTCAAATATGCTTACTCTGCATATTTCCACAAAAAAAAAAAAAAGATCGAAGATGGCACGGCGTGGAATATGATGAGTGTGTGGTGCTTCAGGCAATCATATTTTACACATCGAGAAACGCTGAAGTTTATTACGGATAGTTTGTTTTCTTTTTCTGTTCTTGCGTTCGTTTGCTCTTACTTTTCGATTGAAATTTTTTTTCCCCCGTTTACCTGGGGGGGCCCCAAGTTGACAGGATGCAATTTCAGCGCGATGCAAACGAGTCAAATGGCAGGTGCACGCGTGGTGCACGCTTGGTGCCTTGGTCTGCCAAAAAATGACAGCAAGACATGCATACACGGTGGCACATGGTGCCAATGCAGCAAAATCAGTTGGGTTGATTTTTTTTCACGAACCAAATGCCTGGCTACATCTTCATCGATTCGGGAAGAATGCAATTGATGTGAGTTTTGCATTCGAACCAGATGGGCAACTGAATTGATGGCATTCCGTTTGAGTAGTGGTTTACAACGAAAACGAATTGTACGTCTTGTGCTTGGCATGAGTGACAGATGCAGTTGGGAGTTGTTAAGAAGATTGGGAAGAGCTGTTCGCCTATTGATATGGAAAAACAGATAAGAAGTCAGTTTAATATTTTCTTACTATGATTGAATAAATAATTTGTTTTATAACTGTAACAAAAAACAAATGAAAAGCAATGTATTATGAGCGTTTAAATATGACTCTTCCGTCTAAGACCTACTCAAAATCGTTTCTTTTAAAATTACGTTAGGCTATACTCATACGAAGTCACTCCAAGTAATGTGTGGAGTGTTGCCTCTACCGCTCCGTAGCGAAGATTCTTTG
This sequence comes from Anopheles maculipalpis, assembly GCF_943734695.1. Taxonomy (NCBI): domain Eukaryota; kingdom Metazoa; phylum Arthropoda; class Insecta; order Diptera; family Culicidae; genus Anopheles; species Anopheles maculipalpis. Next base: position 74,758,585 of record NC_064872.1, read on the forward strand.
CTATTTCATAAAGTTTTACTCAATGCTAACTTTAATAAAACTTTTCACCTGTGTGAAACTGAACTCAACACTTCGAAGGGCGGTGTTAAGATGAAATTTTTCTTAATCCAACTAATATTTGACTTCCTTAGCGATATGCAAAAATCTATTCAACACAAGCGGTGTTGACAATACGGCACTGGACCGTCATAATCAACTGTAAATAAAATAAATTTAAAAAAATATTTGTCTTAACGATGCTGGCTCTTAAATATTACACAGCTGTGAAACTTGCTGTCAATTCGACTGTCCAATGATTGCATAATTTAGAATTTTCATCGTTAATGAGAGGCGAGCTTTCGTTTTAATTATGTTTTTCATCAATCAATTAATCAAAATTCTATTTAATTTTTATAGCATTATTTTACTAAATTAATAACTCTTTTTACCGATTTTTAGATGCGTCTACATATATTCATTTAACAGTTCTCAACAACCTGGGCAATGTTTGTGTGTCGTGTATGAAAAGCTCGAATTCAGAAACGTTCAGTCGCTGAAAATGAATGTTTCAGGCAACTTGCTTTCGTTTATTAGCGCTTTACGTTCGGTGCAGGCGTAAAATCTATGAACGCTATTAAGAGCCCACACTAATTCTTGTAAGAAATATCATAAGTTTCAAGCTCATACCTTGAGAAAACTTTCATGCCCGATATCAAATGGCTTTCTAGACTATCTGAAATAAAATAGTTGGATAGTCAGTCCTCCTCTTTACATTGGAGTGGTCCGGATGAGATTTTAATCTCGGTATTGTCTTGTAAAGATTGGTCCTGCTGTCGCCTCGACCACCAGGACCGCCTTAATTTATAAATTAAAAATATAAAAAAGTATCGGCGACGGTCGTCACTCGGCAGGACCGGGGTTCATATCCCATCACTAACGTCCCCCGGTAGTGAGGACTGACTATCCAACTACGTGGTATCGGCAAAGCCTAGCAAGCCATTCGATGACTGGTGTGACCTTAAAGGTCGTTAGGCCAAGAAGAATAAAATAGTACCAAACTAAAATACAAATTTTAACAGGAAAGAAATGTCGCTGAAAATAAATAAATAAATAAACATCGAATTTCATTCTCTATAGAATGTCCGTCAAAGTGTTAAAAGTTATTACAATGTATGTATGAAACTGCTTTTTAATACTTTCGAAAAGCATTCAAATGTGTTCCAAAGAGAAATCCAAAATAATGTAACTCACTTTTCATGCTCACATCTCTAGAAAAAAAAACCTCTTGCCATTCATCCAACACAATGCAACATACTCGTTCACAAAAATTCATGATACAATACTTCAAACAAATAACTTACAAACAACACACACTCTATTGATCCTTCGCTCAAGTGTTCCTTCAGCCAGTAAACACAAAAGCCAACCCAACGCACCGAGAGGCAACTGACCAAACACGCACACTCACTGCATTGCATCCATCGCCGGGCCAGAGTTATGCCAAAAATGCTGCTCTACGATGGAAATGAAAATTTAAACACCAAACGAAAACAAACGATGACCATGGCGCGTACCACGGCTGCATGGTCAAGTGTTTTCAAAGTGTGGCAAAATAACAGCTACGAACTAACGGCCACATGCCACATGAAGGGCTTGTATTGTACTGTTTGGGCACTCGTTTTTTGTTGTACTTTCTTCCTCGCAAACGCTGGTCTGGATGCTTTCGGTCTCACCAATTCAAACTTTATTTGCATTCCATTTGTTTTGGTGGGGTTCGGTTCGCAATGTATGGAAAAATGGGCACTATTTAAACGAGAAAAAAAAATTACACGCCTGTAGAAACAAAAAAGCAGCCTCGTGTGGTGGAAAAGAATGTGTAAGTGTGTGCCTGTGAGGATTTGCTACGTTTGCAAAAAAAATCGCACCAATAAAGAATAAAGTTTGATGCGTTGTGCAGGAGTCGTTCTTTTTTGCTGCTGCTTTCAATTACCTCGGAAAACGGATAAAAAAGCAAACAAAAAGTGACAAAAGAAACATGGAAAAGCGAAACAGTTGGCATTGCGTTCACGGACATTTCAAATCTGACTGGATGAGCAAACAACGCCAGAGCGAAAAATCATACTCTGCTGCTACCTTCTGGGACAAAGCCCACCCAGCGTAGTCGTGCAAAAGTGTAGCAAACTTGCCTGAGTATGCTTTGCAGCTGAACAGCTTTCCACACGTTGATTCTCTATGGGGATGATGAGTTTTAGAAATGCACACAAAGCTCGTTGCATTTCCCGATCTCTGGGCTAGGCGGATCTCGAAAGGTGTGGAAATGAAACACACAAAAAGCAAACAAATGAAAATCCACGTACACACTCGGGTTCATCGAGCGATCGCTTTGAAAAGGCTTTAACTCACACACTGCGAAACTATTTCCCTGTTTGTGTGATCTCAGGGAAAAGCGCTTTTTCTTGTTGGTTATTTCTCCTTCCTTGCATCCCAAATCGGAACGAAACTTATTCGTATTTAATTTCACCCGCACATACACACGGTGTGAGGTTAAGAAATCTCACCAGATTGGCTCACACTGGCGGATAGTATGTCACTAGTATCCTTCCTCGCAATGCCATTGTGTGAACGGAGGTGGAAAAGCATCACGAGAAGGTGCATGGACACCGAACCCGAGTGACATGACGCTTGAAATGGATACACCCCGGATGTGGATCACATTTCCACCAGGCCACATCCTAACCTTTTCTCGGAATCCCGCTCTCGGGCGGAGAATCCTTCTTCCGGCTTTTCTTCTCGAATATGCCCGCGAGGGAAGCCCGGGAAAGTGATGCTTTCGCTCGAGTGTGAGACGTTTGTTTTGTGCCTTTGCTGGTGGCAATCAACCCAAGGCCACCGTCTCATATTGAGCGCCCGCACGTACCCCCTAAAGCTCATCTCCAGCACGGGATGGATGACGGGGATGTATTTTGACATAAGTGCGTGTGTGTGTGTGTGTCAGAGAGTGCCTTTTCTCCTCACACACCCACCACACAGGGTGGGATTTGAGGGTCACATTCTTCAGAGACCTTTGCGGGGCACAAAAACCATCGACACTCCCACCGGGAGAGTGTTACGCGGTTGTTGCGAAAAGAATATTGCTCGCCAGAAGAAAACACACAGCAAAAAAACAACTCGGCGAAGCATAATACAAACTACCTTAACCCAGCTGCGTCATCGGTGAACGTGTCTCGGTTGTGTTGGTGGAATGGCGTTTGACATTTCCTCACAACCCCAAAAAGCCAACCGAACCCCCGGGAGAGCAAAGAGTCTTTAATATCCGGGCATTTTGTCACGAATCGTAAAGGAAGGTTTAACGGCCACATTCGTGGTGCAGTGCAGTAGTTCAATTCAAGTTACTCGTGCTAAAACGGGGGAAAGTAAAGCTCGGTGGAATGTACGGTAGTTTGTCCCTCGTTTCGTACACCTTCACCTTCACGTACAGTTTCCCGAATTGCTTCTCGAAAGGGCGCGAAAAAGCCGGCTGTCCTTCTTGTGCAAAATTCAAACGCATGAGAATAGATGACGCTCCTTTTTTTTTGCAGTTGGCGCTTTTCAATGTGACAATTGAGTGAAATCAGAAGCCCGTGGTATTGCGGTTCGGTTGGGTTGGATACTGCCTGTAAGCGGATTTGATCACGCCTTTCCAGGGTAAAAGAACGCCAACCCTGGCTACTATCGTGGAACATTTCGTCTATTTTAAGCTGGAACGAGATGTTCATGGTTGACAGTTTGCAGATCGTTACGAACACGGAAATAGAATCCTGTTGATTGTTTAAAACCTCAACCTCAAATGTAATGAATACGAGGGAAGCAAATGAAACTGTTAAATAAGAGGGGTTTTGTAGGATGACCTGAGTCAGTTTTTTTACATGTGTTTTGACGTTTCGAGGCTAAATTGCTACTTGCTCTGCATGAGAAATGACAAAAGCATTGGATTTTTGTCCATCGAAAGTCAAAAATTTGATTCAACCAGGTGCCCGAAAAATAGTTTGTTTCGGTATTTTTGGAGCTTCTTTAGTAAATGCATGGCTCATGTCAATGATCTACCGAACGAAAGCAAATAAGTTTGCTTGATCTTTAGCCTAAGATAACTAAATCTTAATCCAAGCGCTGTTCCACAAACATAAAACACAAAAAAACTTCCACTTATAATAAATCATCCTTTCGGTACAGGACACTGCAATGCATATTTCATTTTCAAATTATACACCACTTATACTCATCAAACTACGCTCTGTATACAAACGGCTCTTTTTCCGCCTCCTCCACACCGATTAGTTTGCTTTTGTTTGTTTACCTTGCAGCGGAAAAATCAGGAAACCACATCCACATCTCAAGCGCACACAATCGGACGTTCCACAACGCCCTGGAACTCAAGCTTCCATTTATTCTCATATCCTGTTTTCTCACTTCAGTTGCCCAATTTTCCTTGCCAGCAAAACAAAAAAAAAAAAAAAACAGCACCCTTAGTGTCATTTGTCTTTTTCGCATTTTTCCCCGTCGAGGGGTTTTTTTTTAGTTGTTTATCTCCCTTCACGACAAATCGTCCACATTTCGTCAGCCTTTCGACAGCTCGACACGGGAAGGGAGTAAAACGATCGCTCGCCAGCCCGAGAGTGGGATAGGATTAGGCGAAAAAGCTTTTCGCAAAGCGAGATTCCGTCCGAAAATTTATTCGCTTAACCGTGTGGCTGTGTGCACGGTCGTGCCGTGGTGAAAACGTCCCAAAGAGCTCGAGTGGCCAGCAGTGTGAGCAATGATATATATGTACGAACGCAAACATTCAGCTGACGATATCGTTTGCAATTTCCTTTTTTTTCTCTCTGTGTGTTTGTGAGTAGAAGAGTAAGTTTCATCGGTGGGAAAGATATCCTTCATAGGAGTTGAAGCCGAGCTAAAGGATTTCGTGTTTTTGTACTTTCTTTGCTCATTCAATTCATAGCGTTTGCCCGAAGATTCGTGTGTCTTTCCTTCACTTTGGAATGATAAAAAAAACGGCAATCATTATGTTCAGCTGGGTGCTTCGTAATAACATTTTTCCCTCGTTCTTTCGTTTGACACTTCGTTCTTCCCAGATAAGTGACGCCGATAGTTGGACCGACGGCAGTGTAGCATAAACTCGTGGCCAACCGGGTACACCGCTTTACTGTCGGTGCACCAAACGGATTGCTGTTGCTGGAACGGCTGGAAGATGAAGCGACATCGTTAGCATCATGAAAGGCGGTAAGTGCAATGCTTTCGGTACAGCTCTTTTTGTTTTGTTTTACATGCACAACACTGTTGCTGTCCTCGTAAGAGGCGCATTAAAACGAGAGTTGTTTCACGTCCCTCGTAAGCTGCTCACTTTAACGCGCGGTATCAGCTTTTTTTGGCCAGCAAGCTTTAGCACGGTGATGCGAATTGAAGAAGAAAGTATCTAAAATAATTGCATAATCGAGCAGAAGAAAATACACCGAAACGAAACGACTCAGTTTACATGGTTTACGCCTTGTACAACCATTTGATGGTGGCTTTATTACAGCTTCAATAGGAATATCTTGATCACCATCACGATAAATGTAATGTTAGCGAATTCTTTCAAATTAATAAGTTCAAGTGTTTTTGAAATAAAATTTTATTTTCTGAACCAATTTTAAAAGCCATTTTACAACCATCATTGTATTTACATTCCACCTGATGACCCTTTAAGCAGTGTGCAGCGAACAGCATATTTCCATCGTGGAAAGTAGTTAGCTTTTCCATCCTCTGTTACGTCCCACCTACCCGCAGTGTGTACCATTCCTTTAAATATGTTCATACTGTTCCTTTGCGGACAGCATGTGACTGAGTGACATTCATCCATTGCTTACACAGTCCTGGGAAGTACATCCATATCAGGTGCTAGCAGCTTCAAGTGCTACCATCGCCTCGCAAGGGGGACAAACTTTTGTAACTATTTATTTATATCTTTCTTCTGGCTCCCTTCTTGCCCACTGTCCAGAGCGTGAAGCGCCATACCATTCATTCGCCACGAAAGACACCGTCCCTGCGTCGACCATTTCACTCAGTGCAGCCAAGCACGGCGAGGGTCTTTCGGTTTCTCGGGATTGCGGATCGACAAACAATCTCACTCTTCACTCACTCACATGTAACATGCGCAGGCAGAAAGGGGGAACCGTACCGTTACGGATGGATGCGAAACTTTTCCCTCCCCCTTGTTGGCATGCCGTACAGCGCACTACTACCGCCTGGCTTGAGCTTTACATTGGAAAACTGGAGCAAAGACGACGAAGAAGACGGCTGTCAAAGCGTTTCCTTTTGCCAGCCGTTCTACACGAATGACTTCTGTGCATCGTGTCTTGGAAAACCCCTTTTTACAAAAAGGCGAGAAGAAAAACAACAAGAACTGCCCGAGACCGTAAGCCCCATCGTCCGTTATCCTCGGGCGTGTACGAGCACCAGAGGACAAATTGTATGATGTAACAACGTTTAAACCAAATGAACCGAGGAGATGTTTTTTTTTTTCAACTCGAACACATACACACATACACTCGTACACATTCTGTAAAAGTCGAAATGGTGGCTCGAATACCGAAACCGTTAAGATGGATGAGAATGGAATGGCAGGGTGCGGACTAAATTTGTCGCAAATGGGTCAGAATTTGCTTTTTATCGAATCATCCACCCTGTGCGAGAGCCCACGGGTTCGAGCTTCTTCGAGAGATAGCTTTATTTTGTGCTGCAGTAAGATAAGTGATGAATTTCTTCGGTTGTCTTCGGTTTAACTTGCTTTGCGTTCGTTTAGATTGCAGCAAAATGTTTTGCCGTTCCGAAATCACTTTTTGGTTCGGTTGAGAAAAAGGCTGATTCATCTGGCTTTTTATGAAAAAAAAATGGGATTGGTCGGTTTAGAGGAGTTTTTTTTTAAGGAATTGTTTTCATGACCAGGTACCTTTGGACTAGGTTACGGAGAATATTTTTAGTAGACTCAATGAACGTTTTTTGCGAATGTTTTTCTAAGTTCAACTTGACTTTTTTTTTGAAATTATTTAATACATACGGCGGTACGCGGTGGTATCACAATACATTCGGTAAGCCGTAATAATAAATTATAAATAAATAAATAATTCTCGATGGAGACGCCTAGTAGCTTGTGAACGTACGACGTTTATGAAATAAAACTCTGTTGGACAAGCAGAATTATTTGGTTATAATTTTGAACAACAAAAGAAAGTCAATTATAACCCAATTTAACAAAAAAAAAAAATGTGAAAACGGTCATGATTATATTTTCTTTTCACATTCCGAACAGAACATAAATAACCGTTCTATAGTAAAAATAATGATTGTACAATGTTATACTCGTATCTACCGATACGAGTATAACATTGTACAATTTTCCAACCTCGCATAAATATTTCCGGTCACACTACTTATCGGGACGTGATTTGATCGTGCTTATCGGTACCGTCCATGCATTTTTCCCGTACTCATCACCTCGCCCTTCGATGGTCGACAGTTCGACTTTTGCACCCATTTTCGATTTCTAGCTGCCAAAAACAGCAATTCGACACACATACCCACACTCACACGTCCTGTCCTTGATCGTGATCATGGACAAGCGGTTCCAAAGCTATATTTATGGGCATACTTTTTAGACCATACAGGGAATTTTATTTTTCCGATCGAACCATACCTCACGCACATAAGGGTTTTTCGGATGGTGCGCTTGGGTCCTGCTTTACCCACATCCCGAACGGCACTCGGACGGGGTAGGCAGAAAGTGAGTTAATTTTCATCCGCTTACTCTCGTTATCGGACCCGCTCCGGTTTTCGGGTCAACCTCGATGGTCAATGGGTAGGAAACACGAAATAAAGTAGCATTTTCACGATTGGATTGGGATTAAGTTGGTGAAGTTTTCGAACGCTAGGACAACCGGCGGGGGTTCAGGTCGTGAAATGAATTATGACCGAATGTATTTTCCCACCAGGCGCTGGAATCGATGCATAGGGTAGGGTAAGTTTTTCGAAGAGGTTTTTCCCTGCGGCAGAGTTACGCTTGTGATGGTGGTAGTAGTTGTGAAAGGATGACAAATAAGTGTCCTGATATTTACCGGTGGTCTATTGGGAAATGCTCATGTCAGAAAGTTTCACGCCGGTACTATTTTACAGACCCTGGGTTAAAGAAGAATTTATTAAAAGTAAAACATTATGGAACCTTTTTCGGATTCGCGTATTTGGGAACAGGTTTGAATTACTGTTCGAACAATTCATGTGTTTAAGCAGGGGGTCAGCAATAAAGTATTCGAAATATGAGTCACCTTAAACAAAAATAAAAATGTTTGCAGGTGTGATAATAAGTCCCCATCCCAAGTCCACAAAAATTACTTCCATCACTTATAAGCTTCCAAACACTTGAAGCATTCATTAAAATTATTCAACAATCACCAGCTTCGTTTGTATCCTATCCAAAACTTTTAACGTTGACAGTCGATTCTGATTAATTATACGTCAATGCAGTGAAGACGTCATTCTCGCAAAAAAAAAACAACCTGAATTATTATCAGGAAAACCATTGACAAGCATTAATTCTTCCCGCAGTCGAAGATGGCGTGCGGTGAACTGTTAACTTCAATGTCCTGGTTTTATTATTACCTTCTCTTTTTTGCTGCTCATTGGGCTGCTCGTCTATTTGCTTCCCACTTCTGCAAACAAACGGTAAGCAAAGACGTTACCTAATCAATGCCGCAGCGTGACTTGGACTTGGAACCATCCACTCGACTCGGGACGCGTCGAACAGGACTTTTCCACGGGAAACCGAAAACGCCACTTTGCTCGCAAGAACCGTAAACTTGAAGGACTCTTCAAGCGGTGAAAGAATGGTGTGAGAAAAACTTTTCCGAATTGTTGCCTTTCGCTATCATCATTGCTGCTCATCAGTGTGTTGTTGGTTCACGGTTTACGATTGTACCCGAGCCATTTATCGAACACCGGCCAGAAAAGTAAATCAAATTGACGCTATCGATCCAATTATTCCACAGCTAATTAATCAAGTGGGTGAATAAATTTGCGCCCAATTCGCCGCCACTACCGTACCGGCTGCGCATCGACAGATTCCGTATTCCGTATCGATTGTCGTACAATGGTAAAGATTTGCTTTGGTGTCTACCGTTGTCCGTCGAACGCTTTGTCAAAGATCTAGATCTGCAGTGCGACTCATTACTGCGCGTTGCGGTGAATAATATCTCCAGCAGAAGCGATCCCTCAGCTCGAAAAATTCGATCATTCTGTCTGTGCTGTAGGAAGGTGAGAGAGTGAATCAAATCAAATCTGAAACGAACATTCTTTGTCTTTTCAATAAGCGGCATGAGACGTCGATAGGACGGTACTTATTGAGGTCAGGTGCTTCGTCACCATTTAATTGTATTGGATACAAAAGGAAGCAAACGAAACGAGTCAGCGAAAACTCGTCCGTTACAAAGAATTGATTATAAAAATGGAAAAGCTTATTGAATTTGGAAAGGAATTCATTGCAGAAAATTAATTTAAAACAAAGCACCTAAAATCGGCAAAATGAAATTTATGGATAAAATTACACTTATTGGATTGGTTTCGGTAGAGATTATGATTGGTCTCGTAGTAGGAAATTTTGTTGTATTTTATCCTCATCATATCTTCATCATACCTTCACACACCGCATATCCACTTCCAATTTCCCTAATTTAATCTTTCACCCTACTGTTAAAACCACCGACTTACATTGCTCAAAAGTTAAGTTGATAGGTTTATTGTGATCATTATCTTTACACTATTCACTTCCATTTTCCGCATTCTAATAACACTCGTTTAATATTTCAATGCCACAAACGGCTTCTGCAGGCGTTTTCCTGTTCTTTTGTGATCGAAATAAAACACTTAACACCAACGCTACGGTTAACTAACCACAACACAGCCGGGCGAATGTGTCCGGGAAGGAAGGAAAAACTAAAAGTTTCCAGCCATCGGTTTCGCCCTTTTTGCTCCTTACCAGGTAAATCACGCCAAACCCCGTTCCAAAAACACAAGCCAACAACCAAACCAGATCAGGCTCGTCGTTCGCCCGGTATAAAGATGGAGTGACAATTTAAATTATCCTCCCTCTAAAAACCCGCGTTCTGCCAATCAGTCTGTCGCAGACTTTAACCGCGAATTAACTCACTGCGGAAGGGACCGGCACACACAGAAGGTAGATCAGGCTGCTAGAGAGATGGAGAGTGACAGAGGGAGAGAGATAAAGTGGAGGAAAAGGTCCATCACTTCACCCACGGAACGCGAGCAAGCATCCGAAATGAACACGTTATGGTAATTTTGCGTGTAGCCGGTGAAATGTTTGAAAAATCCATTAACCATCACCGGTTCGCTGTTCTGAGTGTGTTTGGGGATTTGGAGACAAGGGGAGCGAGCCGGTAGAATAGTGGCACAAGAAAGGCAAGCTGTCGTCACGCCACGTGGCAACACAGGCATAACACTAGCGCCCGTAGCTTTTGCCTTGATGGAGACGCCTGGTACCTGATGAAACTCGAAGGAGACGCCCGGCGTTTCACCTGCCGACGTCTACAGCAACAAAACCCCCCTGGGGAAGGCTTAACTATCACAACACGCCCGAAAAAGCAAGACCGTGCCGGCACGATGTCCTTGTTAACTTTTTCCCCCCCTTTTTTTTTGCGCCCAAAAGTGTAAAGGAAGCGTCGCCCGTCCCGCTTGGCACAACATGCCTGGTGTGACGACTCTTTTGGGGCCATCGTTTTTTTTTTTTCTTTTTTTTTTTTTGGCACGCTGAATCGGTCAGGGCGACGAATAAACATACCCGAACAAACACACACACACACCGAGGCAGCTACACATCGGAACGAAGGGTCTCCTAGAAGGAAAAAAAAAACCAAAGCCCCGTGGTTCACGGTGAGGGATTTTTTAATCATACTTTCCGGTGACCGGGTGGCACAACCGAACTCTCCCGGTTGCCGGTAATGGTGGTTCTCTTTAATCACTTGATTAGATGGGTACGGTGGAGCAGATTTTCGTTTGCTTAGATCGTCAAACGCGCCTGAAGAATGCTGTTGTGATGACGATGATGATGGCAGTGATGAGTGATGAGTGATGGTACGGTTTGTGTTTTGCGAGATGATATTATATTTTATGTTATACAGCAGAACTAAAGACATCCAATAATAAAGATGATTTTTAAGGCAATTTTCAATATGAAATTGTTTATTTATAAACTACTTATTTTAACAAAATTCCACAAATAGTTTTTGTGCGAGTAATTCTAAATTTATACCATTAAATTCAATGGTCTATCATCCATTAAAAATAAGGAGGAAATATTTAGCGCACAATAACCATACAATTATGTCATTTAAATTTCTACATAAAAGACTTTTATTCATTACACAACTGACGAAGAATCCACACTCAAAAGTAAAAAATATCCCAATCAACACGTCACTTCTACACACCGCGTCTTACCCATAGCATTGGCTGAGAACGATGAACAGTGTATCATTTCACGCCTGTTCAGTTTGTGGATGACTTATTGTCACGAAAACTATCACCGGCAAGCGCATCACCACCATCAACATCAGCATGAGTCTGCTCCTCCTTTTCCATGTTGACCTAACCATAGACCATGGAACGGGCAGACACTTAAACGACACCCTAAACAACACACGGCCCAGCCCACGTGAATGTCCCCTGTTGCATGGCTGTTTGAGCTATTAGAAAATTAGTTTTGACTTTTAGTGACCATCCAACGCTGGCTTTGGCACAGTCAGCAGGCACTTTATCTCCTTTTCACCCATATGACTTGACGGCTTGGGCGTTTCGCCGAACGGCATGACACGGGAGCGGTTGCACCCCAACGTGTGAAGGGTTAGAGTGAAGGGTGGTTTTGTGCAAAAATGAAACATCGTTACCTCGTACACATCGGGAGCAACCATCAAGGGTTCAACCCCAGCCACAGTCACTTATTAATAATTCACGGTCTTTTGGCAAACATACGCCCGTTCGCGGATCTTTTCCTGTCCTACCTCAAAATATGTATATGCAACACATACACAGACAGAAAGAGAGCGAAAGAGGTAAGAAAATGGCCAAAATCACCAATCACCAAGGGTGACCCACACGAGTGTCGAGGTGTTTCGCTTGTCTCAAGACTGTTTCCTTCTCGCTTTCGGCCGCACACGCTTGTGTGCTTGGTTGAGAAAAATAAAAAAAGAACCGACCGAGCGTACCAGCTCGCCGGAACAGATGTCTTCGAGCGCACCGGGGGATGAATTATGCATATTTACAACCTTGTTTACATTGCGCGGAACCGATGCTGAGGATGGTTTTCTGGCCTGTGCCGGCGTTTCCGCCGGCATGGTACGGCGAGCTACCTTCGACATCTGACATTTGTCGTACTGTAGCAGCCGGTTTCGTACGCATGTTACAGTGGAGATTTTTCCGTTGTTTTGTTTTTCGTTGTTTGTTCACGCTTACTACGAATTACTTGGGGCGTATTGCGAAAATATAACGTGATAAAATATTAAATCGGAAAGAAAAGAAGCGACTTCGCCTGACTGGTTGATGTATCAACAATTAGATTTATTTTATTCTTGCTGAAAGCAGCATTCGCAATCCAAAACCAAACCGATCTCTTCATTGACAGCAATCGAAGACGTCATGACATACCATTTGCTTTATGCTTTTTCACGCACTGATCCACTCCAAGTGAATGTTTTCCTAACCGTCACGTGTTTATCGATCCTCGGCTAGAAAAAACATTTGGCAAAACCGCAAATAAAAACCCCCGCATGGTGCGCTTATGTGAGTGCGTGTGTCAGTGTGTGTCATGTTTAGATTAGTGGACACTGACTGCTGACCGAAAACAAAACATGGAGTCTCGTCTCGTTTTTATCACCCATTTCGTGAACCGTTTCACGCGTTACCGTGTACCAGCCACGAAGTGGAAAATTAATGCATGATACGGAACAAACCAATGGTCAAACCCCAGAATCCGGCACCAACCGTTTTGTGTGGTTGTGGACAGGACTGTTTTTCATGTGCAGGAGAAAGAAAGCAATAACAAAACCATCGATTTTCACGCATCGAAGTACGCATCAGAACCGATCCGAACCGATCGCAATCAGGATAAGTTTCTTCTTTTGCGGTGCGTTTCTCTTTTTTTTGCAATTCCTCGTCACGCTAAAGAGAAGCATAAAGACACACAAAGTCTAGTGTTGCCCGGGTTGATGCCACACAATGGTTTGAAACCACACACCGAACACACTTACCAAACCGGCTCACGTCTGATGATGGTTCGCGATGGTTTCGGTGTGGGGAGGGGGCGGAACAGCAGCAAATTTCTCCGAACTGTCCGACACTGGACACCCCGTTCTAAGGCAGGCAGTTTGGGAGGTCGTGATCGTATCGGTTTCCCTGCTCGTTCTAGGAAACCACGTCGCTGGGATGGGAAATATGTATGTATGTATGTATGTATGTATGTAGGTACCAACTTTTGGCTCATCTTTACTGCATCAGCTCACAACCAAACCGGCAACCATCCTTCGGACATTGTGAGTGTTGACTGTTTTTACAACTTTTGACCAACTTTTGCTCCGTTTCACATCGTCTCTTTCACATACACTGAGCAGTTTCGTGGTTTGGGCGAACCAGCGAAAAGTGTGCGGAATTTGAAAACAATTTTCCGGTTTTAATTACATTTCAAAACAGTTCCTGTTGCCGGCCACAATATGAATGGGCATCGTTTGGGAAAACAAATTGACTGAAAGGAAAAGCAAAAAACGGAACGAAAGGAAAAACAAAACATTAGTTGGGAAGTGCTGATGGATGGAAAACATTTGGATTTGGAATAATTGTATTTGAATTGTTTCAATTCAAATTCAATTTTTTTTTTATTGTAATTTTTGTTTTTCGTAGTTTGGCGCTAGATCGATTTCAAATATCTGGATTGAACAATATATGTTTATTTATTTATTAATTTATTGTTGTTTTTTGCTTTAAACTAACTTAATCGCTGATAGGATGGACATTCAACTGGTAGCATACCTTTAGGCGTATATGTTCATAAGGGATTTAGGAAGGGCATTAGTTTAGTGATCTTTAAACTAGAACTATAACCAAACATACAAAATACAAAATCCTTAGAAAACCAAAGAAAATTTTCCCAAAAGTACTCAAAGGCCAATTATAATCCTTCTCGTTTTCCAAGCCCAACAATCTTGTTAACATGACACATGACAAATCCAATTTCTACTCGCGCGTTTCAGCGCAAAAACCAATTTTAACTGTATTAGTAACGTTTAAATTTAATCACTTGACCGATGTCCAAAAGATAGAAAAACCACATTCCTTCGCTGTGTCAACCGAGCTCACCAAACAAACCGGTAACAATAGCAAACAAGTTCAGAAGCTATCTACCGGTCTCATCGAAACGGTTGATCTCACTTTGCAAACGCGCCAATGTTTAATTAGCCACTTTAACTGCCCGGTCGACCATCAGACCAATCAACACGGGCCTGATCTTTCGTCCCATTTCAAGCAACAACAAAAAAAAAAAATCTACAAGCTCAAAACCGGTGGTGATGGAATTTAGTACATCGTAAAATTGTTCATCAAACAAAAACAAAAATCAGCTCGCCCTTCAAACATGCTTCCAAGTGTGCTTCCTCTTGCCAGATTCGAACACTTTCTAGCCGCCACAAGCTTAGCAATTTTGTTTCCGGCTCCCGAAACTGCGCCCACTCTCAGAAAAACGCATTTTCGGCGCCAATCAAACTCATAACCCATTTATCGTACACTTTATGGCCATTCGGCTACGGTGGCGCGATTTTGGCAAATGGAACCGTCCCAGGCACGGTTGCACGATGTCAACAAGCAAGCGTGCACCAGCCCGGGTGGGAAGTTTGTTTGGCTGGAGGAAGAAAACCGAGCTTCCGTCTGGGTCGCGCTCTCGATGGTGGTACGCGGATTTTATTGCTTATTTTTATGATTGTTTGTCTTTTGGTTTCGACGACCGTGCGGCCGTCATTTGGCCGTGATGGCGACGAATAGGTTTCAACGCGTGCAACCGAAACGCAGCACCATTTAAGACTGTGGAAATTTGTCGGTGAAAGGCACTTTTTCGTCGACTGACAGATACAGTGAGTCAACGGTGGGACAAGATAAGGTCGAACCGCCCTGCCTAACGTACTACAAACGACGCCCTTACTGGCGCGAGCTGGGCGTCAATGGAGTTGAGCTAGATGAACGCATGCTCTTTTTTTTGCTGCTGAAGCTTCTACTAGCCGGCAAGAGTAATGCGTTTATCCCATTACTGCGTTTCGTAATCCAATTAAATTTTGATTGTACTAAGTGCACTTTGCTGTAGTGGTTTCTGTGCACGAATACGCTGCTCGCGTCGTCCGCAGAAAATATAATGCTAAAATGGAGGCACTGAAGAATAAATCTTTACCCTTTGTTTTGCCCATTTTTTTTTTCCTTTCTTTTCCCAAACTAGCATAACGTGTTGACACGGGAAGGTATGTTTCTACGCGCGAAAAAGGTGCTGCAAAATGGTACGTCCTTTCCTTATACAGGCTTCCGACAGTTGTTTTCCTGCTGACTGTACTCTAGGCCCTCTGACTACCTCTAGCCCTCAACCCCAATTTCCCAAACCGTATGTCAACACAATTCGCACTTCACTCCTACAACGCCTCACTACGCCCTAGCTGTAAGGAAATATGTGCAGCGTTCCTCTCAAAACACGGTAGAAAACGGAGCAGAAGGAAAAACGAAAAAACCCAGAGGTTATGAACTGCCGACCCGTCAGCGGACGATATAGGACCACTGCATTACGGGCAAACCCGTTGCACACTGCTGCCGCTGCACTGGTGCCGCATGTGCACCATGAATGCATTCATTAGTCTTCCCTGCAGGGAGGCCGGTTGCCGGTACAGTTGGGAAACATAGTGTCGGTTCTTGCTTTTCTTTTAGCAACCAACATTCCGGCACAGCAAAAAAAGGGAGTAGGTGGGAAGGGGAGGGGGGGGGAATGCACACACCACAACACATGAGAAACTAAATGCGGAGCAAATTAAAAGAAAATCTACTGCTTTACGAGGTTTCTTCCACTGCGGAACGAGTGACACTTTAAACGTGCTGTTGCTGATGTTATTGCTAGGAAGTTTATTTTTGCAGCCGGGTTATTCTTATGGCTGCAGTTTTTAGAACACATATGGTTTAAGTTCTACCCTTAAAAAAATGTTTGTTTTGTGATTATAGCCATCTTTATTGAAATAAAGAACTTGAAGTCACAACACATTTTTAAGCATCGCCAAGGCTAATTATCTTGTAAAACTTACTTATATTTCAGGTCTAGCATGACTGCGAATACATCTAAAGCAGTCACACACCAGATCCGAAGAAGTAAAGATTTTTTGGTTAACTAATCAAGTTCATATAAAAGTTCATTGAACAACGGTGTAAAATCCATGAGTAGCCCTGCAAATGGGTTTGCTGAGGGCCTCTATTGCTCCAGAAAACCTTCTTTTGTGCACATTTGCTATTCATTCACAGCTGCAGAAAAAAACTTTTCCTGTGGTATGACCTGCGTGACCCACGATGTGCTTGTTACCTTAAATGCCCTGAAACTGCCTTTAAGCTAACTGCCTTCGGCACAAAAAGGAAAAGTTGAACTTTTCCGGTCCGACAGCCTGTAGGCAAAGCTCTCGAAAGCTCGGCTACCATTTTACATCCTTCGGCAGGCAGCGTGGTATGAAAATGCACTGAAGAAAGCGGAATCTGATGATGATGAAGTTGTGAAAGTAAGGGAAACGATTTTCTCTCAAATGTAAGACCATTTGGAAGGTAGAAGAATAATACGCAAGCTGGAAATATTCCAATCTAGCTTTCACTTTTTCTATCTTTTCACAATACAAACTTTTCCCTCAACTCATCACCAAAAGCGGTAGCTCGAGGTCTTGGGCAAAATAAATCAAAAGGATTCAGAAGCTTGATTTATGAAGAAGTGATACGGAACTTCTAGTTCCCCTTTGCACTGGAGTAAACCTCACTACCGGAAACCAAACCAAGTCCAGTTTCCGACAGCACATTTGTGGTGGCTTTCAACAATTTCCCAGCACTTCTAATCGTGCCCGGCAGTGGCACGGCCATTGCTGAAAGTATCAATCATTATGTCAGAGTGAGTTATTCGCCCTTTTCTTTGACCGTTTGTTCTACGGATGACGGATTTGTGCAGTTTTCTGCTATGGGTTTCTTGCTTCTTTAATCGATAGTCGATTCCGGCGTGGAGAATCAAAGTCATGCTTTCTCTGCAGTTCCCTTTTTGAATTGAACTTGTGGGCCACAAATCACTTTGCAAATGGGAAACTAATTAAATCAGCTTACTGAAGTAGAAAATTCGCTTATGTGGCTAACAGAAGAAGCAAAAAAAGCCAGGTAAATGAATTGATTTGTTGAGTTAGATTTAAGAACCGATAAGATGTAATTAATCCGTTTGATTTTTTTTGTGCGTAACCACTCTCCTGCATTTGCATACATTTTGTTTTTATTTAATTACAGCGCGTGTTTTGTGTCTGTAAACTTCTCTAATCTATGCCTATAATTATGAACCGATTCCGACCCAACCTTTCTCAATATCCGCTAGATTACGATCTAAAGCCTAATTAATAAGCCGGGCTTTACCTTCCGGTTGATTGCGTCCTTTACGAGGTAAAGCCAAATTTTAGAATATCCTTACCCAGATTAAGGTACAGACAGTTTCACGGGATCGCAAACCGGTAAACAGGTTATCTTATTCCCTCAGCACCTTTCGGACCATTTACCTGCCAAGTAGGCAATTTTATTTTGCCATATCGAGCCAAACTCGCTGATTCTGCTGATAATAATTTTTGGCAATTTTGGGGGCAAGAAAAGCTTTGGGTCCCGTGCCGTTCTCTAAACTCTTTACCCTCAGCTTTTCGCAACCATTCCTAAAGGCAAAAGCCTCTCTTTTTTAGCCTATCTAGGGGCAGCAATTTTTGTACGATCGTCCTTTCCTTCTGTTGCGCTTTTACACACACTATGCGTGAATTTCGCTTCCCAGTTGTGGACCGGCAATGGACCGTACCGAGCACGAATCATACAACTAGCCAAGTGCAAAAGATCTCCAAACGAACGGCCGAACACAACCGTCCAACACTGGACGCATATTTCAACCGATTTTATGGCGGTGCAGAAACAATAAATTTCATCCGGCAGAATCGGCTTTGTTTATTTTTAATGAAAATTTATTAATACATTTCCACAACCACTCGTCGTTTGGTCTGTGCTTTGCTTTTGCTCAGGCTTTCTCTTCCTGCACTCGCTCCATCTTTTTCACTTTTAAGGTAGTGATCGTTTTTTTTTTTATTTTGCTCTATGTACTAATACAGATAAAAAGGGGTTTCCGTCTCGTTGCGTCATCGTTGTTAAGATAGCGTTTATTACGTGTTTACGTGGGTTTCCTGCTGGCCCTAACCTAAAACGGTGGCGATTCATAATCCTCACAACTCAATAAGCTTTATTTTCACTACGATAGTGGGTGTTTTTTTAAATTTATCTCGATATTATCGATCCTTTTCCACCAGTGGACTCACACAAATGCACATCTCAAGGATATGGGGAAAAATCTCATCAAACGTATCCACATAAATCGATAGATTTGGAACTGTTTCTAAAAATGCATGGTGAAAAGATGGAATTCATCTTTCCTTTCCTGCTTCAAATGAAAAAGAGCACCTTGCATACAAACGTACATACTACAAAACAGTCTTCCTCACACACACACACATTCAAATTTTGTACGGATCAGCAGGTCAACATTCGTTTCCGAATTCGGAAAAGGTCAAAGGCCCGGATCGCCTCACAGGATTTATTCAAATACGGATCAACTTTTACTTTTCCTTCTTGCTACAACCCGTTCGTCTGCCGCCTTCCCTAGCATTTCTCCTCTACCCACCCAGCAATGTTCCATCGAGTTCCACCGATCCTCCCCCATGAAAAAGAGGTTTTTTTTTGGGAATGGAACGAAAGAACTCTTTCCCACAATGTACATGTTTCCTTGTGGGGGGAGCCCACACACTTTCCATCAGAGGTGCAGTTTGGGGAAAAGAATTACGGCGAGGTCAATAGGAACATTTACATTCTATGACCAGCGCTCACCACCACGAACGTAGCCGTAACCTTTGGCATCATTTTGAGGTCTTAAGCATTTGGGTGAATGGGTGGCGATGTACAAAGCAAACCCCATTTAGACGATGTTTTGTTGGTTATCCATCACTACGTGGTCGTAAGGATGGTTGAGGTTTTTTTCCTTTTCGTATCAGTTTTGACTGCATTGGTGTTATGCATTGATACGTTGATGTGAATATGTTTATCGGTTAAGGGTTTTGAAACTACTCGTTTTTCGCTACTTTTCCGTTCGAGGGTTTTCACATTCGTTCATGTAGGCTTAACTTACTAGAATAACTTAAAAACTGTAACTTAAAACCTAAATTGAACATCGAACTTTAATTATTTATAAAATTTGGTTCTTAAAGCGTGTCTGATTGTTTGAATAATAAAAAAAATATGTTAACTATTTGTATGACTTTTGTTATTTTATAAGCATATTCGTTAGATCTCTCTGAAGGGCATTAAGGGACTGAATTCGTTATCCTTCCATCCAGGAGCCTTAAAGACCAATAAGCAATTTATAACAAATATAGACATTTTATAAAATGCCATGCAATTCACCAAAGTGCCAAATATCCTTTCCAGACATTACGCTTACTAACAATTTTCGGTAAAAGCTTTTCTGCTACTCTCTTCTCTCTGCTACTCTCTTGATGCTCGTCTTGACCAACTCTTCCGACTTCTCCGCACCCCAAAACAACAAACAGCTATAATGTGTGGTTCTATAATAGCGACTTATGTCCAAAGTCATTACACCTAATGCTGATTGCAAACTTTGACAACATTTTGTAAAATAACAACATTCCTTCAGCGCTCCATGCAAACGCAAACCCATCAATTTTGACCGAAAGAAAAAAAAAACACAGAACATTCATATCAAACACATTCATTTCATACGGTTTGCTACCTTCCCCAGGGGAGCGTGTGGCCAGACTGTGAAGAGAAATTGCACGCTGCCATATTGAATAATGTAGTCAATCAATTTTCTTCAGCACCGTTGGCCATCCCGCAGGAAATTTTGGACCATTTCGGGTCATACGCAGTTTCCGTGGGTATGTATATTTTTTTTTTTTTGCACTCTCTCCCTGCTGATTCGCAAGCGCCATTCTACTGACTGACCGGGCCCCACAGGGGATGTGGAAGATGATCCACTTCCTGGGTGTAAGTGTGCGTGTTATTTCCTTGCGATCGATGGCTGGAATAACAGCAACAAAATAGCATTCAGCATCAGATGCAAAAAATGATAAACATTTATGCTGAATGATGGACAACATGTGTTTCAGAGGAAGAGAAAAAAGATGTTCAAGCTTTCGTAAGATGAAAAAGTGCCTTCGGAATACACAGAACAGTAGCAAAAAAAAAACCGAACCGGTAAATAGAAACAACTATCCATAACCTGAATCGTTTCCTTGAGGGATTTAAGTAAGCTTTACTTTGCATTAATGTCTGATCCATTGCAGAAACAAGTAATCATTCTAGATATGTATGTGCCCGTTCGTGTGTAAGTAGTTAACCTGCACACCACTGCGGTAAGACTGTGGGAGCCTCTTCAGCGTCATTAAGCTGATGATGGATGACTTTAAGCAAATTCAAAAGAAATTCTACTCTAATCTTAAGCACAGCCATGGTCACTTTGGCGATGGAAACGTTCAGGGACTTGGGACTTTTCTTTTTCCCTACACTACACACACAGACAAAAACCCTAGAACGCTGTACGCTTTATTACAACGTTTAATCATTTTTACTTCCAATGTTTCTCCTGGCCATGTTTGTGTGTTGGATGCTTTTCGGGAAAGGTTTTTTCCTGTACTTTCTGATCTGCTCAAGTTCTTAAAAGCGAGAGCCCGTAAGTACCGTCACACTAAGCCTGCCGACGTTCCCTAACAAGCCTGGCAAGCGTTGGCCGGCTGTGGGTCGCTTAACGCAAGCTTTACTGCTGGTCACTTTCATGGAAGCTTACAGCTACAGAAACTGCTCAAGAAATAAAAAAGAGGAGATAACCAAAAAGCTTTGGTGCGGATTTTATGACGATCGTTCCCTGGGTGACGTTTGGGGTGGTGAAAGCGCAAGAGCGAGAGAGAGAGAGAGAGTGAGAGAAGGAAAATGGGGTACTGTTTTCGGAGAAACAAATCCAGGACCTACCAGCAGAGCCTTTGGTACGGTCACTGCACATTGTTGCGTTCGTGCATGGGATGACCTTTTTGCGTTCTGGCAAAATACCAGCATTCTCTAGAGGAATACGCAATAAGTTTTTGGGGATGCGTGGGTAGGTAGTTTGCTAAGTGTGTGTGTGTGTGAATGTTCTGTGTTCGGAACACAGGCATGAAAAGCTTGTTTGCGTAAGTAGAAGCTTCACAGATCTTGGGGCAATTATTGTTCGGTCAACAAAAATGGAAAAGAAAAAGCTTCGTTCGTAAAGCACATTTCATTTTTATGATCATTTGTTTCCGAATAAGAGAGTCTGTACGGATTCGTCAGTCTTTTGCAACACATTGGATTCGTTTACGGTATCTTATTGTGATGCATAAGGTGGGTTTTTTTTGCAAAGCTCGTTGTTAACATTCGTATCAAATTTAACGATCTATAAACCAACTTCAAAAGCTGTTTGAGAAAAATTTAATTCCCATGATAATAGGAAGCAGAGCGAAGGCAACATTTATTTTTTTTATTTTTTACCTTAAACCTTACATGCTGAAGCAGTTAAACCTTAGCAGCAGCTATAAGCAGTTTAAGAAGTCTACCATCGAAACGAAAATACAATCGACCAACGACTTGCAACGTATGTCACGTCATGACAATCAAATAACATTATAAGACATTAAATTGTATCAATAAGATGCTTTTTTTTAAGTCTTGCAGATGATAAGGTGTGTTTTCAAGTAAAGATTTAGCAAATTTCAAGGCTTTTTAAGCTCAACAAACTCAAGAGGATGTGACCTTTCATTCCTCGCATTTTTGATATGCAAATGGGGATACGATCCAGATGGGATGTGATACGTGCACCTTTTATCAGAAATTTTATTTTATAACAGACTTAAATTAATTTGAGCTCTTTAAACGATATCTGGTTTGCTCTTAATAATTTATTATAAGCAATCTATTGTATTGCAAATTATTCAATTCAACTCCACAAGCCCATCGATTTGCCATGTGTTTAATTGACACTATTCTATTTCTTTCTTCCTCAGGCACATCCACTTGCTACCTACCGAGAAGCTCAATATTGCAACCAACAGGTAATTGCACAACAATAAAATAAAACCCGAAAGGTTTCTGCATGCAGTGTAATTATTTAAAGTAATATTTTTTTCATGAGACAGACAATTCTACTGCCCTCGTCCTTTTGAGATAAGTTGAACTGTTGAGTGTTATAATAATTTTGTAAAATTTGAAGAAAATCAAAAGTAAAACAAATGCTAGCTAACAAGAAAGTATAACACTATTCTAACTCTCTCCTAAGACATAAAAAAACATCGTTAAATTCTGATTATATGAAAGGCTCTGTTTGTATCTTTCGATTCATCTTAATCATTATTTGGTTTCGATTGCTTGAATGAAAAAAAAAAATTTTTTATCGATTTGTACCTTCCTATGGCTTATGCACGTGCCACGAAGGAAACTCATTTGTCGATCACCAATTACTAGTTAAGGAAATAAAATTAAATAAAATTAAAAAAACCCCCCGCAAGGGGTTTATTTGTTGGCCTTCCGCAGCAGAATCCGGGACCACTCTAGGTTCCGCGCCGTCGCCCACCAATCCGTTATCCCGGCCTTGATGGCGGATCATTCCACCTCAATCTGGGCCTACCGCACCTGCTCTGTCCGTGTGGACGCCCTAAAAGGACTTTCTGAGCTGGATCGTCCGGTGCCATGCGTATCACATGGCCAGCCTATCGGAGCCTGGCGAGCCTAATTCGCTGCACGACGGTGAGGTCGTCATACAGTTCGTACAGCTCGTCGTTGTAGTGGCTCCTCCATTATCCTTCCACACATACGGAACCAACAATCCGTCTGACCATCTTCCTCTCGAACGCGGCTAAGAGGGCTTCGTCTTGTTTTGGACAGGGTCCATGTCTCAGAGGCGTATGTGAGTACTGGGACTATAAAGATACAGTCCCAGCTTCGACCGTCGCGACAGGTTTTTGAGGTGAGATGTTTCCTCAGGCTGTAGACTGACCGACTGGCTGCCCGCATCTTAGTGCGCTACTCCGTCTCTATGCTGTTTTCGGTGCCGTAAAAGGTTTTAGAGTGAAAATTTAGTTCCATCGCTCTGCCACCTGCGTTTCAAACTGGGTTCGGAGAGTGTGGCACAAAGAAAAGAAAAGGTTCTGCTATGAACAATTTCAAAAAGAACTTTGCCCTTGATGCGTTTTCACTGCCTGAATTAGTTTAAAGTCTCCGTAGACGAGTTATTTATCATTAAGTTTATCGTACATAAGAATATCGTGTGAAAAGGATGTTTGAACTGTGTTGGAGCTCATTACACCATAAAACCGTACGCTATTTATCGCAGATTTCTTCTGGAAACTCTAGCTACAAACAAGTTAATGATAGAAAATTGGTCGTCGTCCTAGGTGAAAATTCGCTACTTATAGGAAAAGAGTTTATCAACCAAAACTCGTGTCTTTTAGTAAGAGTGTTATTTTTTTATTCCGCAAGAACGAATTGGCCGACTTAACCGTAATGTTGCTAAAGGCATAATGATAAAAGACTACTTCGCAGTTAATTTATTCTTAAAATACTTTTTCCCTAAACATATCCCTACCATCAAATGATTCCATAGAATAAAATTCCCTACCATACCTAAATGTGGCTTGTTGACTGGTTCCCAAATGAATAATTCGAGAAAAATTTAACCCTACTGTTGAATTTTTCTCCAAACCAAACCGCACTTATTAGAAACCACTATACCATGGAAATGATTTTCTATTTTCATCTGCCCCATATGTCAAGAGCTCAATGTAAAAAGTCGTATTTACGAACTCTTGTTGATATTACTGCTTCCGCTTATACCATTATGGAAAAAAACGACCTACCAAGCACAGAGAACTTTTCTTGCACTGATCTTGCCAAAAGTTTCCTCTCACCCACAGCAAGACACGTCACAAGCACAAGCAAACGAAAGATAAACGTAATGGGAAATAATACAGCAACAAAAACTCATACCAGCAAGTACCTTTTTAATGGTATTTGTACTCCCAACAGATTGTTTTTGCCTTCACAATGGTATAAATCAACCAGGAAGTCATGCATGAAATGAGCACACTTTTGGAAAATCGTTTCCAGTTCAATGTGTAGACATTGAAAGGCTACTGATATTTCTCCTGAAGGTAAGATTCAGCTTTGACGTTCGAAAGCCAATCTCTGCAAAATGCACAAAGCTCGAATTTGTGGTCCAGTAACTATTTCCGTATGCGCTAAGAACTAAAAATTTTCAGGAAAAAGTTTGTCTTGTCAATCAGTCAATCTTGCCGGTAGCAAACGAAGGATAAATCGTGTCCCGTTTTCGTTTCGTATGTTGCACCGTCGTTTCGCAATGTGTAGTGTTCCTGCTTTTCTATTCAATCACTCAAGCACACAATTCTTCAGAAGGAACACATTTCAACTGGGTGAGGGTTTGTCTACGTGTGCTTTTTCCAACCGATACCGACTCTCTTGCACACGCGGCACGATGGGGACAATTATGGTGCGCTAGCTCGTATTTCACGTTCACCGTTTCATTGTGAGTGTAGGGAAAGTGCAGCTGGTTTGTCTATTTCTAACCTACCATCGTGTAGGGTGCATGTAGAAGGTGTCACACTATCCACATGTACCGTCGGCGGAAGCAATCCATTTTTGGAGCGCTCCGTTGTGTAATATGCTAATTCGAGCAAAACGACCATTTGCATTTTGCCGGTGCGGTGTGTAAGATGAAAGAAAGCGGATGGCGATGCGTTTTTTATTTGTGTGTGGATGTGCAGGTTCGGTTTGTTTCCTTAGACTGGAAATGGCTGCGAGCGTTGAGCAGTATGTTGGTGATGGTTTCCATCTGCGAAGAGCCCGCGACATGGTCTTCGTTTTGAGAAGGTTAGGCAAGAAAAGTGTAATGTTATGAGTTGAATTAGGAAAAACGAATGCATTCTTAAAGTTAATACACAATTTCAAAGCACAGTAATATTGGACATAGGAAAAAATACATCTCATTTCAGCATAAACAGTTAGTAAATAACTGTGATCTATTTCGAAAGAACTCTTTGATTAATTTATTTGTAATGTTTTATAAAAGCTTGTCAAGTTATAGTACACACCGTAGTTGAAATCATGCTCTTATTCTTTTTTTATGTCTAAATACAAAATATAAAAAAATAATATTTCATTATTGTAATACTAACGATTCTGTGCAATAAATTTTGCAAGTCCCTAATGTGTAACAAGTCTTGCATCACGGAGAAAATATCCATTTCATCTACAACTTAAGTACAGTGACTTAAACGAAAATCCGTACACTTTGAAATCCAACAATTGCTCACCTATGAGGAAAATTTTCTTCAACTTTTTATTATCCGGTTACTTCACTTCACTTATCACTAAAAATGAGCAGAATTTCTAGATTAATATAAAAAGGAGTCATAATTGTTTAGTCCCAAGTTAGAAGAAAAAAATATTTTAAGGTGTCCAGATTTCCGTTTGCGTCACTGTACACACTTCTTGGCAAAGACCATTCACGTTTACCGATTGTTGCGCGTACGCGCGCGTACTCCACCCCGGGGAAAACAGTTCCGGGAAGCTATTTATGAACCTATCGCGACCACCACCCGACCGGATCGTACGCTAACGATTGCACCGGATCGGAACGACACCCGGACATTGGCAACTATGAATTCGTTGACCTAAATTTATCCCAATTTGCATTAATAAATTACCCATCTTCCGCCAGGGCAGCGCGGGAGCGAAAACAAACCGCCACTGACAACGCGCCCAGGACGCGGCACGCGTCTTACACCGACAAAGGGACGATTTCCCCGTGCCGATAGGAAACCGTGACGCTAGATGAGCCACATTTACGTGGCATTGTTTGTGAAATGATCGCAGTAGCCCATCATCAGGGTGGGCTTCTAGCCTGCCAAACTTCAAACCAACTCGACAACATGGCTCAGATAACGATCGTGACAATAAATTTCTTTCCCATGGCATCTTCCCCGGGGCCTTCCACGGTTGGAGTTTGTTGCTTCATTAGAGCTGGCAGGCGACAAGAGATGTGGGTCGTTTCGAGACCGCTTTTCGATGAGCTTTTTTTTTGAGGGTTGGGGGAGGGCGAGGAGGTGTTTGTTGTTATTACGCGTGCGTTCGGTCTTGGCGACAGTGGCAGTGGGTTGAAATCCTGCAAAAAGAATGTGTCCCCAGACGATAGTGAGAGTGACTCGATGACTCGATGCTCTCGGTGTACAATCCGGCCCCAATGTACAGCATCGCCCCACACCAGGGAAATGTGTTACGGATCCGCTTAACAATGGAAGGACAGATTTTCGTCCTTATTATTATTGCACCTTCCATTAACCTTCTTTTGGCACCTCTTCTTCTTAACCATACTCTGCTGGAAAGTGTTTTCCCGTAAGGAAGCAGCACGAAGGAAATGAAATGAATAAAAAGTAATTTCATCCACTTACGTGCGCAGTTGCTGGGAGGGTTGGTATTAGGCCCATTGCGATGTTGGGATGACTGGGTGTCTTATTCGGGCTCCCCAATTTCCTTAAACGGATTGAAGGTGTGAAAAAGACGATTCATTTGTTGCAATGGCGGTGTGCGGGGTTGTGCGTTACGCATTTTCCAGAGTGAATAAATTTCTTACTACCGTAAGCTGCTTTATATGGGGAGTGGCGTTTAGTGCGGGGTGGCTGTTTTTTTGGGGATTTTTGCATATTTATTTCATTTTATGATAAATCTGGAAGGAACGAATAGAAAGATATGCAAAAGAGTGCTCTACGCTCAGCTTTACAATCATAGAAATGCAATTTAATGATTTTCCTAATAAACATTGAATATTGAACCTACTTCACAAAATGACGACCCATCATCCTACAAAAGGTTTTGATCCATATAATCTATATAATCAGGCGTCCACTCTAAAGGCTTTCCCTTCTCCAGAAGTGTCAAAGTCTTTTAGATATTTCACTGATCATATTTGACCCGCACAAAGTGTGACTCATAAGCCGTTTTTTTTTTTTGTGGCATGGATTGAACAGACCATACGAAACTATTTCTCAGAGTTCAATCCATATTCTCGTCATACCGTAAATAATCTGATGAAGCTTTCAAATTTCAACCATGTGTAGTCGACGAGCATCCCTGTGGACCAACCACCAGCGATGGCAGAGTGAGCGCACAAAACATCGGAACATTTTGTCAGTTTTTTTGTCGAAAAGTTTAAGGTTTTTTTGTGATCGAGACGCAGAACACAAGGATCTCTATTCTCAAGAATGGAAGATCATATATCCATCTTCTTGAACATCTTCAAACTTTTTCTTCTTCTTGACCTGCGTCGACATAGCCAGGTCTTCAATCAGTTTCCAGGAAACCTGATCTAGGGCTGCAGTCCTCCATCCAAGGCTGCATCCGATCTCCGACAGCTTAGACTCCACTTGATCCAGCCAACGAGCTCGCCGTGCTCCTCTACGCCTCGTGCCGAACGAGTCGCTGACAAGCACCTTCTTGGTGGGACATGAGTCTGGCATCCTCATCACGTGCCCCAGCCAACGTATCCTTAGCACCTGCCGTTCGAAAATGGCGAGTGCATTGGCGTCCTCCGTCAGCATACTCCAAGACTCGTACCCGTAGAGGACTACCGGAGGTATCAAGGGGCGGTAAATCGTGCATTTTGTGTGTTGTTGGAGTCTTCTGGATCGCAGGAGTTTGTGGTGTCCGTATTAGGCACGATTCGCCTGAACAATGCGCCTTCGGATTTCGCTGCTTAAGTTGTTGTCCGAAGTTACCACCTCGAGATCGTCACCGTCAACTGATACTCTGCTTCCGAGTCGGGCTCTATCACGGTCCGAGCCTCCGGCAAGCAGGTATTTTGTCTTCGTCGATGCTCCATTCAATTCTATTGGCCTCGCGTTTCAGTCGGGTGCATGCCTCACACACCACCGCAGTTGTCCGTCCGATGATGTCGATGTAATCCGTGAAGCCAAGGAATTAGAGAGATCAGGTGAAAATCGTGCCCCGGATGTCGAAGCCCGCGCTTCGCATGACACCCTCCACAGCGATGTTGAACAACAAACAGGAAAGTTCGTCCCCTTGCCTCAGACCCCAGTGAGATTCGAACGATTCCGACAGCATGCTCGAAACTCTCACCTTGCACTGCATCCCGTCCATAATGGCCTTTAGCAGCCGTACCAGCTTCCCAGGGAATCCGCACTGCTGCATGGTGCTCCATAGTTTGGTTCGATCTATGGTATCGTAGGCCGCCTTGAAGTCAATGAACAGGTGGTGTGTAGGGATCTGGTGCTCCCGGCATTTTTGGAGGATCTGACGTATAGTGAAGATTTGGTCGGTTGTCGATTTGCCTCCTACAAATCCAGCTTGGTAGCTTCCGACGAAATCTGTAGCAAGGGGCTCCAGTCTGCAGAAGAGTATTCGGGACAGGATCTTATAGGCAGGACAGGATCTGTCGCCCTTTTTGTATACCGGGTGTTTGACACCCTGTTTCCATTCATCCGGTAGTTCTTCCTGATCCCAAATCTTAACAATCAGCCGATGCATGATGGCGGAAATCCTCTTCGAACCCATCTTGAACAGTTCGGCCAACAGCCCATTGCTGCCAGCTGATTTGTTGCATTTCATACTATTCTATATATCTTCATACTATTCACACATCTACTGTTTTGAGCCTGAGTCAATAACTATAGCCCATTGAACAAAATTGCAAACAATTCCTTTAATTCTCCTTAATTTTCCCTGTAAAAATCTGTAAAGTTATTTGACTGTTTTCAACAATTACTCCACACTTTCATCTTGACTGAAAATTGCAACTGATAGCCTCACTGAGACAGTGACCCCACTAGGTAGATTTCATTCATGTGCAAAACACACACACACCAACTGATTTATGACTTCATCAGCAGCACATGCAAATTAATGCTCAAACATTAAAAAGTGGATGTGTGACCTGTTCGTTCTCATTCGATACAAAAAGGACACAACTGAATCCCATCTAGGACACACACAAAAAACCTCCAAACTATTGCATTAGCTTACTTTTTTCTTCTTTTAACACCATTTCGCTTCAATTTCAGAAGGTTCAACTTTTCTGCCATATAAAATGCTAAAACAGCTGACCCATCGCCAGGTCCACAGACACACCGCTCTAGAACTAATTAAACTTTCACCCTCATTTAGGTGCCATGTTCCACTAATAGCGGCGCAAAGTCTTTCGCCAAAAACCTCGCCCGCAGCGTTACTTTGGCCTCACCGTGCCAGTAGAACGCCTCACACACTCCATCACCGTCCATCCGCCCATGGCCCATCCGGAGGGCAGAATGATTGATAGTAATGGAAGTTGCCAACTTTTCAAGCTAAAGGCTCTCTCCCTACACCCTCGCCGGCTGGACACAGTTCCAATGGTGTCACTAAACTACACCTCGCACACACACACACATACGCGCATGCATGCTCAAGTCATCGTTTCCATCGTACCGGGTTGATTAACTTTACATGACATTTTACAAATAAAGCTTCATTGATACAGCACCGTCATCCCGTAACAAAGCCAATTCAAAAGCGACATTTATGAGTTCCAGGTTTTATTTAGACACCTTACGTACGGGGCTATAAATAGTTGAGCAGCAGCACGAGCTCATTCCGTTACGCTAACGATTAGATTTTGCACCACGCACAAGCTCAGAAAGCTTTCCGCCAACGGTTCCTCGAGGGGATTTTCCGACAGATCAAGCGTCTCGAGCTTGAACCGATTCACCTGACCCAACGTTGGGAGCGTGCGTATGTTATTTCTGGACACAATTAGCGTCCTCAGTTGCTTCAGCTGGTAAATCTGCTCGAATGGAAATGTGTTTAGCCGGTTTTCTGATACGTTAAGCACGCTAATCGTTTGCAGGTCGAAAATGCGCGGATCGAGCTGCTCCAGCAGATTATCGGCCAGGTGAAGGTGTTCGAGGCCAAATTTGGATTCCGTGGTGTGGTCCAGGGAAAGTGATGCAATTTGATTGGCATTAGCTATCAAGATGCGATAGTGCGGGCGAACAGTCAAACGGTTCAATCGATTACCGGAAACATCGAGTTGGGTGATGAACTCGTTACGCTGCAGTATATCGATGTCCTGAAGGTGGCGATTGTTGGAAAGGTTAAGCATCTTAATTGGAACATCCGCGAGGAAAACTGCATCGGCGATGTAGTGTATTGCATTTCCTGCGAGCGAAAGGAACTGGAGCGAATGTTCCGCGGAGAGCAGCTCAGGCTGTAGTTGGGTGATACGATTGCCTTCAAGATTGATGGAATGAAGCAACACTAACTCCAAGAACCAATCCGGGTTGGCGATTTCTAGCATATTGAAGGAAAGGTTAATATCTTCCAATCGCAGACAGTCAGCGAAGAAGTTGGACGCAAGATTGGAAAGTTCGTTGTTGGTGAATGAGACATGGGAAAGGTTTGTTTGCCCTTTAAGCAGTAAAGGTGGGAAGGTTCTTAATGGCGAGTTGCTTATTTCTAACCGCTGCAACTTAACACGCTGCAAAGCATCCTCCTCGATGTGCACCAAAACACTCGAACTAAGCTCCAACCGTGTCAGGTGCGGTAGAAATGTGAAGCTCGTCGAGCGAAGAATTCTCAACAGGGTGTCCCTGAGCACCAGAACTTCCGTTTGTTGATACCACCGGAACTGATACCCATCACCCAGATCCGACACATTATTGCCACTCAGATCGAGCGCAAGAATGGGCCCAGCAAGTGCAGGCACCACCGAAAGTTTGTTCGAAGCAACGCTCACTGTAACCGGATCCGTTCTTTCCGAGCTGCGTGGAGCGAGAAACCGCTCCAAACAATCCATCGATGGGAGCGAATTGTTCGCCAAGTTGAGAGCTGTCAGGTGGGAAAAGTTTCGTGCACAAAGCTCCTGCCACGAAGCGATACGATTGCTGGCGGCTGATAATTCTAACAATCCGTCCAACACCAGCCCCGCCGGCTCGAGGGAACTGATTCCGTTTGCGTCCACATGCAGGTAGAGTAGTTTCGTGCCGGAAAGCATCCAATCGTCGAGCGTTTTCAGTTGGTTGCCGTTTAGATTTAAATACTCCACCGGCGAACGGTGGAAAATGGCTGGCTCGAGGGCGCTCAGTTGGTTGTAGGATAAGTCAACCGAATGGAGACGCTCCAGCCCGGAGAAGGTGTTCGTCCTTAACACCGACAGCCGGTTGTGGGAGAGCGTCACGTGCTGCAGCGCGTGGTTCGTGTGGAACAGCATCGGCGAAAGTTCCGTGATACGATTATAATCCAAGTAAATGGTTTCCAATTTCGGCAAGCCCTCGAAGACACTCGGTTCGATCGTTGCAATCTCATTACCATAAAGGTATAGGCACAGTACCAGTGTCGCGTTCGTGGTTGAGCCGGTGGACCACTTTCCCAGCGCCGGCAAACGATTGTTTTGAAGCTGCACGTCGGAGGATTTAAGAAAGCCCGAATGGAAGTTCGCAATTCTATTGCCCTCGAGCAAAAGCTGCGTAAACAGT
This sequence comes from Anopheles maculipalpis, assembly GCF_943734695.1. Classification (NCBI taxonomy): domain Eukaryota; kingdom Metazoa; phylum Arthropoda; class Insecta; order Diptera; family Culicidae; genus Anopheles; species Anopheles maculipalpis. The sequence goes on from NC_064872.1 coordinate 74,790,525, forward strand.
GGTTGATCGCGTAACGTTTCTGCCGGCAGTTTGGTAAGCCGATTGTTTCGTAAGTTTAGCAGCTCAAGATGCCGCAATCCTGCAAACAGGTCCACCGGCAGGTGCTCGAGTAGGTTATCTGCGAGGCTCAACTCCACCAGCTCCCTGTTCGAGGTGAACAGTTTTGATGGGAGGGATTTGAAAAAATTATCACTCAAATCGAGTCGTTGAAGCTTACGGAGAACGGCAAACGTGTTGGCTGGTAGCGTTTCGAATAGATTTCCTCCGAGGTAAAGCTCTCGCAGGACGCTCAACGAATAGAAAACGGACCCATTAAGCAGCTTGATATAATTGTAGCTTAAATCGAACACTTCTAGCCGACTGTCGGATGGCAGCGCTGTTCCATCGAACGAGGTGAGCCGATTCGAACTTATGTTAAGCACCTTAAGCTCCCATAGGGAGGCGAATGTGTGTGGAGGCAGCAAGTTGATAAAATTACTCCCAAGCGATAAGCTTCGCAGATGACCTAGGCTTAAAAACTCATCACCCGCAACGGCGACAGTTTCCAATCGGTTGTTACTGATTGAAAGGGTTTCGAGCATCGGTAGAACGGAGAGTGCTTCCTGCGGTATGGATGTGAGCAGGTTATGGTCCAGGTTGAGAACGGTAAGCTTTCCCGCTGATGCAAACACGTTTCTTGGGAGCGACTGTATTCGTGCGTTGAGGTAAAGATGCGTCAAGTTAGGGAAGGACTTTAGGAAACTTGATTCAAATATTTTCGACGGTGACGACGATTCATCTATGACGAGTGTAGTCGCGTTGGCAAATTCGGTTTCATCCAGCTCAAGCTCTTCCTCTGACGTGATTTGTGTTGTAGACTCACTCTGCACTTCACTTTTAGCTGCTATTACTAGCAAAGTGCATAACAGCAGACAGACGAATTTAAGGTACCTGTTGATGTGAAGTTTGGTTTTTCAAGAAATATTTTTTAACTCATTTCAAAATTTTTATATGTGAACACTTACACGCACATCTTCGACCGTTTTTTCATAATCACTAGCGCACTTCTGCTAATCATCCACACCAGACCTGACCTATCAAACGACTGCCGTTGCCAGTTTCATTCCGAGCAATCCTGCGATGCGTACCAATCCAAGGTCGTTGCCGTTGAGATAACCGACTGACCGCTGATCAGGAAATAGTGGGCCCGTTATAGCTTCATACCCCACAATCAGCACTGGAAGCTGATAAAGTACTATCAATTTGAAAATAATTATGGTCAATCATGCGTATTTGTTATTATTTTTAATTTAACAACTTTGAAACGATTAACAATAACCACGTTATAGCACAATTTTTCGTGCTATAATGTCATCTTAATTACAACCATAAAGAACTATCAATCAATGCAATTGCCCGGTTTAATTGAAAACGCGCTTCAAGAGCGACCCCTGGCCTCTGGTAGGTCACGATAAAAAAATGCTCATCAATCTATCAAGGCTGGGCCGACCTGGTGAACAGCGATTCATGTTTGAAACGATTTTTCTGTCATAAAACATCAAAAGAAAGCAATTACACCATTGCCGCCGGAATATGGTGTCACAACAAGCAGGAATTTTATTCCGCCCGAAATTGCATCTTAATTACGGCATCTTTCAGCGGTTGGCAAACGCAAGCGAGTTGTTTTTATTTGTTGAATCCATTTAAAACGAACTTAACCGTGGGAATGACCCAGCAGAGAAGGTCCAGTGTCGTCCGGTTTCATGAAAAAAGGATCAAGGGACGGGTTGCAAAATCTAATTCTCTTTTCGTTTGCTCTTTTCTTTTCTTTTTGGCACGAACCGAAGGAGAGGACGCTTCTTTTCCCGCCCACTCCAACAAAACTGGCCATATGTTTCTAATGAAGCGAAAATTCATTCTTATGCCATCAGTTTGCTGCCTTCTGTGCCAAGCAGCAGCAAAAAAAGTTGTGCTGTAGACGATTGAGAAAAAAAAATGAAACAGATCGCTTTTCCTATTTTTTCAGTTTGTTTTTTCCCCCGCAAGGAATCTTGCATTTCCGTTTGCAATACAAGGGAACTGTGTGTGTGTGTGTGTGTGTGAGAACAATTATTATAGCATGCCGTTTGCCGTGGGACCACAAATGAATTGTCCACCAGGGTACGACAGCGTTCAAGAGTGGGTCGTGCGGTGAGGGCACTGTGGTTCTTTTATGTTCCTATTAAGGGAAAAATATTGCCATGATTTCCGATTATTTTGCCATAAATTTTCACTGATCCTTTTCGGCACGTTTTTCCCCCCTGTTGCACTAAACCAGCCTGGCTAACGGGACTGGGATGGTTATTGTTTCTAAAGAATATAAAAAAAAACGAAGCAAATGCCGTCCCTTAGGACGTCATGAATCACACCGCTTTGATCGGTTAAGGTCAGCTCGCTTCCAGACGTGCTGTTTTCATTCAATGTCCTTTTGATTTAGCGCTCTTTTTTACACTCGAAAAACATTTCCATCAAGCCTTTCCCAGCACACAACACCTAAAAAAGCATGCTTGTAAGAAGATACTATCACGATGAAGTAAATGAAGCCAAACGGCAAGCTGTAAAACTTTGCTCACTACGAAAACGTTCTTCATAAATGTGGCAAACGGTACTTCCAAACGTTGGTAGTTAACTGAGGTACTTCTCCAGGCGTAAAGTGCAACAGAGAGCCGAAAGCTTTGGGTGTGCTGCAGTGTGGAGGTGATTCGTTCACACGAGTTAAATGGTTTATGGTTGGTACGTTTAGTTTTAAGCATGTTTTATCGGCCCGGGAACGGAGTGTCTCCGAAGAAACGCTTCCAAGAGGACCTAACCATAAAAATTGTGGTGCCATTACGTTGTTGTAGTGATTTTAAAATGAGATTAAATCGCTTTTAAATTAGCTAAATTCTGTCTTAGAACCGTTTAAAACTTTGCCTGAGTAGGAGATATTAGATAATGCCTTTATGTCCTAATCTTGAGGATTGCCAAATATCCCAAAATACTTGCATAATGCAGAATTCAGAAACATCGGATTTTTGAATCTATGATGACGTCCATTAAGCTTGCCAACACAAAATCAATCAAACTCCCTGCCCAGCGAGCTCGTTTGCTACAGACTTCAAGAAAATAAATGTCACCCATGGTGTCATCCGCCGTGTCATCATGGGCGAGTCATTTTTCTTATCAATCAATTAGCGCTTGTTCAGCAGAAAGCTGCACAGACCAAATAGAAAGCGTATACTCATCCACCAAGCTACATGCAAAAGCCACCACCGTCCAACACCAGTAGCTTTATGCTGATCATCTTCTCTATCTTCGAGCTGTTCGGGAGGAGTTGATTTGCATGCAGCATCGTGCATGGTGCCTTCGTCCAGCAGAAAAGTGCACTCCGGCAGTGTGCAGCATCATCAGCACCATCATCATCACCACCATTGGCCGCAGTGTCTTCAATATCACTTTGTCACTTCATCATTTCACACTTGCCCGCCATGTTGTAGCCTGCCCGTAGCATCATCACTTGAACAGGGCGCAGCTGCCACCATCGAGAGGTCGGAATTCGATCTAAAGCACTGAGGTCGAATTTCAAATCGCTCGCAGCTCCCCTCCGAAATCTCGCCTCCCCCCAGCCAGACGCATAAATGGATGCAATATTCACCAGCTTATACTAATGATATTTTCTTCTTCTCCTATTTCGCCCCCACACAGCCCGCTGAGTTCAACCCGGTCTGCGACGAATTCTGCCTGGGATGGAATGTTACACATCTAATGGTCGTCCCTGGAGTCGTCCCGCGAGCAGTCGCAAACGGAACACTGTGAACCGTCCCATCCGACGGCAACATGCGGGAAAAGATTCCTAAAGTGCCCACCGGCAACAACTAGCACGCGAATCGACCGATATATGCGCATGTTGGTTGGAAGGAAACTCCGAAAAAACACTCTCACACATGGACACACAGACATAACAAAAAAAAAAAAAAACGGACACTCCAACCAACCGACCCGAAATCCGACAAATTTGCTCGAGGTTCGATGAGTCGAGTGCAGGGCTAAAATGTGCGATGAAAGTGATTAATCACCGGCAAGTGCCAACACCCTTGGAGGTTCTTGGACGAGATGCCCAGACGGCTGGGGAGGTTGTGTTGCGTAGAAGTTGGTTTTGCGTGAATCAAACATCCTGAGGGTGTTGCGGTGTATGCGGAGTGTGGCCAAATATTACAGCTCTCTCACGCGGAGGGATCTCACAAAGCAGCTGTCTGCCACAGTGCTCAGAAGACGTGCAATAGCTATCGGGTAATTTCTGCCGGGTTTTTTTCTTTGGGCAATCGAAGCCCTGTGGCTCTTAGCTAAGAGGTACTTGTGATGTTTAAATGGTACCTTAACGTCGCATGAGGGTATGTGTGAGTGAGTGTTAGTGTGGAGGAGTTCTTGAAAAGGGAGGCATAGTGTATCAAACAAGTTGGAGAGTGCACAGTGAACTCCGACTTGTTCCGACAGCGACTTGAAGTTTAAACTTCAACATCTCAACCGGTGTTAACCGTATCAGAGCCCGCGTCTGGCCCGTACAGCAGCCAACGCTTTTTGTGCGACCATCCACCGGCACCGAAACCCCGACTCTCGCCTTCGGTGGGTAGTTGCGCACTTGGAGGATCATTGAAAAATTCCACCGAATAGTATGGCTTCGGTCGCCGCTTGGTTGCCATTCGCACGGGCGGCGGCCATCGGCTGGGTGCCGATAGCGTCCCATCCGCTGCCGGCCCCGCCGGTGTTCAAGGACCGGCTTCGCTCGGAGGACGAGAAGCTCATCATCAACGTGTCCGGCCGGCGGTTCGAAACCTGGCGCACGACCGTCGAAAAGTACCCGGACACGCTGCTCGGCTCGAACGAGCGGGACTTCTTCTACGATGAGGACAGCAAGGAATACTTCTTCGACCGCGATCCGGACATCTTTCGCCACATTCTCAACTATTATCGAACCGGCAAGCTGCACTACCCACGGCACGAGTGTCTGCTCAGCTATGACGAGGAGCTGGCCTTCTTCGGCATTATGCCGGACGTGATTGGGGACTGCTGCTACGAGGATTACCGTGATCGGAAGCGCGAAAATGCCGAACGGCTGATGGACGACAAGCTGTCGGAGAACAGTGACAACAACCTGCAGCAGCTGACCAACATCAGACAACGGATGTGGCGCGCCTTCGAGAATCCGCATACTTCCACTGCCGCGCTCGTGTTCTACTACGTCACGGGCTTCTTCATTGCTGTATCTGTGATGGCGAACGTCGTCGAGACGGTACCGTGCGGGGTGCGGCCGGGCCGAGCCGGCACACTGTCCTGCGGCGAACGCTACAAAATCGTCTTCTTCTGTCTGGACACGGCGTGCGTGATGATCTTTACGGCGGAGTATTTGCTGCGGTTGTTCGCCGCACCGAATCGGTGCAAGTTCGTGCGGAGCGTGATGAGCATCATCGATGTGGTCGCTATCCTGCCGTACTACATCGGGCTTGGCATCACGGACAATGACGATGTGTCCGGTGCGTTCGTGACGCTGCGAGTGTTTCGCGTCTTCCGTATCTTCAAGTTCTCGCGACACTCGCAAGGTTTGCGCATTCTGGGCTACACGCTCAAATCGTGCGCATCCGAGCTTGGGTTCCTGGTGTTTTCGCTTGCCATGGCCATCATCATCTTTGCCACGGTCATGTTCTACGCGGAAAAGAACGTGGACGGCACCAACTTTACCTCGATTCCGGCTGCGTTCTGGTACACGATCGTCACCATGACCACGCTCGGGTAAGTTCTCGGAAAAAAACTGAGTCTTCTGCTTGCCAAGAAAGGGATTAACACTGATCCAAGTACAACCGTCTACATTTTTGGGACTTGTATTAACTTGGTTTTTTTAAAAAAAAAAACATTAAATGACATTGAGTTGATGTCTACACCTAGGACACCTTCGGCCGTTTCTTGCTCAACCACATGAAACTCTTTTCTAGTCAGGATTCGGAATGATCTGTAAGCATTAAAATAGAACACAAACCCCTACTAGACCTGCCATTAAATTCCTACAGCTCAACAACCGTGATTAAACGATTATTTACCCTCAATTAACCGATAAAATGAGACGATTATGATGCGCCATCGCATCGGTCGGCAGACGATTATCTTGAAGAGATTTAATTTGTGCCAAATATTAGACAATCTTGCCTGCACTCCGAATGTCGAACGCTGTGTCTGACTCGTAAAGCGTAATGATCCAACCATTAAACACGCCTCCAGGTAGCAATGAGCGATTTTTCACACTGGCACAGTGGGTGGAAAATGAGTCCAGGTCTTTGATTTGATTTCATGCCATTCCGGACGACATGCTGGTTGGTGTTTGCTTAGGTTCGTGTTTACTTAGGGTTTTTTCCTTGGTATTATGAAACGTTAAATGTCTCTGCCTTGCGGTAAAGGCGATCAAATCAAGCTCCGCAAGAACAACGGAATGCTCCATTCGTAAAACAAATATTGTCGACCTTTGGTTGGATTTGATCATACCGAGGTGGAAAATACAGCATTCAACATTGTGAAATGATTGACCAACACTGAAAGTTTACTTGAGAAGCATTTTTACTGACCAGATGTAATTGTTACTCTAGAGATTCGATATGTGTGCTACACAAACGCCCCGAACATTATGCAGATGATCTTTTTTCCTCAAAGATTAGATAAAAGTAGATACAATATGGGACCGTATAGCCGTATAAAGTTAATTTTAAGACCGTTTAATTCGTTCCCCATTCCACTCACGTTTTTTGTGCATCGTCCAAGGTAAAAAGTTTGCTCCAAACACACACACACACACACCCACAAGCCAACATCATTAGAGAGTCCCTGTTGAACATTTAACCTATATTTTGGTTGGCTTTCGCCCGCACCACGTTAATGCTCGTTTACGATGCAATAAACAACGGGCGCAATTTTCGACGATTTTTGCTCATGATAGCGACTGCGACATGGCTAGAAGCAACACTATTTGGTGCAGAACGGTTCCATCTTCCTTCGGCTTCCCTTCGATGTACGATCTACAAGACAAGATTCTGTATGTGTGTGTAGTGGCCTGGTTTTTTGGAAGTTTTCCTTCTAAAAATCGCAACTGCTCCGTCTTTTTTCCTTCTTCTTCTGATTCTTCCTTATCTGTTTAAACATCTCAACCTCGACTAGCATTTGGTGTGCAGTTTGGCACACGGTACAAGCACGGTACGGTGAAAAGTTGGCCGCTAAATTACCTGCATCAATGAAGCGCAGCGCGCGCACCGCGCATGAAACTTTTCACTCAACACCTTCGGAAGAAAAAAAAAAGTCTCCCCTTGGCCACGGCCTAGACTGGAGCGGAGGAAGCACACGATAATTATGCACACTGCGTGGGCACGAACGAAACACAACAAAAATCACAACACACCGTGCTGCAGTCACTTTCAACAGCAGTCCCGCACACGCCCACGTAATGAGATGAGCGAACCACTTTGCGCTTTATCGATGTCAAAGTTTATTCACACCTTTTTTTTTTTTTTTTGCTCGGCCCGAAACTCCCACCCGGTCACTCCTGCTCCAACTGTGCTGGTTCCATCTGATGGTGGTTAACTTTTGCCACTAAATAAACCATATTAAACAGCTGCACCACATCAAAGCTCAACCCGTATCGACACGTTAGCGTTCTGTGCCCTGGGTGCTGAGGGCAGAAACCTCGTGTGAGCTGCAAAAGTGTGCAAATTATTCCCATTAGCTCCGCAGACCACAGTTTGATGCGGAAAGTCTTCTTTCAGCATAAAAGTTTTTTTTTTCTAGTCATAAACAACTACCTTAATTGGGATCAGTATTGTGTGCGCTGGAAAAGTTCTAAGTCAAACGCGAAACATCGAAACAACCATTAGGAAAATAAGTGATGGCCCGAGTTGGTCGAAGATTTTGACTCAATTCACAGGAGGGTGCAGTTTTGTGTTGAGCTAATTGATAAAATAAAATAAAGTTGTTCACTTCATGTTATTCTCAGTTGGTTTATTTTCAAAATTGGCGAACGTAGTTGACAAATGCTTCGGGATTTTGATCAAATATGATCTTATTTAGTTTTAATTTTTTATTGGATAAGAGAGCAGCACACGCAAGATACAAAGCATAGCTGGATAGGGAACTTAAGTTTAGTTGAAGTACCAATAACCTAGTTCGTGAACACTTCCTGGTAGGAATCATCAAATCTGCATAAAATCTCTAAAAGATTCGACTTCACTTGATCCAGCCAATGAGCTCGCTTCGATCATCTAGGTCGCGTAACCAACAGATCACTGGCAATCACCATCCTGGTGGGACATGCCAACCATCATTCCGGCTTTGACTATCGTCAGAATATTTGTCATCGAAAAACAGCGCATCTAGCAAGTCCATTGGAGTCCTCCATCAGCATATTCCAGAACTCATACACGCAGAGAACTACCAGACGTGTCTTGCATTTCGTGTGCTGGTAGTAGCACGTTCACATTACTAGAACAAAAACAGACGTTTTGAAATGAAATTTATTTGAAAAGAAAAACTCTATAAAACAGATTTATTATAATGCTTAGATGCAGTGTAGAAAATTATGCTGGGTACAAAAGAAGGATCCTAATCCAAATCTTATCTCTATTCTCATTCGAAGCTTTAAGCAAAAACATCACATCTTCACATTTTCAAGATGTTCCGCATGAATAATACGTCACCGGCATTACCCAACAAGCTTATAACTTCATCGAGAGATAGCGTCAAGTGTGCCTACAAAAAGCAAAAACCTTTTCGCCCGCCGATAGGATCAAGAATGCGGGAAAACGCAAGGCCTAAGCACGTCAACCGCACACACACACACATAAGCGAGTGTCGTGTGTCGCATGAATTATGGTTCGTTCGTGCTGATGTCTACCGCAGCTCGTTTTCATGAAATTAGTTGCGAAGCCACTTCTCATTAGCACCGCTCACGATAGAGTTGAAACACCACTTCACACTTCACCACACCGGTTCGGGGTTGAGTTGAGTCAGTGTGCCGGGTGTGTAGTGTGCCGGCCGGAAACCACCGAATCACAATTTTAATTTCTTTGATAGCATATTTTCTAAATTTTCGTTTCAATTTCTTCTACCGGCGCCGAGCCGTAGTGGTAACGATGGCATCCGGGCTTGATGAGGTGCAAATGTTATTTTCAACTTTACCTTGCTGCTTTACCCCCTTTCGTTTCCAAAGGGAATAACACGAAGGAAGAACTATTCCGGTTCCGGTTCGGAATTCTTGCGTGTTCTTCCATGACACAAAACCTTGTGAACAATGAAATTGCAGAAGTTTTCTCGAACGGCACTAGTTCACTATTCCTTTCTTTCTGCAGCAGGAAGTGCTAGGCGAGGTGCTTCTTTCATTTAACGCCAAGAAGATTGCCCACCCTGGTGAGCAACCCATTTGTAAAATGCTGCTGATTGATGATTTATGTACGAAGAATATCTCATTCTTTCATTCTGCTTCAGCTGTGCTTCTGGTCATTGTGTTATGATTGGACGTTTAATAAGGGGGTTTTCCCTCGGTGCTCGGTGACCGGTGCGAATTGTTTTCTGGTCGCACGACTAATTTATTGAACGTCATATTTTTAGCCTGTTTTTCGGTGTTTTAGGTCCACCATTCCGTTTTCAATCCTCTCTTTCCTCTCGCCTTTTTTCACTGTTCAGTCGGTCCATTAATGGTTTCTCACGGTTCGATGGCTTTCCGATCGGACTTTATGGCCAATTTTTCCATCGTTTCACTTTCAGTGGCTTGCTTTCGATTTTTTTGCACCCAATGATGTTTCCATAATCGTAAATCACTGCAATCTGCTTCGGGGACAAAAAAAACTAATGGATTGAAAAGGGGTTTTTCTTTGCTTTTGCTTTTGTGTTGCATGAAACGATTTTATGATTTTTGGATTTTTTTGCAAAATGCCAACCATGGAGCAGGTTGAAATAGAATTTTCGTTTTATTACAATAAAAATAATGCGGGTAATTAAAGTAAAAGTAATCCTCAGAAATATTAGCCTTCCTTGAACATTATTGTTTTGTGTGTTTCCAGCTGCTGAAAAGATGATCTCCAGCAGATGAAAAGCTTGTTGTTTTTTAAAGCAAATTTTAAAGATGTCAAACATTCATGACTGCTTCCAACCATTGAAAAACTCACTCACTGCTATTGCAAAAGTTTTCTTTTGAATTTTGTACCTCACCCAGCATGAATCGGCATCGTTAGGACGATGTTCTATTGCTCTCTCGGTCGCTGAATTCCCTTTCTACAATTACACAGTACGAGAAAGGCAAAGAAGCAGCACCGAATAATGTACCATCTCTACTGCACATGCAGCAAGAAACAACCGTCTACCCTTATCGCTAGGGATGTGAAAGAATTTGTTCATCCGAAAATAGGATACCACAGTTGGAAGATGGGTGAACAAGGGTGTAAGTTTTGTGATGTTATGGCTGCAATTATAGTGTAATGTAGTTGTTGGCTAAAGTTTTCCGATCGTGCGACACGTTTGATGTAAGACGACCACTGTAATGAAATTACAGTTACAAAAGTAATTGGAGTGGTTAATAAAGGCTCACGACAGAACTGCTGCTGAAGCTGAAGTTAAAGAAACTGTAAGATGTTACACAATTGCATACATTCAGGCTGTTAGCAGGTTTCGACAAGCCTTCGTTATTTTACCTCGTTACATGAAGATGTTTTTGGTTGGAATTCCTTGCTAAAGCACTAATTAAAATGCTCTAAGGTTTGATAGGAGCTCTCTAAATGGAGAATCCCGTATTATGGTTGTTGAATAAGTTACTCATTAGACAACGCATAAAGTTTGAAACTTTCGCGCGCAAACGGAAACTCGATTTTGACAAACATTCATATGCCAGCTTTGAGCTACGGAGAGGGTGTCGAATAGGTTATTTTAAAGGCTTTAGATCACTTTTTTGTCAGCTATCGTGACTGAACGCCAAGAGGTTTGACAAAAGTTTGACGTCTCAATCTTGAAGCCATATTGCCGATTTACTACATGTGTGATTCAAGATGATTTGTTTGAGAGTTCGTCTGTGAGATAATCATAACCACTACTAAAAGAAGATCTTCTGTGATAATGAAGACAACTTCAGATTATTGCTGTTCTTCTGAACTATGAAAAATCCCTCAAATCAGATAAACATGACCAGTAGTATCAGCTGTTAAATTAGTGACGGAAATTATGAACCCAACAATAACCGCCACTTTGTGCTGCATACACTCACTTCATCATCGCCAACACAAGCAAATGAAGCAGAATAACCACCGAAGATTACGCTTCCCTCCGATAGGAATCTTTAATTCTTATTTGCAACTTATCACTTCACTGCTCACCGCACCGCAGGGCACTAGTGACCATCTTTAAGGCTTCCTTCGCACCTACAGAGCAAAATTCTAACCTTAGTAAGGAATCTCCAAGAAAGAGCTCCCAACGAAACCGTTTGCCAGCTAGCATTCTCAAAGACCTAAACCAAAACACAGAACCCATTAAATGTAGGAACGTAGGGAGGCACTTTCAAACCATCACTTCCCATTCTGCTTCTGCCACAACTACTGGGCAGCAAAAGTATGATGCGAGTCACCTTCCCAGCGCAGCTGGGAACGTCCTTGCAGCCGTGCCTTTTTTCGGGCAAAGTATCTCGGGATGGTGGTCGTTCATGCGTGATAAGGGTAAATAAAAGCTCGTTGTTAACTGCCTCGGACACTGTCATTACAGACAGGCAAACTGATGATGGTAGCAGGGCTGCTGCTGGTGGTGGTATCACCATGGGAACTCAACTAAGCAGTGTCTAGCTGAAGGCACTAGCGGTGCCCTTCTGGGACAAGCGATGGGTTTGACTAATGGCTTTGCTCCTTTTGCTTTTGCAAGCGTCCACCAAACCCGAACACTCCACGTACTCTGCTGTGTGTCCTTTTTACTTTGCTCTAAGTAGTGCCAGTTCCCGAAATCGTTCCCAAAACCTATATAACCTCCCTTTGGCAGTGTTGATGAATGAAGGGAAAGAAAATCACGCAGCACGGTGTCGGTGGTTGAAATAACAGACTCACGGTTGAACACTTCCTCTCGCTATGCCTCTCGCTATCCTGCTCTGGAGGCCTTCCGATTTTGCTCCTGCTTTGCAAAGCTTTAAGTACCTTTCATCAATCACGATGAAGTTGAAGCTCTCCGGTTTTAGTTACCTCGGTAAATCGTTTGATTAGCTGTCGGGTTTCATGTTATCGATTGATCCAATCCATTACTGAAATTGAGCTTCGTTGAGGGTGAGCGGTTCGAGCGGTTATTTTTTCGGAACCACCAGCCAGCAAACTAGAAATAAATAAAGAACAGAAATGGTTGTTTTTTTTAATTTTAAGGAAAAGTTTTATATTTTGGACTATAGAAAATGAATCAAATAAATAATTATAGTACTTGATAATCTTTTTCGATCTATTACGCCCAAAAGTATGCAACATTCATGACATAATTGAATGAAATTTTTCTTCTTCCGCTTAATAGCATCTCTTTGAAGGCAATAAACCGAAATCACCACTTCATAAAACAGCATTCAAACGCTTTGATGTTTGGAAAATAAAAATGCTCTTACTATCAAACATTTCCACCTCACTTCACTTCGTTCCGCACACACTTCAACCATATCAAAACAAACAAAACGCTTTTCTTCCAAAAAAAAAACATTAATCCGCTCCACCGCACCTTTGTTACCGTTCACGGTTGGCCAAACGGTTGGCTGACTGCTATTTGCTTTTAATCAGCCTCTCTTCAATCGATACCATTCATGCGAGATTAATTAACGTTTTGATTGCACCGAATTGCATCACAAAACGCGCACAGCGACGTGCACATTGCTCCCAGTACAGGAACGCATTTGCAGCACGGTCAACTAATATAAGCAACGAACAAACCCTGGACTCCCCCATACCGGATCAATGTGTGTGTTGTGAAGCTTAAATCCACTGCAAACTACTCCGAGTGCAATTTGTAACGAAAACAGTAGTCACTTACGCCTGCTAGTGTATCGTTTCTGGCACCTGCCCAATGCGAGTGCGGGTGGAAACGGTTCGACGGGCGGCATGATTGGTGGTGTCAGTAGCAAGTCAAAACCGTCGTGACTCCGCGCGTCCACCGCGTCCGTTCGATTGCGTCATCAAGCAGTACGGACGGCCACAGGCCGACTGCTCCGTGACCACCTTAAACGGTTCTGCTGGATACGGCTCATTTCGTCTGGCTTCTAGACGGCATGCCACCGGTGCGGTACAAGCGTAGAGTATATTTATAGTATCGCCACACGGACTAAGAGTGTTCCCAGCAGTGAGTGTGTGTGTCGATGTCACTGATGCCCACATTTAATGTCTGTCGAAAGTGATGACCGCAATGGCCAGTTTAATGAGATGCTCTAGATACGCTGGCATTTGCAATGTTTCCATGCTTCACGTATGCGTTTCGCGTGCCAGAGTAGGGTTTTGTAATGTTGATGCGGTTTTGACACCTATAATCGACTTAATTATCGCAGATGATGGTTTCAATCACGCGTACTGCAACAGTGTCGATCTTTGTAGATCATTTGGTCAGGGTTGAAGAACATTAATATAGCGATGAAACTAGGAAAAAAAGGTCCAGCAAGGACTTTTTTTATCCAGCTTAACAATTCATTAGACTTATATCCTATTTTGAGGGTAGACATTTCCTTCTCCCTCAATTCAAGAGCACCTTATCCCGAGTGAGCTTGGTTGTGGATGTTGTTACTGCCAGGTGTGTTTCTAAAGTTTTCCTCTCTTATGCATGCTAAGGGGTTGGCGCGTCTTTGGAGTATCGTGCCGTGGAGACTAACAATTGGCTCCCAAAAAAAAACCCTTCTCTTGTGTATACTCCTTGATGTTCACCACACCATATAGTTGCCAGCATAAGCTTGTTATGGCTGGCTGCCCCAACATTGGCAGAATGCACGAGTCTGAAAGCCACTACAACTTTGTGAAGCTACAGTAGCATCTAACTCACGCATTCCGCCAACAGCAAAGCCGCCAGTCACAAATACACATCGTCCAAACCTAAATTAATTAATTCAGTTATCTAATACTGTCACCGGGCGACCCTGAAGCCAGCAAAGCTCAAGGATTCGTCAGCCACAACAACCTTGTAAGGTTACTGCAGAATCGAAACGAGACATTCCGCCATCGACAAGGTCGCCAGTTACGACCTTAGATCTCCTAAACCAACTTTTATCGATTCTGGGGCCGAAATAGCGACCGGCGCATGTCGATACCACCGTTGCGAACGAGTAACAAATATACAAAAAAACAATAACAAACCGCTGGGGACCTTCCTGATACCCGAACGGCTGCTAAGAGTCCGGGTCTAGCTACAAAACTACAAACCTCAGCTACAAACCTTGGAGTCCGCACTACCTATAAGTTGAAGATGTGCATTCATCGCATAATGGTTCGACATAAGTCTCGACATCATGCGAATAAACGCACGATTTACCGGAAGCCCGTGAAACCAGGGACGCAGGAAAACCTGTGGTGAGATGGAGTGCAGGAACCTTCCGAGTTCGTCCTCATCCCACATGCTCTGCCAGCGGGCCGTGAGGTGCGAAGAAACTCGTGAGGGGGAATCGACTTCGCAAAAATGCTGCCATCGGAAGCACCTCGTTTGGCCAAGGAGTCCGCTTTTTCATACCAGGGGATCCCGCAATGAGCAATCACACAAGGAAATTATACCACAAACGTAAAAAATAACTTTCAAATAAATTTGTGCCATAAATACTTGCATGAATCAACCTGAATTACGGCGTGTTACATGCCCGGCTAGCTCAGTCGGTAGAGCATGAGACTCTTAATCTCAGGGTCGTGGGTTCGAGCCCCACGTTGGGCGAGTGAGTTTTTTTGTGGTATAATTTCGCCTCTAAAATTATGCCACCAAAAAAACTCATTCGCCCAACGTGGGGCTCGAACCCACGACCCTGAGATTAAGAGTCTCATGCTCTACCGACTGAGCTAGCCGGGCATGTATCAAGTTGATGCATGGGAAGTATCGTGAGAGCCACAGACAGACACTTCGCCACAGAAATCAATTTCAATTTTCAATATCAAGGCACTCAAGTTAAAAGTCTGCAAGATCTTTCACTTGATCTTTAGAATCTATTTATTTCTCCAAAGATTTTCAATTTAAATCAATCAATTTAAAAACCCTTAACTTTTTTTTCTCCCAACCCTCTACAGCTACGGTGACATGGTGCCGGAAACGATTGCCGGCAAGATCGTCGGTGGCGTTTGCTCGCTGAGCGGTGTGCTGGTCATCGCGCTACCTGTACCTGTTATCGTGTCCAACTTTAGCCGCATCTACCATCAAAACCAGCGGGCGGACAAGCGGAAAGCGCAGCGGGTAGGCTACCGGCTCGGACGGGCCGACACGGGCTCGGACGGCTCGCTGTAAGTACACGCACGTGGAACGGTCTGTTAACTGTGCGACACGTTTTTCCGTACCTACTTGTAGAAAGCACGCCTTGCCCGAATACGAATAGCGAAAGCGGGCGCCAGTGCGGCGTTCGCGAGCAAGAAGAAGGCGGCCGAGTCGCGCCTAGCGGCGCAGGAGTCTGGCATTGAACTGGACGACAACTACAACGACGAAGACATCTTTGAGCTACAGCATCATCATCTGTTGCGATGCTTGGAGAAGACTACGGTAGCTATACACACACACACACTACACTGATTCATTCACACAATTAAATTGCCAAGAAGAATACCAAGAGCCAAAGTACAATAAAGAGATCTCTTTGCACCCTTCCACTCATGCCCTAAAGGACCATGCATCTCTATCACATGAAGTATTTCTCTATTGCCCTTAAACTATCTCTTACATAGTACTTAAAGTTAGTGATACACACACACACACACACACACACACACACACGACCAACACTCCTGTCACATTATGCACCTCACATTCACAGTAAGGGACACGAAAGCTCTCGCTCATGAGAAAGCTCGCCAAAGTTTCCAAACACTTCTTTCGTCATATCGCTAACTACTACCTACGCATGCCTGTTGCCTTCTCTGCATATCCATGTGCGAGGTTACTTACTTCATCAATCTAGGCTAGGCTCATCTGTCAATCATGCCGTTTTCTACGACCGGAGTGGGGTTGCAGTGCGAACTTCTTCTTGTTCATTCGTTGAAATGTACCTACTCCACTCACTTACACTCACGCGCATACACACCCTCATGCATGTTGCACGCTTGTGATGTAATAGAAACATACCCACACACACACACATTCAAATGCTTTCCTCTTCCATTCCCCCCCCCCCCCAAAAAAAAAAAAGAAAATGTGTGGTCCCCGGATACATCTATACATAAACCTTCCTCCCGTGTTGTTTAGTGGTGTAGTCGTCGCCGTAGTACATTCCAGTAGGGAAGCAAACTGAAGCACACGTAACACTAACGAATGGTTTGATTTGCTTTCATGACCTCGGGGACTCTTCGACGCTGGCGCCTGTCAGGACCGGGAGTTTGTCGAGCTAGAAACGCAGTACAATGGGCAGACGAAGCGGCCAGGATCTCCATCACCGATGGCGAGCCCATCACATTCGGCCAACACGGCCACCGGAGCTACCGGGCTGTTGCAGTCCTGCTGCGGACGATGCTGCTCGCAGCGATATCAGGTAAGACCAACAGGCGAGCTGTAAAGGACCAGAATGATCCTTTTTCTTATGTATGTGTATGTTTTTTGTTTTACTCGTAACATAACGTTGGTTAACAATGTTGATATTGGACAAACTTATACACACCAACAGATGTAAGACAATTTCGAACACTAGTGCTTAGAGTACATACATTAACACATACAAAAAACAACACACTTTTTAATGTTGAAATCAATCTCACACAAACAACACAATACAAATGGTGCAGATCAATATAGGATAGATAATAAAAATTCAAAAAAACATTGTCTAATTTGCACTCTCTTCCAGTTATTACCAATATTGGCATATTGAAGAACACGATTATTCCATTTGTCATGGACTCAGTTCTGGCGTTTATTAGGTTGTGGTTTTAAGGGACTTTTTTCCCATTTTCAAAGTTACACTCTACACCAAACATCACACTCGCGCACACAGAGACCAACTAAACACCGAAACACAGAACACTCGAAAACTAATGCAATCGGTACTTTGCGACTGGAAAGAGATATTGAAAGCGACGAAAAATTCACACCAACGT
This sequence comes from Anopheles maculipalpis, assembly GCF_943734695.1. Classification (NCBI taxonomy): domain Eukaryota; kingdom Metazoa; phylum Arthropoda; class Insecta; order Diptera; family Culicidae; genus Anopheles; species Anopheles maculipalpis. The sequence continues at coordinate 74,807,804 of NC_064872.1, forward strand.
GTATAAAATTAAGCAAACAAAAAAAAAAAAGATAAAATTTTACGAATCAAAAAAACAAAACATTAAACTCAAAACAGGAAAAGGATAAAAAGCGCAGAATAGTAAAACAAGTGCACTGTATCGATCGCGGTTACAGTTCGAAATGTTGTTGCCTTCAACTTACTAGTTTTTAGCTCCTAAAAGTGAAATAAAACAATGAAAAACGAACAAACCAAAAAAAAAATAGTTTACAAATTGGAAGCGAAAGTTAAAACCACAGTGGAATGGAGGAAAAAACAAAAAGACCCGGAACTTCTCTGCCACACGGGTGTGCGCCGGTTGAGTGTACCAATTGGTGCACCAACGAGTAAATTGATTGTGTGTATATGTGTGTGTGTGTGTGTATGTATGTGTGATGGTTCTGTGTGTGTGCACCGTATCCCTCTCATGCCTCGTACCTTCCTCTCTAGGATCACCGGGAGTCTGGAAGGATCTCCTTCGATGACACGGGAGACGAGGAGGAAGGGAAAGTTGGTGGAGGAGGTGATGAAGGAGAAAGGGGCGTAAGAAGAAGAGGAAGCAATGGGGACTGTGAGCGTACGGGCACCAGTGCAGCCAAGTAATGAACCATAAAATAATGATCCCTGATGGTTGGTTTTCCTTTGAGTTTATCAAAAAAAAAAAAAACAACGTGTTTTTTCGAACCTTTTTTTTCTTTCTTTCTCCCTGTTCGTTTGTTCGCTCTCTCTATCTCTCACTCTCAATGTGTCCTTCTTACCGGCTGTGCTTGGTTTCTACTGGCTCTTTTCCGTGTGTATTGTTCCTCTTTTTCCGTGTTTTAGAACTCTTTCCACTCGTTGTTGGGAAAAGGAGAAAAATAGTCATCATCGTTCTCGGTGTTTCTTCATCGTGTTGCTAAATGTGAAAATATAAGTGTGTATTTTTTATCAAATTTACCCCCTTTTCTTATGTTGGTGATGTTCTCTTCTCCATTCAATCAATCTTTTTTTAGTTTTGTTTTTGTTTTAAGCAATCATCGCAGTTGTTAACTATTTGACAATTGTTTTCATTTCTTTTAGCTTTCTTTAGATATATTTTCCAATTTCGTTTCCTTTTTTTAGTTTAATTTTTCATTTCGACTAGTGGTTCACTGTTTGGTGTTTGAATGTGCCGTTCTACTCCTCGCAGGTGGTTTTTCCTTCTCCAGTGTTTAATCTACTTGGTGTAATTATTAGCAAATGGTGTTTAACATTTCGCCTCATCTTCTTTATTCTTAAAATACCACAAACAAACATCGTGCATCCTCATCACAATTAAATAGAAAAGCGGATTAATAGAAAACAGCTGTGTGCCTAGAAGTAAAATAAAGGTGCTGTCAGAATCATACAAAAAATATATCAAACAAATAAAAAACTAAAAGAAGATCAATCCAACAATAAAAATAGAATAAGAAACAAACAAAAATTAAAACGAAAAAAGAAGAAACAGGGAAACAAAAAAATTAATGATGTTTAAACCAAGTGTAAAAGTAAAATAGTATAAAAACAAACAAATACCAAAATCTAAATTTGATCGTTTTCCTCTGCCTGATCGAAGTAGTGAATCCCAGCAGTTCAATTTACAATGTGGTATAACAAATTGGACAATGAAGCTCATCTGTTTCTCTTTCTTCTTTTCTCTTTTCAATCCAATTTTTCCCCGCACAATTAACGGTACGAAAACTTACGAAACAACTAAACCGAAACAACAAAATCATTAAACACCTCAATTCGCCTCCATTCGGTATGAACAAGTAATTCGAATCGGCATGCCAATCCTTTGCAAGGTACCGGTATGCGCCAAGAGCTTAGGATGGACCAATAATGCTTCATATTCCTTGCTTTACATCCAACATTACTGTCGATTGTCCACCATTTCACGACTGTAGCATCTCGTACGGGTGATAAACTAATACATCTCTCAATTGCCTTTCTTGCAACCAATATAAAACAATGAAACTGTGAAACAACTGCAAAAACAAAAAAAAAAACATACAACACAAAAAAATAAACAATTAACAAAACCTGAAACCGCCGCGACTTGCCTTTGCCGTGTGAGCTGTTGTGACTAATAATGATGAAACCGTTTCTCATGTTAGCCAAATCTGTGATTGGATTTTCAGATACAGGTAGAGTTAGAGTGTTGTTTGCATTACCTGTTCTCTGTTCTGCAGCTGATGCTGACAGTTCGTTGTCGTTTATTTCTTCTCTATTTTCTACATGTTATCGTTTCTTTTTCCCCCAGATTAGTGTTTTAGTTTCCAGTTTTCTACTCTTTCGCTCGCTCTCTTTCTGTCTCTTGTTTCTTCTCTTGTTCCTAACTGTTAGGATGTTTTCTTTTCTCAAACACCTTAATTATGGATTTCTTACACCGTCTTTAACACACCATAACACGTGCCTCACCGCCTCTACTGTATTGTTTTGTATAGTTTTTTTTACCGGCCCCACTATACACTACTCGTTACTCGTCACTCGTTGTAGAAGCTGTACATAGTTTTGCTCTTTTTGTATTGAAAAATTCTAAAACACACTCTAGTTCAAACGCCTGCTATAGAGAAGCAACCGACAGTAAGACCTAATGCTGCCGTTTGCTCGTTGTACAGAAAGGCTTATCGCAACTGGCACACGTACTGTGCGCAAAAGCATATGCGAACCACGGAAAACATATTTACCACCCGATCACATTGTGGTGTACGTGTGCACAAAAGATAATCCAGATACGAATGCAGCCCACTCGCCACCCACTGCACAAGCACGCCCGATTGATTGCTCTTAAAATCCACATTTGCTCTATCGATCGTTCAACGCGCTGCATGTGCAAACAAAACCATAACCATCCAGCAAACAAACAAACTCGTAAACGTATTGACTGTTTTCTCACACCCTTTGGGAAGCTCCACGTAAAGCGAGTACCTTTCGGTTACTAACAATCAGAACACACCGACGCAGGTGTACATTCAGGACACCATTTTTCCCGGCGATGCCGTGACGGAAGTTCATCCGTATCGCTAAATGAGCATAAGTGAAATATTACACGAACTCACCCAACGCGGTATTCCGCCTGATGGACAATGTAGCACGAGCAAGAAATGAATAATACAACACACCACTCGAAAAATCGGATCTGCATCCATTCCGGAAGCAGCAGTTCGGGGAAAAGCAGCACGAGTCAATTCAGTCCGCTCGGGGTGCACTCGCACATCAATCGATCGAAAATATGCTTCAACATATTAGCGTCCAAAGGGTACGCCAGCACGACGACGAGGTGTCCAGGGGCAGGACACCTGCCCACAATTTTTCCGGATCGGATTCACCATTCAGATAACCACCCTGCATACTGCATACCAAAAGAAACGAGAGTAAATCAACAATAAAAAAACAAACGATCGTGTACGTGTATGTTTTATGGGTTTGAACTCGTTTTACGCGCAAACACAGACCGGCAAATCGACAACCTGCGATATGGATTTTGATGGAGCGAATTCGAGCGTTCATATTTATGCTAGATCAATTCGTACGCTTTCCTTCTGCTTTAGGATGCACATAAAAAAAAAATGTGTAAAAGTGTTGTGTAACACGCATACATGTTGTTTTGATCTGGCGGTGCCGTATCTCATGCTGGTTTTACATTAAAATAATGATATGAAATGATTTTTTATCGTCAATGTTGGTTTTATTTTATCAGCACGAGTGTAAAATATTTTTTTTCATCATACTCAGAAACGCCACAAATTCACTTCACACCCCCCTTTCTAATGGTCGCTGAACCTTCAGTCTCATCTTCAGAGCATATCATACAGCTCATTTCACACCGGAAAATTCAATCACGACGCACCATGATTGAACGATGTTTTGGGTGTTTTGTGTGAATTTTCACTTCTAGTTGTTGTTCGATGTTACTCTACCGTTCGGATGGTGTGTTTGTGTGTTGTTGTTCCTTTTTCTACCGCTAGTGAATACTATTTTATTTTTTTGTACATAATTTACCTACTGTTTGAAATGTTTTTACTTTATTATTTGAAAAAAAAAACTGGAGCTTCAAGAAGGATTTTCATCGCAAGGAAACTTCATCACGCACCGGGCAAACAATCACCAGCCGGATCCCTACGACAAACGATTTAAATAAATATTTTTAATTGAAATATTAATATACAAACGAAAAAAACCATAAAGTTTTATTGTAGTTGGCAGCATTATCCAGACCATAGCGCTACATAGAATGTAGAGTATTAGACGACTTTGTTTTGTTTTGGTTACGTTTTGTAAAATCCTCCCTGCTTACTGTAACGCTCGCTTCTGTAGTGTTGCAAGATGTACTAATAAAGGTGGTTGTTAATGAGGACGCTTGAATATTTTGTTCCGTTCAATTGAACCATCCTCCAACGTCCAATGCCGAATTAGTGATCAACTCTCCTGGCTCCATTACAGTCGTATCGGTGAGACTCTACTACGAAACAACGATTCGGAAGTGTTTCCCTACATTTTCATTATTTTAAATAGCAAATTAGATCGTTTCGAATGGCATACAAAGGCACACGTGATGCGGAAATTGGCTGTAATTAGAGTATGTGATAGGCTAGGTTTTGAATTTATCAAAGCTTAATTCAAAGCTCAATCTTATAGGGCAGCGTGTGTGTGTGTGTGTACATTATGCTTTATAATTAGTAAGGCAAAGTAATCAAACGGCTCGAAAATAATCAGGAACCAATCAGCAACAAAAACAAATCGAGGTCAAATATTTGTAAATAATTGTACCATAAAACTGTTTAAAAAAACACCCCAATCACTACTGTAAAATATACACACAAAGAAAAAATTACTCCAACTGCACCCAAACGATTGCAAATGTTCTATAAAATACAAGTTTCACAAAATTTAACACCTAGCCACCCCACGAGCTTTCAGCAGGCTCCAGTATACTATACAACAGAAAAAAAATACCCTAAGCTTGCACCACCAAAACGCTCATGCAATATGCTCTTCTTTTCTATTTTCCCTCACTGTCAGTGCATTTTAACTCCAGAATAGATCTAGATATACATGCAAAAGCAAAACACAACATAGAAAATTAGAATGATTCTACAAATCTGTGCAAACTGTTCTCTTTGTCTATCAACTATTACTGTTCAGCTGTCTAATTTTTCTCAACTATTTCCTACAAAGTCACTCTAATTTATTGTTTGCTTTCTGTTTATCCCCCAAACGGAATATTTGGTTCACTTCTAACCTCTCTCTTTCCTCTTCAAAGTGCGCCATTGGAATGCAATTGTAAAGCAAGTTAATGTAATTCTTTGACTCGTTTCTGAGCTAGGTGTCTAGTCTAAATGTGGTCTAAATCTTTTTCGGTGTTACTTTATTCTGTTTCTACCGAAGCTATAATAGATGGTTAAATTTCTACCAAAACTAGGATCGATGTAGAGTGCTCACCAACTGATTTTCTATACTTTTTATTAAATTTAATAAGAATATACCCTGGTGCATCGAAGAAATCCGTACAACGGTATTGGCACTGCTGAACCACGCTTCAAAATGTATTATCTTAATTTAATTTTCTAACAAAAATTCAATTCCGTACAAGTGGTTGTTGTGTGCTTTCTTCAAACACCAGACAAGAACAAAATTATCGTTCAAAATTATCTCCCCTTACCCCTTTTTCATCTCCTTTTCCGTCCGTTTCCGCTTGTTCAAGCGAAGTTAGTTGTTTCTTGTTCTCTATTTCATCAAGCAGAAAATCCACTAAATCTGGATCACCTTTACGTTATCCTTTGAAACCAAACAACTCCTCACCACCAACTCCTCAACGACTCAACACCTGAATCACTCCTGTTTATATCTCTTTTTTCTCTCTCAATGTAACTTTCCTAGTTCACACTTTCGCTCACTTCTCTCTAACTCTCTCTATCTCTCTGTTTCTATCTGTACCGCTAGTGTCGAATTCGGTAGCAATTTTCGCTAACAAAAAAACCAACCGAAAAACTAATTGCCATACATTTTCTTCTCTTTTTCTTCCTACTGCCGCTTTGGTTCGGCCATTTCTAAAATTGTAGAACTACACCTCAGCGAATCAATGATGCCAGGAGGACGATATTCCGCTACGGGAAAGGAAGAAATCATAATAAACTGCGCGCACCAGCGTAGAGAATATCGTTCCAACACAGGGAGTCCAGCGTCCAACGTCCGGAATCAGCAACCACCTTTCCCCCCGAAACACCACCAACGAGGACGAATGCGATCGTGATAATCAGGAGGGGCAATGTGTTACTGATCCAGCATCCAATCCCGACTTCGCGCGCGCAAACACACAAGCGAAAATGGGGCTCAAGCTAGCTAATTCCAGCCGTGGTGATCGGAAGCAACACTGAAACCATTTCATTCCAGCGCCAATATCACCACAAAGGAAGATGGTACATGGTGGGAAAGGAGGTGCAGGGTGGAGGAGAGGTTGGAAAGGGAAGGTGGATTAAGTCTGCAATCAAAAAAAAAAAAATCAATCCGTATATCGTAATCGAAGATTCTAGGAAACAATTATCAAAAATCGTTTGTTATTCCGAAGGGATACCACCACCATGGTCAGTAGCGATCAGGACACGCGACACTAGACATGATCTAATTAGGACAGCCACAAATCCGGTTTGTCGGCGGTGAGTTGATTGTGACGAGTTTTAGTGACAATTTGCACCGAATAATGAACACCCTTATTGCTAGACCCACCGTGTGGATACGCAGGCATGTGTCTAGAGAAATTGAGGGGCGGCGATCAATTGACAAACGTTAGATTTTAGCTGAGACACAACTCCGATGCTAAACACACACGCACACACAACTACTTTATCGCAGCTAGCTACGTAAATGTACAGTCTTACTCCATTTTCACAACTCTATCTCTTTGAAAGAAAAACAAATAAGGACAAGGAAACAGAACAAAACACACAACACAAGTAATTTTATCAAAAACAACGTAAAACAAAACAAGTAAAACCGGAGTAAGTAAGAAGAGAAGAAAATTACACAAGTAAAAACACAAACACAGAAACACTACAACAAGAGTAGTAGAGTGGAGTGGATAAAAATAGGGTAAAATCTTCCTGAGGTTTAGCTGAACTGTTACTGTTATAGCGAAGATCGTATCGTATTTTCGATCAACCCCCCAAAACGATTAATCCAAAAAATAAAATGTCAGCTTCCACTCTCACTAACACTCACCACACAACACACAACTGTCTCTCTCTCTCTCTCTCCCTTTTGAGAGCTCTTCTGTAGGATAGCGAGTTTGGAAGGGATGCACGTTCGGAGAGATGATAATTGAAATTGTTCTTCTATCAATACTACTATCAACTACTACTACAACTACTGCTACTGCTATTACTACTATCACTACTACAAAACAAAACTACTAGAACTACTATTACACTACTACAAGGCGGAGATGCGTAGCATGATTAATACTAGGTATTGGCCGCACGGTACGCCATTGAGGCCAGTAACTCCATTTGAAACAAAACTCCCTTTAGGATAGCCGTTCAATGAAAGTAAAGTGTAGGCGTTTAAGCATTAGCATAAGCCATACTGTTAGCTAATAGGACCGTCCCTTTACCCTGTGCGTTAAAACGACCGGTAAAAGGGTGGCACGTTTGACGAAAAACGAAAGTAAAAAAAAATCAAGGAAAAAATCGAGAGAAAAAAAGAAATAAAAAACAACCAAATAGCTTTAAACGGATAAACAGAGAAGTACTAAAGCCACAGACAAAAACAGCCGTAAATGTTCGGGCAATCCCGATTGGAAAAAAAAAATCCCCGGCTACAATAGATGCAATCCCATTTTAAACGAAAGGCAGACCAAATTATCCCTCGATGCTCGATGATATCACATATCACATAAGTGTGACGAAAAAGTGTGTATGTGTGTGTGTAGAGGTAGGCGACAAAAAGTTTTTCTTTTCGAATTCATAAAGACAATGAAAACATTTACACGAGCTAGAGAGGTTTTTTTGTTTAGTGGTTTGATTGAACTTATTTTTATTTTGGACTAGATAATTTTAAAAAGCTGTCATATTTCTTTTTAAAATGGCGCAATTATCACCAACGTAATTGTTTTTCTGCCACAGAAAGCGTAAGGAAGCAATAATTTTTGGTAAAAAGCAGCAAAGGAAAATCGCAAACGGAGTTTTCTTTGATACAAACCAAATCGATTTTAACTAGTGAAACTGCACTGCAAATATTGCAGCCCCGTTCGTTCGTAGCTTGGGATGGGCGAACGATGATGATGTAAATAAAAACACCAGACAGACACACAAAAGCTAACAAAATGAATCGTAGATATACCAACCAAAAAAAAAAAAAAAAAAACCAAATCAAACTTCCCGCTTAGAAGAAGGATTTGTGTTTGTGTTGTTTTTTGCGTAAGTAAGCCATTAAGTCAAAGGGCGTACGAAGCCGTTAAACCCATGTTCATGTTCGTGTACCATGTGTGTATGTGTGTGTGTGTGTGTGTGTGAGTGTATGTTTGCAAATTAAATTGCATGTTTCAGTTCCTTCGAGATCCTTCCGCAAAGCAAACGAAAAACAAAAATTGTTATAGGTGTAAGCATGTGAATTTAGCGGTGAGGCACAAGAAAATCTCTTCTTCATTTCGATTCGTATGCATTAAATCAATCTTCCAGCTAGATCTGTGAATACTACTTTAAAAAGAAAAAGTGAAAAAAAAACACACAAAAACCAGAAGAAAAAAAAACTCTTAAAATATTCGAGTCTCGTGACGTGATTGTTGTTTATTGATAATGAAAAAGTAAAACACGAAAAATGTAGAAGAAAAAAGGAAAGAAAATTACACTCACACTTTAAGAATGAATAAACGGAAGACAACAAGGAGGAGACAAAGGGCGAAGCAAAACGTTAAACGAAAATCAAACAAAGAGAACGAAAAGTATATGATAAGATGTAACTTAATTACAAATAAACAGAGCGAAAAATACAACAATTGCATGGAAACAAATATCGCAGCAAGGGTGAGGATTATTAAAAGTGGATGAATACAAACACACACACAAAAAAATGATTGAAAATGCAAAACTGCTTAGCGTAAGGAAACAATTGTAAGGCTAATATCAAATATTGATGGATGTTATAAACATTATGATTATGCAACTTTTCAATACAAACGAGAAAACAAAACCAAATCCCTACTGCTTAGACGTAATTACGAGAATTAAAAAGAAAACTATAATAAAAAGAGGATCGTCAAAGGTGAAGACTCTGCGGCGAAATACATTAGGAGGTGGGACTCAGTTTTCTGGCGCTAATCGAAACGTTTGCTAAACGAAACGGAACGCAATATGAATTTACAGTATCCCATTTGCAACACACGGATGGCCGTTGGCAGTTGGATGGATAAACGTGGCCCAATCTTGCACATCCGCTTCCCTCTAGACGACTTGAAGGTCGTGTTTCGTTTTGCCTGCTGAAAACAAAAGCAAAACGTTGATGATGCTGAAAGTTTTCTCCTTTAAGCAGCAGAATTGCAGAATAGGAATCGAAATGGAAGACGAGAAAAAGTCAAACTTATGAAATAATTGTAAGCGAACTAAGTGATTCTTTAAGCGCAGTTTAACAGTTGATCTGTTATCAATTATTTTAAGTGCAACGTGAACGTTTGCGTAAGTTTAGTCCTTTGTCAATGGTAATGGTATGCAGCAAAAACGAAGCAAGGTAAATACGATACTCCACTTGAAAGTTGCGACCGGTATTTGCTGTAGATGGATGAACCTAAAAGCAAATACAAAAGGGAAGTAGATGAAAAAACTTAAACCCGTAATTCTAAACCACAATGCATCGCAAAAAAAGAGAAAAACAATATGAAAATTAGAAATGAAAATAGGAAAACGAAGCAAACCGAGTAAAATAAAAACAAAATAATGGATGTAACAACAAAAAACACGGAATCGTTGTTTGTGTAAAAGCAGAAAGTGTAAGACATTTAGCGGACGTTATGTTATGCAAAAAAAAAAGAAAGGATAGGAATACTTTGTAATACAAACTCAGAACACACTCCTAGATCTGGCAGCAATAGGTTCCCATTTCACCTAGTGCAGCTAGTTGGACTGTTGGAGCGAATCTGACACACGACACACACAACAAAAAACACGAAAACACGTGCAAACCGTGCCCATGTTTTTGATGGGCACGACGGGCACGTAACAAAAAGAAAGGTAATCAAGCTAAAATCCAAATCGTAATGAATGAATGTATTATATTAATATTTCTCGTGGTAAAACAAATCCAGCACAGTGGTAACGCAACCGGGATCGTTTTGTTAAAGAAGTAAAATTAAGAAAGTAAAAAAAAACACACACACACATGCCATACAAACAGCCCTCTTGAAGTGACATCGAACATCACAGAACAGTTACTACGATTTTAAAATGCAATTTAATGTACACAAACAGGACAATGGAGCGCGTGGTGGAGAATCTTGGAGGGGAAAAGGGCGAGTGGTGTTTTATTAAGATGGTTCTTGTGAAAGCTTTTCAAATGCTGTAAAACGGGAGTGCTGAAACTCAGTTGCTTACGTTGCTTTGTTACTGAATCTATTCTCCACTATTCGAAGCGAGCGGTGCTCTTGTAGACGTTTGTCCCCTTCTAGTGTTTACTTATAGGTTTGTCTTCCCTTCTGGAGGTGTACGAGCATTTGTAGGTTTTCTTGCATTATTAGCAACACACAGCAGGAAGCAACAAATAAAGAACAAAATCGGAAGAAAAACTAATACAGTAGATTGTACTGGTGTGTAGTGAGTAGTTTAGTACAAACACAACCAAAACCAAAGCAAAACTTCAATTAGAAGAAGAAAAAACAGAAGAAACAAACTGAAAATACAGAATACAAAGATGAAAAATAGACCGAAAAATAGAATAAAAGAAAATAGAGAACGAATTACGCATGCCAAGCCAAGTGTTGTGCAAGACAATTAATTGAATGAAAGCATCGCATCCTAAATGCAGCACAAAGATGCAGAGAGGGCAGAACAGTTTAGAAGGACAAATAAACAATTATGTTTGGCAGCGAAGCGGCAAGCGAGACTTCAATATCTTTCCGTGCTTCTCTAGCCTTTTTGTTTTGGAGCAGTTGGTTCTATGTTTCGGTGTGGAAGCGAACTAAAATGAGGATGCGAATGGGGATCTAAGATCACAACCCTTTTGCTCAATGTTAAGTAGACGGCAGAAAAGCCACACACACAGAAATACGCATTTTGTATACGTAATAAAAGCGAAGCGCATATTAGTAACCGTGCGTTACAGTGTAACGAGTTGTTGAAGGAGCCTGTTTTCACACCAATCCTTATCCTATACGGCTCTGATTAGATTTTTGGCTTCCACTCTGTCCAAAAAGCTCTGTGCTGATGATTGTGTATGTGCTAGTGATTTACCTGCTCTGCTAGCTGAGTCTAAAGGTTCGATAGTAAAACCATGTACTTTCACAGCCACCTATCTGTACACCACTCCCTCGGGTCCTCCGATTGCGTTCTAATAGGTCACATCACAAGGTGAGAACCCTTGGGGACATAAGCATCACTGCGCACTGGCGTAATACCTCTAGAGAAAAGTAATAAGAAAGGAGCAAGAAGGACAACGGATAGATGAAAAATCCCAAAACCCTCCCCAATATGAATCCAAGCGTAGATAGAATGTTTTAAGCGGTAGTAAACAAGTAATGTAACACAGGGATATGTCCCTTAACACTGCAAAACATCACCGTCAAACACACACTTACTCTGATTTGCCAGCAAGTAAATCTACATCCAGAACATAACCATAATCATTCATTAACGCTCACTAATAAAGCAGAAAAGGATAGAACACGGAAAGCATGAAGAAAACGAGCAAACAAATCAGTAAATGATGCCACAAGCGTGTACCGACTAAAGCAAAGCAAAGTGAAACAAAGAAAACACAAAGTATGAAATACCAATTAGATTTAATTAAACAGGCATTTTTTGTAACAAACCGAAGTGAAACAAGAAAAAAAAAACACTAACGAAACCATACTCTAAACCAATAACTGCCGGACGCAGAATAAAAACGAAGAAAAACATACAAGAGGAAAAAAAAGAGACAAGAATGCACAACAAGAACAAACAGTTTGCAAATCAGCCGAATGGAAAAGGAAATGGTTTGGAATACACTAGAACGCCATGCGGAAAATTTTGTTTGACTCCTGGTCCGTCATTTGGAGGTTTGCCGATGCTTGGATTAATTACCGTCAATCGCCAACACCAGTTTGCATGAGCCGGCTTGAACAAAATTGAATGAGCGAATTTACCTTCTCAACAGACCTACCAAGAACTATCAAAAAATCACCTGCTCTTTCGTTTCTTTCTCTGTTCTTTTCTCCTCTGTTACTTACAACTTTAGTTTTTCTTACAATATGCAAAAAGAAATGTCCATTTCGGTCTGAGTTTTTGTACAAACGCTCCTCTTCTCGTTTAATCCCTCTTTCGCGCACTTTTATCCACTTCCATCTATTCCAAGTCGGATTGCATGCTTTACAGTTTGTACAATTTCGTTAATTGTTGGTCGCTAGTTCTTCTTTTCCCACTGCGGCACACCTTCGTTAGTACCCGTATTCGTCCACCGTGGTATGATGACGATGGTTTTGTAAATAGTAATTTTAATACAATACCGCCTCCAATCTATCGAAACGAAGCGCATGCTATTCTAATGCATAAAGAATGTGAAAAGAAAGCAAAAACCAAAAAAACACTCCCACACACACACACACAAAAATGGAAGAAAGCGAAAACCAACCTTTTCATGTACATATTCTGTTTTTGAATAGACCAAAACAAATGAACATATATATATTATATATATACATTGACAGATTCTTAGGTTAAACGTGGCGAGATGTGTATCGAAGTTGAAAAGGGATAATAAAGTGTTGTATTCTGAATATGAAAGTGTATGGAAATTATTTTTGTTGGTTAAAGTGGTTATATATTGAGGATTTTTAATGCGGGTCGTAAATCATTTTTACATTTCAGTGATGATTTCACAGCTGAAACTGATATTTTACAATATTTTGTTTTTTTTTTTATTTTGATTGAACGCCCTGGTCGTATTGCGCCTTTTTCACCATTTATTCAAATAATATATTAATTCATGACTAACTTTTTCACGAATTTAATTACAAATAACTTATTTAGTATCTTTTTTGCTTTATTTATACGTTTGAAAACAACGTTATAACGTTTGACGAAACGTTTTACTCACACCAAAAATCAGGATTCTGTAATCTCCATGGTTCTTTATCACATTTGCCATGCTCATTCATTGTTTTGAGCCTTCAAGGAATTTTGTACAGCAAATTGCAACCGGTTTACTTTACGGTGAGGATTTGCTAACCCTCACTTTTCCTACTGCGTTTGGAAGTTCTACAGAAAACGCAGACTCGGGCAGCAAAATATCGTCATCGCTCAACGCTCCTACAAACACGGGCACGATTTTCATATGTATCGCGTTACGAAAGCCCCAAAAATCCCTCCATTTTACTTATTTATTTATTTTCCTTTTCATGTTGCCACCCAACACTGGCTGTCGCCGTTTTTCCCGATGCCAAAAACCCGGGCTCTGCCAACCGCGCTGTTGAATTAGCGTCAAATATTTAATTTTACATATCCCACGGCCAGCTTCATCATGTTACATGTAATATATTGCAGCCAGCGCAGCATTTTACGTGATTTGCAAAATGAATTTTCCGGATTTCAGCGCTCCCCGCTTCACTCTTCGTAACGGGGGCTGGTTTTTCCCCTCCTCTCCCTCCCCCCCCCATGCTCTTTTAACGATGGATGTACGATGGCTTGTTCCAGGAAAGTTTTACGAAATGGGCACCACAGCAACTGAGGCTGTGGCTTTTGCGTACCGTGTGTTAGATTTGATTAGCTTAAACTTGTAATGCAATAAGGGAGTAAGGGGGGGTAGGGGTGGATGGAAGGAGTGGTGGTGGTTTCAATGACATATGTGATACCGTGATCGTGTTTACGCTGTGTTCCAATTGCCCGATTTTCAATTTAATTTTTACGCTACAGAACATAAATTGTACCACATTTATTATCGTGAGATGAAAAAAATTTAAATATGAAACTAACGTGTTAACTAAGGTCATTTTTGAAAATTTTTCTGTTCTGTGATTGAGCTAAGAAGTGTAATAGGACAATAACCTATTAAGCTAATTTATATTTCAACAAATTTAAATTCTAGTATAACGGCTCACGATTCTAGTATAATGGCTGTTCATTTAAAACAATTTTAAAACTTGTTTATAAAAGAAAAGCCGGGTACATGTAGGGATGACGTACAGGGTTTACAAAGAACATTTAAGGTTATTTTCATCAATTGCTGTGATGGTTTCCAACAATGTCGATAATGTAGGGCAAACAAACGTAGAATGGGAATCCTCTCACTTATGCTTATGACACTTTAAAATAGATAAGAAGAGGGAAGAGAAGTTGAAGTTGTGGTTTGAGACGATGGGTTCCATAGCCTGCATCAGTATGCTCCAAGCACCAGACACCCTAGCGCACAGGGCAAACTTGTGCTCCACAGTCTCTATCTGAGCTGAGCGAGCCCGATTCATCCTGTTGAGAAGCAGTCAGTGTGACGCCTTGTTGTGCACCAGCAAATTCAGCGACGAGCGTTGGTCCGATGAAAGTCTGTAGCTGGTGATGTTTTTCCACTTCCATCGCGAATCCGTGAAAGGTGACTCCATAGCCACTTTGGAGTTTGAAAATCCGTCGACCATTATTCGACCACAAACTTTTGGTTAAGACTGTTGGTAGCGGATGGTACGCGAGCTGCTGGGTTACCGTCCGAAGGCACGAATACGTTGTGGGAATGGAGCCTATATGCGGGGGGTTCCCAACACAATCAATGTGCTCAGCACTTGACTGCAGCATTTTTAGGCATCCCTGCTCAGCATCGTACCGATTCACCAGCAACGCTGTTGTGGTAATGGCGGGAATGTAAAGATTGAGTACACAGGATTTGAATTTTTATTATTTTTTGCTATTAAGTACGGCGGCACGTCGCCGAACTGTCAAAATATTTTGTCGTGTTAATTTGAATTATATTTAACAATTTTATAAACTCTCTCACAATAAATAATGCGAAAAATAAACCGATTCCGATCAGCTTCCCGCTGCAGCCGGAACTCACCAGTTTCCCTTGTTCCCTGCATCTATCCCTGATACCAAGATCACAGAAACTAGATACAGTTCGAGCTTTATTATAAGCTTTAGCAACGCTCCAAGTCACTCGGGGCAATATTATCGTTCCAGTGAAACCATTTTGCCAAACCCGAGTGTCGGTGAAGATAGACGAACCCAGATCAGCAGTACGATCGTTCTTCTCCTTTTCTCTGTATGTGTGTGTGTGTGTGTATGTGTACGTGTGTATGTATACTTTTTTGCCCCTTGTGCAAGTCTTCTGGTCTCCTCTCGAGGATTATGATTGGATCTCAATCTTGCAGCGCACCATACACACACACACTCACGTTTTCAACCCTCGGGGAGAAACAGGAAGTGAAGCACACATAGAGTGTAGCTATGTGTGTGTGTATGTGCTCTAGGTCCCCGTACATTTCCATACGCTCCAGTGCAGTGAGTGCCCGCGGGGCCAACCGTTCCTAGTTGCCCCGGTTGTTGGCGCTGTTTTAAGCGAGCTTGTGTGCAAAGAAAAAAAGCTCATCCGCAGCAAGAAGAATAATTTTCCCTGCCTGCAGGACACACCGAACCGAGGCGAACGAGTCAGCGTTCAGCGTACCGTGCGCACTCCTTGCTCGGAAAGTGCTTGCGGGCAGGTTCACTTCTCGAGTTTCTCGAGGTTCTTCGGGGTTTCCCGGTTTCGGTGCCCCGCCCGCTTGACTTGACAACTCAAACAACCGAAACCGTGTACACACGCTCACGTACACACACACACTCTGGCAGACTCTGGTGTACGCTCTGGCGTTTGGGCGATAGCCTCAGGACACACCGACAAAACCGACGGCCTCGTGAGATGAGAAGCCCGTGCACGCAGTGCCGGATTCTCGCAACGGTCCCGGGGAAAATAGGGAATATATTTCATACTTTTATATATTTATTTTATAAAAGCCCGGAGGTTTTTGAAGCTCACAACCCAGGCAACGAATTTCCATGACCGTAATGCAGAAAACCCGGAACTGGTGGTGGTATTTGAATTAAACCAAAACTGAGAAGAGTGGAAAAAAAATCCCACCACGAACTGTTTCATTCTACGGCATGAGATGCCAG
This sequence comes from Anopheles maculipalpis, assembly GCF_943734695.1. Classification (NCBI taxonomy): domain Eukaryota; kingdom Metazoa; phylum Arthropoda; class Insecta; order Diptera; family Culicidae; genus Anopheles; species Anopheles maculipalpis. The sequence continues at coordinate 74,824,119 of NC_064872.1, forward strand.
CCAGTGCCACACATTGCCCGCGGGGTAGAACTTCCTAAACGAGGCGCAGAGTGAAATGAACGGCAGAGGAGAACCCAGGGAGACAGGGAGACCAACCGGGAGACCTTGCCCAGCATAGCCCGAGGCTGAAAAGGTACGCCTGATGCGAAGCGCGTTCAGATGGCGAGTCTCGCTGCGGCGTCTGCGAATATAATATATAGCTCGCCCGAGGCCTACGGCCCTTCGGGCTATCGAGAGCTCATAACATGCCACAGCGCGGCTCGAGCCGTACAACCGACGATCGCCCTGCGGGGATCGGTGGTATCGAACGTGTAGTTGAGCGATTGTTTCGACTCATGACAGCACCACCGGTAATACTACCGGTTGCCCGTATCGGAACCATTTTGTCCCGTTTTCGCAGCACCATTTGTTATCTTCGGATAGATTCCAGTCAACTGAAGCGCTTGTTTGCAAGCTCAGGAGGTGTACGTTGCGGTGGAAGATTAATGTGAAATGTGAGGTGGTACAGGTGATGGAATTTATCGGCTAATTGGATTGTTCACCTTGTTCATGGAGGATATTGAGGTCTGTTTATGTCCTCCGAGTTTTGTTTATAACTATATTGTTTATCGAAAGTTACATTTATTCTGAAAAGAATGTTTTTCTTTCAAAAATATTATGCATAACTCATTAGATGAGTATTTCTCGAAAATCCCCGGCGAAATCATTGAACGTTGTACGTTGAGCGGTGCATTTCAATTTGGCATCGAAAAAAGCATGTTTTATTTAGTTCACACCAACAACAGCAAAAAACCCATACCCGAAGCATTCGTTTTCAATAAAGAGATTTGTGTGCATGCTGCAAGGCATGTTGGCGCTGCGGCTGTTTTAGTATCGCATATCTATTCAAATAGAACCTACGGCACTGACTATAGTTGTTTGCTTTGTTATTTGGTTCTTTTTATAGTTAAGTTATAAACAAAATTTTAATTTTAAAAATATCCAGCTTATTTCTTAATCACAATGACACAAACACAAAAAAAAACCTTCTAGAAATCACAGCGCAATTTCTCATTTTCGGGCGCTATTTCACTTAACAATAGGTGGGGAACGAAAGAAAAACAAACCACAGGAGAGACGGTGGAAGAATCGTCTTTGGCGAGGGAAACGCATATAAACAACATGCAACATAAACCTTCAACCACAACAAGAGCAACATAAACGGCGTCAACGTTTTATGCTAGCTTCGGCAACGCCTTCATCATCAGCTGATGGCAATGCGAACCGGTTCCGAAGCCGAAGTGAGAGCATGCTTGAGATACAGCCGACGAATGCTGGTGGTGAGTACGCAATGCTGAGTTGAAAACGAGAACCGTTTCGAATTTTGGTGAGGAAATGCACTATAGAAGATTCTTTACAGTTAGTGAGTTTTTTATAATTTTTTTTCTGGACGAATTATCATGAGTTTTTGCCAACGTCACGTCTTTTTTAAGGCTCCTCAGATATTGTGAACAACGTTTAAAGCTGCTAAATGAAATTCTAAGTAAATTTTCAGTTCAAGTAATGCTACAGTAAATAGTTATTTCTGTAGCTAAAATCTCAACAAGAATGGGGTTAATAAATATAAGGTGGCGTTTCATTTTATTGTTTTTCGATTATAAGTTTATCGTTTGTATCAATCTCATCCAGAATTGGGGGAAACGTCAGCTGTTTGACACCCCGTTTACACAAAACAGATAGTGCCCAAACCAAACCCAAACTAAACCAAAACTTATTCTTGGTTTAACGATTTGCAAAGTCATGTCAGCTATCGAATGGCTCACTAAAGCTATTGATTTCAGTTGGATAGGTCAGTCCTCACTGCGATGGGAGTAGTCCAAATAGGAATTGATCCCTATTCCTGCTGTCCCCCAGACCCCCAGATAAAGATGTAAATACACTAAAAATTTAAAACATTGATAAACATCTACTCGATGCTTTTTATACCAAAGTATTGCTAAATTATTGCTAATTTTTTAATAAGATGTGATCATGTAACACTGTTTAAGCTTGAAGATTATTTATAACAAAATGATTCAAGAATTTTTTCATCAATTTCAATCCATCAATCTAGCTTAAATTAGTCTACAAACTACGGCTATTTTATTCCCTTCCGTTCATTCCATCGTGCCCAATGTGTACCGTTGAACCGGTTCACACCGTGAGCTCACTCATCGGGCGCTCGCTCGGATTTCGGAACGTGCATGGATGGATGTTTTGAGCGCGTATCTAAACCGGACCAACCGAGCGTCACGTCCGTGTAGTCGTTTCGGTGACTTCGCGCCAAGTGCATTTCCCAGCAAGCGACGGGAAACCGGCCGCCACGTTACGCACGCACACGGTACGCTTTCGTGTTTTGTTTTGGACAACGATTTCACGTGCTTATTCTTTGGTAGTACAGGACAGGACAACATTGGGCAGGGTGGAAAAATTTTTCCCGGTGTGTATTTAGTTTTTGCTGCGGTGGAACGTGTGTGTATGTGTGTCTGAGTGAACCAGTGAGAGGTGCAAGATCGTAGCAGGATCGGCTGCAGTTTGTCCGTTATCAGTTAAAATCCAGTGCCGAGGTGTGCGAAAATTGTCACCATTTTTCCGTTCGACATATTTCACCTGTACTCCGCCGATCTGGAGCAACGGAGCAGTGCACTCGGCCTTGAGGCCAATTGCTTGAAAAGGTAAGTGTGCGATTAAGCAATCAATCGATCGAGTATTTTAAAATTCAAAAATTCCTTAAAATAACATAAAATTCAAACAGCGCAATCGGGACATTTTTAAGTTAACACCCTAAATTGAAATGCATCAATGATTGGGTAAAGAAAATGCTGACAGTTGAGCATTACTTGCTCCAAACATCACGCAACAAAAAACCGCTCTTCCTTGCGGCACGGTAAGGACATTTAAATCGAAAATAAGCAACGCTCAGTACACAAATTGATCAGCGAAAAAATGCCCACAAATATCAGATGAAATCTTTCCTTCTTACCACCGGATGCATACTGCACCGTTGGCTCATTCTCACCTGTTCACCCACATTATGGAAGCTAATTATAATTTTATGACAATAATGACCGCCGACAGATTAATTTTACGACCAAGGGAGCATTATTTATTTATCAGCGAAACGAACGAACGGCGAACAAGGGGTCGAGAGAGGAGACGCTTTATGCACTCCATTTTGCACTCCTATGTGTGTTTGTATGTGTGAGTTTATGTTGTTTTCAGTACCGGGAAAAAGGAACAAAGGGAACAAAAGCGGGAAAATAAAAACTCGCCCGGTTCGTTCCGGATGGTTTCGGGGGTGAAAAGGCGAGGGAAAATTCCGATGCATCTTGCTCGTTGCTCGATGTCATTAAAGGATTTTTTGGAGGGAGTGAGGCTGCAAATGGAAAACATCGAAAAGACGAAATAAAAAAAGTCCAATAACGAACCCAAAAATGGATAATTAACAAACGAGCAACGGTGATCATAACTAAATGATGATGTTAATGGGAAAATTGCCCGAAGCGCTCCGGAAGGAACAGTACTACGCTGTTGGTAGTTTTACTTAAAATGTATTCAATATCGAACAGAACTGTGTCGGGGTATTCATAATGTTCTCACTTAATGATGGCCTTTCAATCTTACTCGGTAACTTGCTACCTTATTGGCTAGATTCGATAGGTTTTAAATCAACTGTTAAGAATATTATTAGTAGAAGTTTTCATAGCTCTTCGTGCAGAGCCGTTTGAACGGAGGCGCCTTGTTCGCGTCGGAAGATGATCGTTCGATCGACCGCTCGGCGCACGTTCGCATTGTGCTGTATCCACAGCAGAAACCCTACGTTGATGATCAGTATTACAGACAAAATTAACAGTATAAACACCTGATAGTTGTACGCGTGAAGTTCGGTACAGGAAGCGGACACTATTGCTGGACTTCCTGCTCCAACCACACCACCATTTCCGGCCCGTTCATGAATCGATCGTACCATCTCGTGCAGCAGTTGTTCCGTTGTCCGATTCATGTCTCGTAACATTTGAAGTAGCTGATCATTCGTGAATTCGCCTGGTGACGATTTTCCACCGGACAATGGATGATCTATCGGTGCTACCACGGGAAGCACAGATTCTTGGGTGCTCTTACAGTAGATACCCTGCACATTGGATGCATCCAGTGTGGTGCCGTAAGCTTTCAGTGGTTCCACCTTGATCGAATGCTGTCGACAGAAGTGTACCACATCCACGAGATAGCTACAGTTCCACGAGTTGGCAAACAGTCCGAGATAGCCTAGCGAAGGAAACATCGCCGGAAGACGTTGGTACTGGATGCTGGTCAGGTTGTTACCGTCGATGTGGAGATGTTCAAGCCGTGCTGCAGCTGTCAGGACCGTCAGATCGAGCTTTTGAAGCCTATTAAAAGACACATCAAGCCGGGTTAGATTGTACTGCTGGGAGAAGATACCGTGCTCCAGGGTCGTCAGATTGGTAGCCTCCAGATTAAGCTCTCTAAGCTGGTTCATCTTCAGGAAGGTGGTCAACGGTAGCGATTGCAACGAGTTGAACGATAAATCCAGCGTATTTAGATTGCTCAACGACGAAATGTTGCTTATATTGTTAAACAAGTTGTGCGACAGATCGAGCAATTTTACCGCCATTTGTTCGTACGGGATCTCGATCGTTGTTAGATTGTTGTGCGAAAGATCAATTTCAACAGCCACGGAAGGCAACACTACACTTGTGAGAAGGTTTCCACGCAAATACACTTTCTGCCACGATTGATGTGCATCCTTTAGGTGAATTGTTCGCAACTGGTTGAAGTTAAGGTTCAAAGAAATAAGCTGACTGTAGCCAAATATTCGCTCACCAAGCGTCGTCAGCAAATTATCATTCAGCGATAGGACGGCTAGATTCGGTAACTCTCCAAACACATCCTCCGGTAGCGTTACCAGCCGGTTGTGATCCAAGTAGAGCTCTTTCACCAGCGGTATATCGTGGAACGTTTTCTCCTTCACTTCCTGCAACTGGTTGTGGGACAGATCGAGCCACTCCAACAAATCACAACCCTTAAAGATGAAGTTGTTAAGCACCTTGAGCCTGTTACCGTGCAGAACCAGATGGCGCAACTGTTTGGCTTTTTCAAACGTAAACTTGTTTATGTTCTCGATGCCCGTGTTCCGCAAGTCGATCGTTTGCATCTCGGGAAAGGTTGTGAACAGTGAGCGTGGAATTTCTTCCATACGTGACTGCTGAAACTCGAACCAGTAAGGGCGAGGATATTCGGATGAGAAATCTACGTCTTCTGCATCGTGGACAACGGTTACACCGTGCAGCGTGCAGTGGCGCAAGTTATAATCACCAGTAGAGCTGTAATGATCACACTCATAGATAAGAGCTTCTGTAACGCACATAAAACTGATGGTCGCCACAAATATCACAATTATTCTAAGAATAGATAAAACACAACAATACAAAGTAATTATTAGCACAAGACAAATCTTTTTGCCTCCTAAAAACTGAAACAAACCTTTGCAGAAACATCTTTGAAACAAAGAAAAGACTCTCACAAGCGATCTCAGTGGTGTGTTTGCTGTGTTTCGCTGCTGGATGCCAACTGACAGACCCAGGAAGTCAGTCAGTGCTTTGCACAAATCATTCCATTGGGCTTGGTTGCATTTGCGACAATTATTACTTTGCCATCACCCTTACGAGGGCGTTCTTATCAGTTTCGTCTACACTGTTCCTGTGTCATAAGCATCTTAGGCCTTGAAAACATTTCATCATCAGCAAAAGGTTTCCCGCTTTGTGTAGCTGGCTAGCCATCAGCTGTTCTCGATGTATACAAACTTTCTCATACCTTATCGCTGCATCATACCGCATCGAATTACAAATCACGCAACGCAACGATCATTAGAGAAAGGATCTGGATGAAAGATTAGGAGCTGAAATTACGATGTAATGTTTGGAACAGTGTACATACACAACCGAAACCTGCCCTTTGACATTGAAAGAAATCGTAAGTGGCATGCAGTTTGCATCCTTTTGCGATAAGAATGCAATAAAGAAGGGTTGGGGTTCTGACTGAAAGTGCAAACTGCAAACGTCCTATCAGTAGTTAGGCGTCCGAGAGAACTAATAGCTCATCAGAGAGGGAAAGAGAGCGAGAGAGAGAGAGAGAGAGAGAGAGAGAGAGAGAGAGTGAGAGACTGATAAAGAGTTTCAGGAACTAATAAAGTTTTTTGTCATCAATTTAAATCATACATACGATATTTAATGCAAAAGATTTCGGTTGGTATCTTGAATCTACAGTTTCTATGTGAAGTAATGGGCATCAAGTGACGAAATATGTAGCAGGTGCTTTAATTTTCATGACATTAAATGTAGAAAAAAGTGTTCAATTTTGTAATCAATGCACGTCGTCATGATAAAACAATGCATGAAATCTTAACTCCTTTAACATGCTGCATTGTCTAGATGCCTCTCTAATGGATCAACAGGATTTTTTAAATTGAGCTTTTCCTACCTACTTTAATGTCTTATTCCGGACTTCACTTCATTTGAGTATCCTGTTGCGGCGTTGTCAATATTCGAGAATTTACGATCATCGGTCGGGATGAGGTTGGTCAGCTGTTGTTGCCAGCTCGAACCACCATGGTACTCCACGTTAATTCCATCACTAGATGTCGTATTTAGCAAATGCAAGCTTTCGTCATAGCGAGGTTTATGTGTTTAAGGTGAGCGCCCACAATGTACTTGTGCCATGTGAAAGCCACCTTAAGAACCGCCAATTCATCCATTTTCTCGTTTGTCGATTACAACATGATGAGAAGAATTTCATATGAGATAAAAGAGAAACGCCTTATTAAACAATTAGTTTAGAATTTTTTTGGAAAGCAATTTTTAGGACTTAGTAGTATCGGCCCTTAGCATACCTTATAGGTTTGAATGCTTCAACAGTTCTAATTTATGTACACTCATTTGATAGTCTGGAACATCTACTATCTACTACTCAAAATCCTTAAGCCTTTTGATTTCTACATCTTAATTTCTCAAACCTGATAGGTCACACAGAACATCGAATGGCTTACAAGACTTGGTGATATTACGTAGTAGGATAGTCAGTCACTTCAAGGATACGATTCGAGTGATATTTGAACCGCAGTGCTAAAGGACCGTTGCCGCCAGAATTTATTTAAATTGATAATTTTCAATAGAATTAATAAAGGATTACAATAACACTCTAGTGACTTCTCAAAAAAGGTCCTAAGACAAATGTCAAAGAAGTTTGAAATATGTAAGATGCATCCATACAACATAAAAACAGCTTTCTGTGATTTCTATTAGACGTAGTTTTATTATTTCTATTTACATTCACATTTATCTCATCAGATGGATTCATTACTAATGAATCCTTAGCGTTAAAAATGGTAATTTTGGTGCAAGCGTTTTGAAAACGATCACTTTTTGCACCATTAAAACAATCACACTGCTATGGGTAGATTAAGCGATCATTGCCCTTACCGTTCTTACCATAATAACGCAAGCATCTGCTGTACCGAAGCGAAAATATTTTATCACCAATGTTTCGCTCCCAGGCTGTCGGTCAGGCTGAATGACCACAGCCAGGTCAAGACTGACTGACAGAAGGAAAAAAAAACCACCAATAAACGTGCGAAGAACGCTTTTTATTCCTTCCCGCCGATTTGTCGCTGTTTTCGTAGTATCACTGAGCAGAGCTCGCTGCAGGATTTGGTTTGTTTTTCCCGCTATCTTTGCATTCAGGTGCCAGTAAGGGCTTTTCTTTTCCGGTACTAAAATACGCGTGAATGAATGATAATACGTACGATCAAAGCGTATGAACGTGGTTGGACGCGTTGTGCTCACTTCAAAGAGCTTTGCTTAATTCACAAGAGAGGTGTGAATGTGTTAAGTGGTCCGGATAAGTGGAAACATTTGGCTCTAATCCCGATTCTATTTAACACCAGGAATTGATCAGCTTGAATTCCACCTCATGTGTGTTATTTATCCTTCAAAGGGATAAGGTGCGTTAATGGGTTATTGTGCAAAGCTGACTGTTTGCTAGTTTAATTAATTACTTTTTCAGAAGGTGTTTTAGCATTATGTGAGATCCATCCGTTAGACCTCCAGAAGGATGCCTTGCACAAACGCACGACGGTTCACGATGGTTCGTGTGTTGTACACCGAATTTTCGTCATTTTACCTCGCGGCGCTCAAGAATTTCTCTTCCTTGGTTAATGTCTCGAGCACTCACAGCACTCTTGGCCGGTCGGGAAGGTATCCTTTTTCTTTGGGTTTGTTTTACTTTTGGTACGTTTTCCACTTTTTATTCATTTCACTTTGTTGTTCTTCGTTGAGATTTTTTTTTCTCTTCCCTCATTTCGCTATGTTGGTTAAACACCCTCGGGTGAAATTTTCGCAAGCCTACGTACTACCTCCGCACAACACACAACTTGAAATAAAACATTCTCAACTTGCCTTTGGCCCGTGGTGCCTTTCAGTTCGGTTCTCATTTTTCCTTGCAATCTTTCTCCCGCCGGGTGCGAAGGCTCCCCACACCGTTGTACCGGTTCTAGCGGAGTTTGAACCGAAATTCCTGCCCAGCGTCAAGTCACAACTGCCACACACACAAAAAAATACACAGAAGGAAGGGAAAGAGGATCACGGAACAGAAAGGAGCAATGGAGAAGTGGGAAGGGAGAAAAAATGCACACTCGCTCCAATCCTTGGTCCTTTTGGCGTTTTTGGAGTCTTTGCCGATGAGCGGAGACATCTTTTCTGCTTTCGCGACGAGCAGGGCAGGGCTAGGTCGGTAAGGATATTGCCGAGGAGTAGGGTTGCCTCCAGGAAGAAAGCCGTCACAGCACGAAAAAATCCATCATGATGTCGTTTTTGGTTCGAAGCAATCACACACACACACAACACACAGGTCCACCCAGACCCTTTTTGGGCTATGCGGAGTGTTTCGCTTCCTGCCGGCCGGAGGCCTTGTTTGAAACGAAATGCCGGCTAAAGGACACGGCAGAATGCAAGCAAGACAACGGAAACCCGGACAATCGCGAAAGGACGGAGAAAGGACCCCGGATAAAGTGGCCCGGGGCCACGTGCACGGAAAAGTTTTCATTTTTTCTTCGCTATCTCTCTCTCTCTCTCTCTCTCTCTCGCATTATTTCTTTCCAACTCCCGCGGGGTGTTGGTTGCGTTTGGTTCCTCTTTCTCTGGCCGGGCAAGAGAATTCCCCATCTTTTGGGCGCGCTGGTGTCCTTCGAGCTTCCATCCACAGCAACACTCGACAAGCCCTCGGGGGCGTGTTGAGCTTGCGTCCTCCGCCTGCACGTCGTCGCGTATCGCGGGGAAAGAAGCGAAGAATTTCGTGGTCGCTTGTCAAATGGGGCAGTATGTTCGGGATCGAATTGCCTGGAGCCGCACAATTCTGCGCTCACTAGCGCAGTTGACGGGGACTTGCGCGGCGGCAAGAAAGGAAGAAGGGATGGGAATGGGACGAAGAGGAGAAAGGGAACGAAAATGGCCAACAGGCGTGTGCAAGGCGATGGGACCGATTTTGATTCGGTGCATCGGTACTGAAGGACACGGTGTTCATTATTCGATGCCAGTTCAACTGCAACGGTTGTTTAGTTGATGTAAGCAAACCATTAAGTTCAAGCCAGAATTTAAAATTATTTTCTGTATTAGCGAGTAATTTTACCTTGCTTATTGAAGTCTTGTTTTATTGTTTACTTTATGTTTCGTCATTTTTACCATAACATTTGCTTACGTTCTGACGACAGTCCTTTATTTAACTATGCGAACACTTGTTACGAATAACACAAAAAGTAGAAAAGATATTTAAAAATGATTTCAAAAGGAGCTTTAGAAAATAATAAAATTTACAATTTGATTATTTTAGAACATTTTTACATTCACTTTAGTAAAAAGTTTTGGCACATGTTTTTCCAAGTAGCATATCTCCAGGAAAAATATTTTTCTCCGCAAAAGTAATAATTTAAAAAATCGCTCAGTAATTAAAGTAGCTCACGACGACCTGCGTTAGAGTAAATTTATTTTAGAACAAACGTTGAATTTTATTCAACCATTTTGGTTCGTTGATATTTAATTTATAAAGTCCTACAATTGGATTTTTTTAATTTAGATTTTTAGTAATTGTGGCATTGCCTGTTTTCATTCAAATTTTTAAATCATAGGGCTTTCTAAAACCTTGCAAAACGTGTATTTGAATTGAAAATATAATACTCTAGACCTGACCAACAAATTGATAAGCGTAGAGAAAATTAACTAAAAATCCAATATACATCGCTTCAAGTGTGTGTCTCTACAACTGACTTGAACTTAAATTTGAAAATCTTAACCAAAAAAAAAATATTAATTAACGGAATGGTTGTGTTCCACTATGTTATAATTTAATCATCCTTCGACTTCCTGAAAATAAAAGACATTGAACATTGCTTCATCGTTTCCCAAAAAAAAAAAACCTTCAAAAGAAGAAAAACCAGCTCATTATCATGGATTGCTCCAAAAACACAAGCCTATTAAAAAATTTACTGCACCTCGTTTACTTCACATTATGACGTTTGCTTCGCCACGGTGCACTTTTACTTCGCGCCTCTAATGCTTACGAAATGGCGCGCAAAGCCTCCGCGATGCCGGAAAGCACGTGGCACCCCCGTTGCATCGTTTCGTTTCCGAAGCAGTCAATGACGACAAGAAGAGAAAAAAAAAACAACACAAACAAAGTCCACCACCGTGGACCGAAAGATTGCATGTTTTACATATCAAAATCGAGCCCTCGAGCGTATTGAGCGCGCCTCGGTACCTCTCGATGGTGCCTCGTAAACTTGCTTACGATGCCTGCTAGCCGGCGGGCCCTTTCGAAGGGTGGATACGAACCAGCCGGGTAAAAAAAAAACTGCATCCCGCAGGTTAATCGGCCATCGGAGTGACGATGTGGTCCAGTGCACTTATTTCGCTCTCCTTTCCTCTCCTTTTCAGAGCTCTTTTCCCCTCTCTCTCTCTCTTTCTCTTGCTAAACGATTACGATCACACGTGAGATCGGGCAAACGCGAGCAAACAAATCATTGCATCGGTACTACTCGGGCAGCTGCAGAACTGCAAGCTGCACCGTGCAATTAATGGACACATTTTCCTTCACTAGTGTCGTACGGCTCAACCTGTACCTGGCGATTTCAGTGCGTCCTTTTCGGAAGGGTGGTTGTTGTGGTTGGTGGTGCTGCTGCATGCTGCAACAGTCAACCATTCCGTACACACACACACACACAATGCAAGGAGATCGCGTAATTCGCTTTTGCGAAGAAACCTCAGACAAAAGTGCGCGAGCGAGCGAGTGATCGCAATTAAAAAGTAATTAAGACGTCTTCCTGACTTAATTACAAAGTTGTAACAATCGCAAGCTCGATGGCATTTTTACGAGCTTATTCGGTGTGAGCACCAGTTTCGCGGGCGCCAGGCGGTTCGTTAGGCAACGCCAGGCTACCCTAAGCGCAAGGACGCACACTTGGGAAACAGTTTTCATTGCCAGAGCACCAGCGAGCCCGCGTTGTGATAACCTGTATGCATTTACGCGGGTGCATTTTATCGTTTCCTTTTTTTTGCGCTTCAATTTGAATCATCCGTTAAATTGAGGTTAAAAAAACGGAAAAAGGGGAATTAACATAAGGGACAAAGAAAACAACAAATAGTGCGATATTGCTCGACCAGGGAAAGCTTTCCCAAACAGAAAACAGCAATAACTCATGATCATGCGATAGGTTAATTAGTGACTGTGGTGTCGTTTTTTCGCTGGAAAATATTTCACACACCATTCCCGAACCTTTTTGTGGGTTCCGGGTGAAACATTAATATTAAATTTTCCCTTTTATATTTCCTGACATGTAAAACGTTTCCTGGGAAAAAGCATCCCCTCAACCTCCGCCATCAATTCTCGATTTGGATCTTTCACTCCCCGGAATTCTATCGAACTTTAATACGGTTTGTCGTGTGATTTTCGCTCGAAAATAATTTACCACAGAATTGTAATTTTACTTGCGAACATTACTTTCTTCCTCCTTAACCGCTTCCTAATCACATCGGCTCACGTCTCGCATGGAAAACATGCTGCCCCCCCACCACATTCACATTCGATTCGAATTCGATCCACAGACAAACGGGCCAAGCCTCTCCGAGGGCTTTTCACCTGTGGAATGAAAAGGGGGGAAAACCGCTTCAAACCTTCGCGCAAACGAAGCCCCAAATTTGGGTCCCCTCCCCCAAAAGAGGGCCCGCGGGCATCCGTACCGGGCGAAAGCACAGTGGCGTGAGCGCGCGCGCGCTCGAGCATCGTTTCCGATTTTCAATTACCGAATTGCTGCAAAATTTTGCCTCCCCGAAAACACACAATTCCAATTTCGCAAGCCAATAAAACAAACCACAATTCCTGGTGCCTACCATGGCCAGCAACCTTTCCGCAGTATCCAGCAGCAGACCCCGATACAAACACTTCCCCCCAGCATAACATTCACACAGAAATGCATACAATTGTCCCGAATGGCATAATCGTGGAGTTTGTGTGCGTGTGCCGGTGCTTCACCAATGCCAACGTCGCCCAAAAAGCGTACCAATGGATCGAGAAAGGTTACGAGAATACGGCACACCCGGCTGGCAACCCAACTTGAAAGCGTTTTCCCCGCATGGCCCAACCCAACTGCGCACAATTTTCCCTGAAACTGTGCGGTGCAGGAATAACATCCAGCACGCTTGCAAATAATTATTTCTACTCAAGCAAACGCATCACAACCATAAATCGAATAAAATTTTGATATTTTGATATGTTGCGCGTGTGTTTGTGTATGCCTACACGGAGATGCAGCTTTTTGGCGCAAATGAAATGGAAATGCACGCACCGGAAAATTCACACACCGTTGCACATCGAAGCAGGGAGCCCTTAAAAGAGCAAATCCGGACATGGATGCAGTTCGCCGCATTTGTGCCTGATGTGCTTGGCCCGTGACTGTCTGCAGTGCAATATTTCGTTTGATCTGGCGTGAAAAGTTTGACCGCCAGATTTTGGTTATAGGTTGGACGGGTGAAACGCGAGCTTTCGAAACGTGTCTAATGCAGTCCACAAGAATTTTTAAACGCATGAAAAGATGTTCAAAAGACTTATAACTTGAGTTTGAAGATTTGTTGTGTTTGATGAAGAAATTAAAATCTTTTTAATTTTGCTTTTCAATTAAAAGAAAAATACAGTGGTGGATTCACCGTACTACAGTGGTGTGAAGGATCGATAAACAATCCTTCACAAACGATCGATCATTGGGAACAATATCGCCCATGGTGAATATTTGTAATTCATGTAATTAAATATTGAACAATCGTCGAAATGACACACCGGTGTTCAAACACGTACGAACGATCTGTCGAATCAATGTGTGGCTCAAGGTGCAACTAGAGATTTTCGTCACAGCACAAAACGCTCGATTAGCTACCAACTTAGAAACGAAGGCGTAGCGAATCCAGAAAGGGCAAATTACATGAAAAGATTTGTTCTGATGACAGAAGGAACAATCGCTCGTCGGAACTCACAACAGCAACTTTTACACACATTTGTAAACATTTGCAAACATTTGAGATTGAATTTAGCAAATTTAGCAAATAATAATTGATGGTAATTTCTATGTGCATGCAGTGAAAAACTTTGTGTAATTTTTAATTTCACTTAAACTTTTTGAATCATTGTTCAAATATGTCTATGCAGCGTCCGTTAAGTAATAAAACGAATACAAATATTCCTACTGTAATTTAAAATAATGAACCAATTTTGCCCAAGATAAGGCAAAGAATGAGGAGGAAATATCTTACCAATATAATTACATAATTTCATCATCACAAGCTGTTGTTGATCATACGGCATTGTACCGTCGTAATGAATTTTAAATAAATAAAAATAAACAATTTTAAAAAAATTTATTGCAATTACTTATTTGTTCAACGGATGTGGTGGTGTTCAGATATTTATTCCTCAGTTTTGCTGATTGAGCAGCTTGTGTTGCACCAGGATCACCCAGGATCAAAGTGAGAAAAATTCCCAAACGCTCATGAAAACTTGAATTGTTTAGCTATGCACTTCCGTGGCTCGCATGCCTGACGTCCGCGTTCGTATTTTATTGATTCTTAACATAAAGTTTTAATTCTCAACAATAACACAAAGCATATTAACCAAAGATAACCTCTTAAACGCATAATAGGCAGCAAAACTTAAAGGCAGCCAAAACATCTCTAATGAAAATAAATTCTCGATCCCAATGTATTCGAATGAAACATTGAAATTGCATACAAACAGGCGCACAATTTTAGCAGCTGATGTAGAAAAGATTCTTTTTATTTTCCACCATGACATGAACATGAAAACATAAAACAGATAGAGTTAAATTTCTTTAGCACCTAGCGACGACGACATCGAATTGTTGTAACTACTTTGGAAAGTTCTAAGTTTCTTTACATTATAGGTCCTTGCGGAGTCATAAAACACTTCCTGCAGCAAAAGTTCACTTTACAACTTGGGTTGTAAAATACATTGAAAAAGGGCTTTTTATCATTTGTTTGAAAGAGAGATAGAGAGCGAAAGAGAGCGAGTGAGAGTTTTCCATAGGTGTGTTGTTTCGTCTTACAACCTGTCGTCAGCAGCGCGAATAAATCACGCCCTTCCCTTATGGAAACGATACCATCACCAGCAGGAACAGAAAACTCTTTTCGGTGAGCAAGTTAAAAGTTGCCAAGTCTGCACCAGCACTGCCCACTTGCCTGGAAAGAAAAGGTACACCGACATATCCTCTTTGGGGCCTCTAGTTTCAAACTGCATCAAACAGCGGCGCAAATCTGGTTCGGAATCGAAACGCCATCTGTAACGGAGCATAGATGTCGAAACGGAAGTTTTTCCACTCCCTTTGCTTTGATCCACTGCAAAAGTCCTTAACCCGTCGATGGGGTTTATCAGTTGCTCTGTTCGAGCAATCAAGCACCACACAACCACACTGCTCTCGTTCGTATCGGCACGAGCCCAAACGCAACACATAAACGATGGCTGATTACCCAGTGCGAAAGCTCCGATGCGAAAGGACTTCCATGCCTCGCGTTGCCTTTCGGCCACACTGATTACAACTGGTGGGGAACGGAGGTTGGCGGGGTATGTTCACTTAAACCAACCGTCAATTGCCCCCTGCTGCTGCTTCTTCTTCTTGCTTCTCCTCACGCTAGAGATCGTCCTGTTGTGATGATGGGCGCCCCGGTTATGCTGCTTATGATTGCACCCGTTGATAATAATGCATAATCGTCAATATTAGCTGAACCGTGTGCACATCGGCTGACTGACTGGTTGGGCCGTTTTTGCGAGTCCCGGAGTCCCTGCGATTCTGGATCGCAACACTGATGCCTTTCGGCATGCGATAAGTGAGCTCACAAATCGAGAAATTCTTATAATTTTCCACCTCATTATGTACCGCGTGGTCGGTTGTTGATGCGATTCCCGGTGTCTAATCGGATGCGAATAATCGCTTTCATCTTGACTGTCAGATCAGGCCTCGCGTAATGGTTAACTGTCGATGAGCGGTAAAAAAAGGGGGCGCACACCAATGCAGGTACGAGTTTGACAGCGTTTTGATTTGTTGATTCCTTTGAAAAGCTATGAAAATTGTTGTATGGACCTGTTGATTGAAATTTTATGCTCGCTGTTGGGCAACCAAAAGAAAATGACTGCATTGGAAGCTAGCTATCACTCGACAAGTTTTAACAATCATTTCTTCAATAGTTTGGGGACACTTTTCAACATTCACTGAGTGAAAAATAGCACTGCTATGCAAACCAAAATTCCGTCTCGCCATTCTTGAAAGCTTTTTCGTTCAGTTTTAAGTCAGTTGATTTCAATTCAAAGGTGAATAAAAGATCAAATGGCCTTTTCTAAATTTGGAAAAACATTTTGAGCTTTCAAAAGAAGAATCATTTCATACGTTTTGAACGTATTGTCAAGAAAAAAACATAGTAGAACTGTTTTTATTTCGCTTAGTGTGGTAAAAAGTGAAGAAGCTTATTACAAGAATTAAATAATAATAACAAAAGATGAAAATTATAAACAAAATCTATAAACATTCGTATAAAATGGGTAAATTTTATTCCTTGTTAGGGACGAACAATCTGTCAAACTAACAAACCGAAAACGCGAATAATTGACTCAACTTGAAAGATATCGAACCGCTGTTTTCTGTAAGGATCCTCCGTTTAAGCATGATCAAGCCTGAGAACCTAAATTTATTTTTTAATTAAATTTTATTTGAACTGTTTTCCTTATTCTAAGCAAAATCCCATCGCAACAGCATTACCATCACATTAAACAAGTTTATGAAGACATTTTCACATCATAAATATTTAATGCTGCGTAGTGAGTAACGTCTCCATTAGTTCTTTCCAATTCTCCTCAAAATACACGCAATCACCGATGCACAAAGCAGATGCAAAGTAACAGAGAAGAAAAAAAGCCTCACTTTCGAACACTATATATGTTTATCCTTACCCACTTCTTTAACTGCTTTTAATTATCAACAGTTCATAAACTACATGGACCGTTACACATATGGCAAGGCACGGTACACATCGCGTCATCAACTTCCATACTGTCATACACGCCACGGTCCGCAACAGGCCATGGGACAAACATTGTGTGACATAAATTTTCTTCCATTTTTTTTGCCTCCATCTCCTCTCCATCCACGACATTCCTTCCAAGGGTTACGTTTGCTCCCTTGCTTGCTCACGCTTGCTAGAAAGTCATCAATTTTCCTTACATTCCTTGCAAACGCAACAGGTGGCCACGTGATGACGAGCGCAAGCAGACGTTTGGTGTCGTGTCTTTTTGTTCTACACCAGCCGGCTTGGAGATTTCCGTGAGAGGAGTGTTGCGAAAGCTCGAAACTGTTTGCATCAATAGAAAAATAGAGCTTTTCCGATTATTCTTTTTTTTCTGTTTGTTAGGGTGTGATTTTTTTAAAGAGGATTTCAAAGTATTTTTTAAATAATTTTTACTGTAAGAAAACTTAATTATACATCAAAAATTCTAGGATTCACTCGAGAAACAGTTTCAGCTTAACCCACAATCGATCAACCATTAAAGCTTTGTGCCAATCCCCGCAGGACTATTTCCGATCGATTATCTCTCCAATGTTGATAGTCTCTTGTCTATGTGTCGATGAGCTTGTGTTTGTGTGTGAGAGAGAGAGAGAGTTACAAGGCACTAGAAATCGGGCAGGTAAATAAACAAACAATGCCCTCTTACGCACCTTCGCATCATACCCCCCTTTTTCCTCCCAGGGGGGTGAAGGTGGCCCCCAACAGAACCCATTATCATCCGGGTTTCGATTTTCCGCCCGGGCAATGTTGTTTACCCCCGGGTGCATAATTCTTTCAATTCCGAACACGAATGGCAATCGTCGTTGTTCTATGATGACGTTGGCCCTCTACTGATGCTGATGGATTTCCCCACGTTTGGTGGGTTTAGGACAGAGAAACAGAGAAAGAAAGTGCGCACCCTTGCAAGGTATGTTTCCATTCAACAAAACAATGTTCTAGAAATTTTCCATTTTTATTTCCTTGCTCCAACGTTCGACGCAAATATGTACTATTCTCAATCAAATTAACCACTTTGCTGCCCGCCAACCTTACCACACCCTTTTCCGGAGCGGTGCACTCTCAGTATATCTGCCAATTGATTGAAGTATTATTGATTAACAACGATACCCGTCGGCAAACGCGCGGAACTCGCAAGAGGACGTATGCGACACGTTGCCATAACCAACCTCCCCCTGCAGGGGAACGACAGCCGTTATTATTTGACAGCCGGTCCGTACCGAATCACTGTCACTGTGTGTGATCAGCTCAATGTCATTTTTGCGATTTTGATCTTAATCGTCCACCGAAAAACCGAAAGCGCTACAAAATGGGTCTGCCGCAGGTGTGACAGCGGTTTTTTTTTTTTTGTTTTGTGCCGGTCCTTTCCATCACTGCTTTCGTCCTGGCAGCGTCCTGATTTTGTGAATGTGAAACGTGCATGACGTACGTTTGACGAGACGAAGTGCTAAGAGCTATCGTGTCCGCCAGTTTTCTTTGAGGAGCATGCAATCATGATGATAGAGCGATCCGGATCTCGCTCTCGCTCGTTCGGCGATTCTGGCGCGAAAAAGCATTCATTGTGATGGTAGTGTTTTCAAAGGGAGGTAAGCCTGGCGGGAAGTGGGAGGGAGGATGCGGACAGTGAACCGTGCGGTGCGGTATATACTCCGGGAGGTAAATTATACGTAAATATAAATCCACGTCGATGCCAGAACCTGATAATGTATGGCGTATATTCACATTTTATTGGCCCCCGGGTACGCAATGGCGCTGGGCCGCCGGCGGCAGCATTGGGACCAGTTTAATTGCATCTCTTTTCATTTCATATATTATTATTTTATGGTTAGAAGGTTTTTACCCCCGCTCGCCTCTATTCTCACCTCACCCTCCCCCTGGTCGCTGCTGCTTTCCGGGTTGAACTCCACCAAAGCCCGGTGTGACAACGTGCCCGAGCTGGGACAAAACGTGGTGCCATGTTTTTGTGCCGCTTGGAGGTAAGGGCACCGACATACACACAGACGCAGGCAGCTAGTGGTGTGCAGTTGAATCTACTCGCCTCAAAATGCCCTCTGGGGCTTAGTTGGCTTCGACTCCGTGTAGCTTGCAGTACGTGTGTGTGTGTGTGTGTACTGCGTACTTGTCGCCCTCGCAAGGCACTCACTTGGCGCGGTCTCGTGCAAATGTTTTGCATACCACTGTTATGAGGTTTGCATTAGGGGAAAAGCATGGAACGGAAGAGACAGTTGGTATGAAATCACTCCGAATCGGTCGCTTATGATTTGACCTGTACCGTACGCCGAATGGACAACGTTCAGAAGTCACTCGTTGGAGCATATGTTCCAGCGAGTCACTGCTACGACTCGTATGTATCTTTGCCATCGTAAGGTTTGTGTTTGTGCATTCCTTGTGCTTCGGAAAATTCGTCAGAAACTTTTCAGCTCGAGGAACAGAGCAAAGCACCGGCTCGGAAAAGCGAACGACACACGTGTGAACGTGTGAATGATGAATTCAAATTAAGAGGGCATGGTATTTTGCACAT